>NC_135507.1:118608544-118912805 GCF_052857255.1 Amblyomma americanum | reverse complement strand
TGTCATTCTTTGTCATGTGGTGATACGGCAGGGAATAGGTGATCCGGCTGGTTACGAGGCTTTTAATCAGCTTTACTGTATCTCCCTCCTTCATCCCCTGCCTTTTCTGTGAGATTCGCGTGATCATTCTGCTGACTTGCTGTGTTGATTGTTTTAGGAGACTGAGTGTGTGGCTGCATCTATTGCATCCTTGGATCCACATACCCAGTGTTCTCATCATGTTTCGTTCTGGAATGGTCTGTCCTTCCAAACGCACTGTCAATTCTTCCGGCGTTGGCTTCTTTCCGACCCGCAGAATTTCCGATTTCTCGGTTGAGCACGCGAGTCCTCTAGCCCTGACGTGTTCCTCCACGCATGTCGCTGCTTTCTGCAATAGTTCTTCTTTTCGGCCAAGTGACCCTTGGTTGACCCAGACAGTGATGTCATCCGCATACATGGCATGCTGGATACCTTCGATCTAGCTCAGCTTGCGTGCGAGGCCCATCATTGCCATGTTGAACAGGACCAGTGAGATCGCCGTTCCTTGTGAAGTTCCTTTGTTTGGTGTGTTAAATGTTTCGCTTCTTAGGTCTCCCATTCCCACCGTGGCCGTGCGGTTTGACAGGAAGGCCCTTACATAGTTGTGGATTCTTCTCCCACATCTGGTATTGTTGATTCCTTCCATAATTGCTTCATGACTGACGTTGTCAAAAGTTCCCTTGATGTCCTGGGCCGTTACGATATTTTCTCCTGTTTTGGGAATTGTGTCTATTATTTCCTCTTTGATTTGTAGGAGGATGTCTTGGGTTGACAAGTTTGCTCGGCAGCCAAACATACTTTGGGGGTATTGTTCCTCATCTCCAAGGTGTTGCTGTATTCTTTTCGTGATGACTCTTTCGTAGAGTTTGCCTAGACATGATGTTACCGAGATGGGTCTTAGGTTCTCTATCTGAAGCTTTTTGCCTGGTTTTGGTATCATGACCACCTCCGCGTGCTTCCAGTCTTTGGGGCCGGTGCCTGTGGCCCATAGTTCATTTAGGTATTCCGTGAGCTGGGCTATTGCTTCATCGCTTAGAATACGGATGAGCGAATTCTTGATCTTGTCTGCTCCCGCTGCCGTATTCTTGGTTATCGCTCTAACTGCTGCGTAGACTTCTTCATTTGTTATCGGCCTGTCTAAGTGTGGATTATCCTCTCCTTGATATTCTCCTTTGTATTCCTGGGGGCTGTTGTTGCCGTAGCATTTCGTCTTGATCGCTTCGATCAAGTCATCGTTGCTGCCCTTGAATTGGTGTACGAGTCTTTGTATGGCTTTGCCGCTTTCTGCTGTTGTTTTGTTGGGATCCATTAGCGCTTTAAGAATCCGCCACGTTCTCGCTGTGCTGAGTGTACCATTCAGTTAGCTGCTGAACTGTTCCCAGCCCTGCCTAGCCAGTTGCGTTGCGTACTCTTCTGCTTTCTGCGTGATCTCCGCTATTTTATTCTTCAGCTTTCTGTTTAGTTTCTGTCTTTTCCATCTCTTCGTGAGCCCACGTCTCGCCTCCCATAGCCTGAGAAGTTTAGGGTACACTTCCGGTGTGGTCTCCGCCCTGTCTATTTCTTGCGTATGTCGCTCCTGTATTTGTCTGATTTGCTAGCTCCAGTCCTCGATCGAGGTGATTTTGCCCTTTATTTGTCTGCTGCTGTCTCGGAATGCATCCCAGTCTGTAATTTGGGCTGATCCTATTTTTCTTTTGATTCCTTCCGCCTCTTGTGTGATTTTTATTATGTGGTGATCGCTCCCTAGGTTCTCCAGCAGGTTCTCCCACTCAGCCTGTCTCGCTCCTCTGACAAAGGTTAGGTCGGGACACGTGTCCGGGCTGACGCTATTTCCTAGGCGCGTGGGTTGATTTTCATCGGTCAATAGGATGCAGTTTGTATTCTCTGCTGCTATGCATAGCTGCTGTCCTTTTTTCTCGCCTTTTTGATAGCCCCAGCTTGGGTCTCTCGCGTTCAAGTCCCCAGCAATGATTAGGGTATTCGATCTCGCTAGATTGCCCGCTTCCGCAAAATGTCTTTGGAAGTTGCCGTTCTTCTGTCTGGGCGGGCTATATAGGTTAATGATGAACGTGCTTTTGGCTTTGTGTTTCTTTTTGGGAATGACCCCCGTGATTATGTGTTCGATTCTCGTGTCCGTGATTTCATTGTGCTCTATCGTGACTAGGTCATTGCTAATTAGGGTTGCTATCCGTCCTTTCTCCTGGCATTGATAGCGCCTTAATGTCGGTGTTGTGTTAGTCTATTGTAGTAGTATTAGATCGGGTGATGCCCCTTGCTTATATATAAACTGCTGTAGGAGTCCTTGCTTACGCCTGTATCCCCTACAGTTCCACTGCCATATGTTCAGTTTGTTGTGTCCGGTCATGCTGATTGATTGGTGTTGCTTTGGTTTTCATTTCCGAATCTTCTGTCGTTGTAAAGCCTATCTCTGGCTTCGTTAGTGATTCTTTGCGTGGTTTGGCTTTTAATGAAGCTACGAAAGTATTGGTTTTCTTGTCGTTGTTGCATTAGCGCATTCTGCATTGTCTCCATTTGTGCCTGTAGCTTTGCATAAAGTTCTTCATCTGCTCCTCTAAGCTATTATCTTTTGTTGACGTCTGTGTTTGGTTTTGCGTTGCCGGTGTTATACTTGGCGGGCTTCCTGTTCTTATTGTTTGCATCTCATTTATGAGTTCTCTAATTTTCTCCTTGAGCTGTCTGTTTTCCTCCCTGCATAGCTCTATCTCTTTCCTAAGTGTTCTGTTTTCCTCGTCCTGTTAGTTATTATTGTTTTGCCCAGAATGCGGATAAAGTGATTTGGGAGGGCCCGCTCCCCAGCTAACCTTCACTCCGCTCTTCTGCTGCTGTTGCTTTGATGCCGCTTGCTTGGTGCCCTGGGTGCCGAGCGGTGGAAAGGACTCGTCCCTGGGTCCCCTGCTGTGGCTACGTCCCCGGCTCCGGCTTCTTGAGCGGGATTCGCCCTGGCTGACCCGGCTGCGGGAGTGGCTGTTGCTCTTGTTCTCCGGCCCGAACCACCGTGGTCGTCGTCCCCGGCCGCGGCTGTGGCTTCTCCGTTGTTGTCCCGGCTTTCCTTGGCGGCCCCTCAGTTCCGCAGCGGTCTTCAGCCTTCTTTTGCAGTCTCTGGTTCCTGTCAGGTGGTCTTCCCCGCATATCATGCACTTGGGTTGGCACTCGTGGTTTTCCTCCGGGTTAGATGCCCCGCATCGTCTGCAGGTTCTCGCATCCGGTGTTGGACATACATCGGAGCGGTGTCCCTGCATTGCGCAAACAAAGCAGCACAGCCTCGTGGGTCTTTAGGGTAAGTCTTGTATTCACCTGCGCTGAAGATTATCCATTTCGGGTCTGGGCCGTCGAGGGTTATCAGCGCCGTTTCTGATTTCCCTAGCATCCTTGTTGCCAGGATTTCCGTGCCCTGCGATCTTATTCTCAGCCTGGATTCCACTTCCTTGGGTGATATTCCTAATACTAGGCCGTGTATAACGACCCGTGTGACGTCGCTAGGCATTGCCACGTAAGCCTGGACTTAGTAGCTTGTTCCTTGGATCGGGAGCTCTCTTATTTTCCTAATCTCATTCGCAGAGTCGTCATTCGAAGTACTTGCGATTATGATATTGGAGCCCGGCCGGAGTCTGACCAGAAAGTCTTCTTTGATCTTCCCTCCACAAGCCTGTACGATGGCCTGTGTGGCTTGATATGGTTTCATGTCCTGTATTTTGAGTCCTCCTCTTGGTCTGATGATGATCTTCGCGTCGCTCCTTGGAAGTGGGGGCAGGTTTTACCGTTGATGTCCTCGCCTTCCCTCTGTCTTCGTGCTTTTATTGCTGTCCGATTGCGTCATCCCACCTGCTGCCGTGTGAGCTGGCGCCATCTTGTTCTTTATGATGGGGTGTGTTGTGGCTTTCGAGTTGGCGTCGTTGGCTCGCCCTCTCTCTTTCTTGCTTTTCCTGGAGTAATATATCTCCCAATTGGTTTCTTCGTCTTGCGTGAGGTCACTCCCGTTCTCCTGATGCATGCGTTCCTCCTCTCCGTTTTCGCTGGGGCCTGTCCCGGTCCTCGCGTCGTAACACGCGGTCATCGGTACTACCTCCATTTCTTGAGTTTTATCCTGTCCTTGGATCGGACCAGTTGTTATGTTGCTTTCGGTGACGTTATTCTGTGCCCGAGCTGCCATGTCCGCCGTTCCGAATGGCGTTCGGCTAGGTGGCGCGCCCGCTCGGGCATGGAGGTGCTCGGCCTAGCGTTAGGCTCAGCTCTCCGACCACGTTGTTCCGTCTTCCAACCCGATAAAAGTCCAAAAATGGGCCTACCGTGTCGAAATCGGTGTCCTCGTGGTCCTGGTGTCTTGATCTTTTCGATTTATCCAAACGTTTTGGTGGAACGATGGTTTTTCGGCACCGAAGAGTCGAAAATTTGCGGAGCCCATGCAGCACACGTCCGCTCGCTTCGATCGCTCGCAGCGCGCCCAGAAACCGCGAAAAGACTGCTCCCCGTGGAGTTCCTCGCGTATAAAGTTAGTACGGGCCATGTTCGCTGTCTTGGAGTGGGATATGTGATCGCCGATCAGTGAAGAATTGCTTAATATATTAAAATGTGTTGTACCCACAGTACACATAAGACAGGTGGGAGAGGATATCATAAGTCACATTGTCGAAAGCACCCCGCAAGTTTAGTGCGAGGACCACCATGTCGTCGCTACTGTGCTTGACAGATCAAGAATTTCTCTATGAAGTTGTAGCAGCACACTTGTGCGGACCGGTGTGGGCGGAACCCGTACATGGTGCCTGCAAAGGCGTTGCGCGTTGCTAGGTAGGTAGACAGTCTGTCACGAACCGTGGTCTCCATCAACTTCCCCAAACAAGAAGTAATAGAAATGGGTCGGTGGTTGTTGGTGTTGAGAGTTTTGCCTGGTTTGGGTATGAATGTGATGAGGGTCGTTTTTTCCAATCCACCGGGGGAGGCGTACCTCCCGTCCAGATGGTACAGAAATATTCGAGCAGCCGCTCGTAGGCCGATTCGTGGAGGTTTACAAAACGTTTCGTCGTCACCTTGTCCCTGCCTGGGGCTGTCCTTCCTTTCTCTTTGGCCAGGGCTGCTTTGAGGTCATGAAACTGGAAAGTTCGACCCAGCTCTGCGTTCTCACAGCCTGCATACGAGCACGCCGGACCAAGCGAATCCTGGTCCGAGTGCAAATATTTATATCGGAGCGCGTCAGCCAGTTTGGCTGTGTCTCCGCTGAAGGGGTGAATTGCTCGTTAAAGATGTTTCTGGGTTTCGGTGCGGGTTTAGGTCGGATCAATGAGGGCGCGGAAGAGGAGCCACGTGCTCCGGTTCGACATTTGTCGAGCAGCAGTTGCATCAGTCTACCCTGTTCGCGTCGGCGAGTTTGGCCGCATACACTGCCACCTGTTAGGCGAGTTCTGCAATGCGGATTTTGAGTTAGCGATTATGTTTCTGCCGGCGCCATCGGCAGACGACTCTGTGCGGTGCCTCCCAGAAGTGAAAGAGGTTCAGCCTCTGAGAGCTGAACGTGCTTTTCGGCATCTTTGAGTTCGCAGATGAGGTGTTGCGACCAGGTAGTGTAACCTTGATCCGCTCTAGGGGTAGGGTTAGTGTAGTTGGATCTGAATTTGTTCCATTCAGGAATGGTTGCTCTAGTGTAGGGTCTTGTAAGGGGTTTGGTGCGGATTGTGGTCGCAAGAAAGCAGTGGTTGCTACACGGGGTTTCCTGTGTGTTGTTCAATTCTGCATATCTAATATTTTTGGTAAAGGTGAGATCTGGGTACGTGTCGTGTGCCACGGATGATGAATTATTATTTATTTGGCCAGAAATAAATCGGTGATGCACGCAGGCACCAGACGGGGTGGTTCCCTAGTTACGGGACCCATATGTTCCCAGCAGCTCCTGGCCCATGTCCGTCAGTGCGAGCTGAATCGGTAGTGCGGGGCTAGATAACAAGGTCTCCCATTGCTCAAGGGTGTTCCACGGAGATCCCAATGCAAGTGGGTTGTGCAGGGTCCGTGGAGAGAAAAAGGCCCAACGTTGGCGCACGTTCTGCTAGCTTGCGTCCTCGTTTTAACGCGAAAGCGGTAAGGATCTCGTGTAGCAGAAAAGCCGGTGCCGGCGTCGGCGGCGTTGGCCGTGACCAAAAAATCCTCCTCCTCGCACTCCTTCTCCTCCTCTTCTTGCTCCTCGCAATGTACGGCACTGCCCCAACAGATAGCGTGGCTCCTTCGCTCACACCAACCCCCCTCCCCCGCAACGCAGCGCGCGGCGAGCACTTCCGCTCGTTTCTCTCCTACTTCCTCTCCCCTCCTCCACAGTGCAGCGACCATCCCCTCATATGACAGAGATAAATCCACGCGCTGTGTCCCCCTTTCCACTACCAGCAAGAATCAAAACTCGCGCGACGGCAGCGCCTCCCGCTCGTCTCGTTCGAGCGCAGTGGGACCGTGCGGGCACGCAGAAAAACGCGGTGAGCGGCGAAGAACGCGGCGCACATCCAAAGCGCGTTCACCACGAAGCTTGCGGCTTGCTGCCCGTTCGTTCGGCGCAGAAGTTATGCTGGCGTTCGTGGCATCGGTTTGTCGAGAACGATGTGTCTACGAACTACGACTGCAACTTGAGTCCGGCGCGTTTCGGCAAGGCGCCTGGCAACGCTTCTACGTGGTTTGCCGCTCCGCGCGTCCGTTTCACTGTACTTAGCAAAGCGATTATTCTAACGGGCAAGGAGGCATCGCGCCGAACGGGCGATAGCGTTCCGTGGATTCCCTCGCAGAGCTGCAACACGCTATCACGTTCCACTCTTAAAAGCAAAGCTTAAGCGTCCTCCAATTTTTTCTCCACGTATATACCCCATAAGGAATGGGGGCGCTAAAGTCCCCAATGATTATGAGGGGTCCCTGTTCGCCTCTTTTAACGCCCACCGAATAAGTCTGCAAATGGGACCGTCACCATCTTATGCGATCGTCACCATCTTATGCGAGAAAATCGCTTTGTAATCAATCACCACAGTGTGGCCGTAGAATTTTTATGTACGCAGAGGCAACTCTGCACCTCCTGCTGATATACTGAGTAATTGGTGAGAGTGGCTACGTCTCCCGGCTCTTGGACTGCCACTACACCAGAAAGACTTGGCAACGTTGTTAGGAAAAGCCTAAGGTCATCCACTTAGGGCGGGCCTTGAAACTTCTGCAGTTGCACTGTAAAATTTGGATGGGGCCGAATTGCCTCGTGAGTACCATCGCGGTTTAGGAGTGTCCACCATGATTATGACTAGAATTTATGCTTACTAGGAAGGGGCCCGCCTCTGAGCCGGGTGCTCCCATGCCAGCATGTTCCGTCACACTGGGCAGGTTGAGGACGGGTGAGTTTTGGTCTACCGGTCTTAATATTGTGGCTCCTTATATACTTGAGTGGGCCGTAGCGCTTGGTAGCTTGAGTTAGGTCTTGTGGGCGGCTATAAAGGTCGGAATTTTGTCTATAGCCGCCTTGATGGTGGCTGTGATTTGATTTTCTAAGGCGGAGAATGCATAGTTGCTCTGGGCCTCCAGTGCACTAGCCCTCGCCTCAAGCGGAGACTGCGCTGTTGAAGTCTGCGCATCCGATGTTTAGCTATCCCTCTCCTCCACCGCGGGGGGGTTGGGCCTGTGGACAGGAAAATTTTGGCACGCCTCAGTCAGGGCAAGACGCTTCTTTAGGTCAGCGATTTCCTCTTTGAGGGTGGAAATTTTTGGTTGCTCGGCCGTTTTTGTCGGCGGTTTGTAAGGAGTAGGGGCATGAGGAAGGGCTGCCCTGCCCTTGCCGCTCATCTGGGATCCCTGGATGACGGCTTGCGTCCACTTCCGCGAAGGACATGGTGGGGGAGCACCTGCCCGTTTCACTACGTCGGCTCGAGGTGGCGGTGGTACTGTCTGAGAAAACTCTGGTTGCCGGTACATGGACCGCCTGGATTGCTCGGGGGTTGGTTGGATCCCTTGTCTTGCTAAACGGCGGCTCTTCTTAGATGCCGGTTCCTGCTGCGGGTGCAGGGGCTGAGGGGTTCGGTAATTTCGCGGACCCCCGTGGCAAGGCCTCCGCCGCACAGAGAGCAGTTTGGAACACGCTCTAGAGGGACCTGTACCCCCTCAGCGAGCAGGGCTTGCTGGCCACACACTCCATATCTGTTCGGTCTTGGGCCGGGCCAGGCGTCCATGCGGTGACCGACAACACCGGAGTGACCGCAGGCCGCGTTGGTGCGCTGATATTCATGGACTTGAACGATCATCGACTCGTAATGTACGTAGCGCGGCTTCTGCTACCCGGAAAAGGTGTGTCGCACTTTATTCGATATCCCTGACTTGCGTATCACCAGAATTTCGCCATGGTGCCACTGGAGACTTCAGCGTAGGGATTCCGTTGTGTCTGTGTGAAATACTGTGATCACGCCCTCACAGACGTTTCCAAGGTTTTGTTTCAGGTGGCCCGTATGTGGGACTCTATTATTGTGCAATTTAATATCGATGTCCCCGATAATCTTGTCTGCAACTTCGGCTTTTGGTGCTTAGATGAGAATCATGTTCTGATCCTTTACTGGGAAAACTGCAATGAATTGCGAGGAGTCCGGTCCGAGGTAGGCTATGAACGTACGTCCGTATCCCTTCTCCTGAAACACCTCGTGCAAGGATACTCGAGTTCTCGGCTTGATGAAACGAAGTCTTCGGGTGCCGGTTTGGGGAATGGCTCCAGCCGCCACGTCGTAAGAGTCCGGTCTGTGCAGCCCGCTGTGTGTTGAGCGGACGCCGGCAAGTTGTCGGAGCGGGCGCCGGCGGCGGTGGGGGTGGAGGCAGGGGAGGGGGCGTCGACGGACGCCGCTTTTAGGGCATGGCCCTGCGCACGGCGAGCTACCGCGGCAGCGAGCGCGGCGCTCTTCAAGCTTGCTGCTGTCGGGTCACGCACGTTCTGAGGATGAATGGTGGTCCAAGTCATCGCCTCATATCCCTGGCTGCTGACTTGCTGGGAGGCCATATTGTGGTAGAGGAAATGCTCCGCCGTGCCGGGCATTGGCGCAGCCGTTAGGTCTAGCGGTGCCGCCCAACGTGGTCGAAACTTCGTTCTGCGAGAATTTGTAAAAGTGTGATCCCACATGGAGAAAACAGATATCTGCTGATCCCCTGTGACTTCCGGCGCATGGTGGTGCAGGTCTTGCTGGCCTGGGGTGGAAAAAATCCGCGGCTCCCGCCGACAGTCGGCAGTGGCGATGCGCGCCTGCTGAACGATCCTCAGAAACCGGTGGCCTAAGCCGCGCGTAGCGCCTCATTTGATGGTTATGCTTTTGATCTGTTGTATATATGCCAGTATAGCTGCCATCAATGTGCCCCCCCCCCCCATCCCACCATTTATATAAAATTTCGGGGCCACTCGTTTGACGCATAATGTTCGAATGGTGTCAAATGACTTGGCGTGTTCCTAGGATAAAATTACTAGTTGAGAGCAAGCTCTAAATATGTGTGGGATTCGCCAGAACGACCTGTCCGCCACCAAACCCAGCATTCCGAGGACCTTCATACGCCCATTACGGCCGAACCGTTTGTTGCAGGGGGTTTCGGATGGTGTCAAACGATTCGTCGCGTTGTGACGCACGCAAACGTTTTTAAAATTCGCTGAATGACATAGCAGGCAAGTATATCGAATATCGCGAAAGTTCCTGTAAATCGCAATAGTAGTGCGAAATCCATGGGGTTGATGGCGCTACATGCTCTTCTCCTTTCGCTGAGCACACCTATGTAAATGCTCGAAGCTCCCGTAGTTTACGCTCTTCATTCTAACACTGAGGCAGTATTGGCGGAGGCTTTTTTGCGACAGTGTGCCTGCTAGCATAAATCATTACTGAATTTAAAGAACTGGCAGATGAAACCTTTGAAGACCTGGTCCGAACGCGTAGTCTGGTGAAAACACGAGGGTTTCGCCCCCGGGGACGGCAGCGTGGGTGCAACCCACGGCGACCGGTTCGGGCTTCAGACGGGCAGCCAGTGGCGACCGGACCTGTGTGAATCATGTTTTGTGAGGGTGTCCACTATCACTCGTAGCCTTAGTCACTTTGGGTCGTTAAGCCCCTCGTAAAGCAAACGAAACCATTCTGATGTCATGAAACGCGTACCTAGCGCTTCTGATGTACACGTCTCTCTCTTTTGTGGTCAACGAATGCGACTCCAACGGAGACGCAGACCTCTTTACAGCCTCTCTTTGTCTTTTCTCTTTCACTGCACACTTCCTCCCTTCCCTCATGCCGTGGTTGAGGTACCCAACGATATGTGCAATAGTTAGTGCGCCTTTCCTTGGGTCAAGTGTTTTGTGTCATGAACGGTAGGTCTCTGTGCAGCTCAAGAGCATGACTGGCGAAGGAGAAGGGGCTGCGGCCGGGACCCGATAACGTTGTCGCGTTCCATTCTTAAAAGTACCGTGAGGAGAACTCTAATAAAATCTAATAATTCGGCATTTCATGCCTTTGTTGCCGCATGTCTGGGAGCGAGAGATGATTTATTTGAAAGAAATTTGTATTCAGAGTTTTAAAAAATTTCTCGTCGCTCTGATTCAAACTCGGCGCCCTCTGATGACGTCATTGGATGGAATGACGTGGAACGTGACGTGGACGCAGTCTTCGTGCGGTGTGGTCTAGCAACAGCATAAATGAAAGCTACTGCCGGCCGCACGTTCAACGCATCTACCACGAGGTCGCTACCATTGCTTCGTTTACGTTTGCACCGGCGTGTTCCCAGCGTTACGATGTATCCCGTTCCCGAACCCGACCACAAAGTTCTCGCAAAAACTCCGGCTTGCACTTCAGCGACCTTAGCTCCACAGAGCGTGTGATGCTTATGAGGGCTGAAGCGGCTGGTGCAGCCGGATATCAAGGTCCAAGCGCCGAGGAGCCGGCATCGGCGGCATCAAATTCGCGAGCAGTCATTGACGACCTACCGTCTTGACTGATGAGTTGAGACTGGTACGTGCGGAGATATGTGAATGCGGTTATAATAATCCGCGTAGATCGTAGAGCTTCCCAGCATCTTGGTACGTTTACCAACGCGCGGAGGGTAGAGAGTATGTAGAGGGTATTGCAGCATCAGCTAGGCATTTGCTATTTACTCTTCCTTCTCCGAAGCATATGACTGCTCCTTTTTCCAAGCATATGAATGCAAGGTGCATGAAAGCAACGTTGAAAAGCTGGCAGCAGCTATGTCGCCTACCTTCACGAGATCCTCTTATTCATTTACCGGCTGAGCGCTATAGGCTCGCGAGCGAAAATTGCATTGCAGCTGCAGTTAAGCGTCCCCAGTCAGCTTTTTTCTTTTTGCACCGTAATTTTGCGCTTGTTCCAGGTGAGTGGTCTACAGTGCCAATTTCTGTCGAAGTTTGAGGAGCTCGAGTGTGTGTGTGTGCTGCCGTGAGATAGACTGCGTGGTCAGCCGGAGAGCTGCATCATAGACCACCCGAAATTCAGATTTCTATATATCAACATCGCCATGCTCCGCGTTGCTTACTTCGAACTACGCGAGCCGCGGGAAACTATGAGCGACGATATCCACAAGTCAAGTTCTGTACTCGTTTGATGCTGTGTTAGGCTGTGCACACGGTAAAACTTAGCATTCAGGGCGTTCTTCCCGGAATGTTCTTATATTACAGTATATAACAGTGGAGTTATGCATGCACTGCAAAAAAGTTAATTTCCGGTGCACTGCTTTGAGTATGAATAAGTCTTGTAGCATATTGTGACTTTATGGCACTATGTGACTTTATTGATCCTTGGATGTCAACTAACATACATGCACGTGTGTATTGTGATCACAGTGCATGATTCACTCAGTGCTTTTGTTGCTTTTTCCCAGAAGGTACCGGTACCCAGTGTACCTGCAGTTTGTTTGGTGGCTCTGGCGTTGCTTCGCAAAAAAAAACATCGCTTCATCTAGGCAGCCAGTGCTGTTGCGAAGATAAGGGCACCGTTCCCGGCTGACACACCGACAGGGTTTCGATACGTTGAATATCAGGAGGCAAGTACAGCCGATTTCTGAGGTTCATTCAGTGTGGGCTAGATTCCGTGCTCCTAAAGATATTACCAGAGCAACGTGGTTCTCAAGAGAAATTCTTATTAGGTGGGTTGGCAGCTTTTCATTGTAACTATTTAAAGGCATCAAAGCGACTTCAAATCCCACAACAGAGGGCAACGGGACAGAGCACCCCTCACAGCTGCTTTATTTCACAGAAAACACGTGCATGTGTATACTCAGTCATCAGTAGTAGCAGTGGTGGTTTATTAAAATAATAATAAACAGGGAGGATAATATTTTTGCAAGACCCCGGAATCTGCCATCGATACTGCAGCACCTGAGCTGAGGCAGCGGAAATAAAGAATAACAGGCAGAATGGAGAAATGGAATGAAATAGGTGAGGGGACAGGAAGAGAGGATAAGGGAGGAAGGAATATACACAAACTATTTACATGGTAAGAAATATGTACAGGTTGCGCGCGTGATTAGTTCGTGATGAAGCAATAAAAACACGCGCACAGCACTATGTTGATTACAACTGGTGTGGGACGTCCATTTGCAGTCAACAGAGTGCTGTGCGCGTGTGTTTTTATTGCTTCAAAAAACGCACTCATCCATCAGTTCATCATCATCATCATCCGCCTGACTACATCTACTGCTGGACAGAGACCTCTGCAATACTTCTGTTAGACCTGTCCTGTGCCAGCCGCAGCCACCCTATCCCGGAAAAGTACTTAAACTCATCCTCGCACGAAACTTTGTGGCGCTCCCTGCTGTGCTTGCCTTCTCTTGGCATTCAGTCCGTTATTCTTGAGGACCAACGATTATCTTCTCTTCGCATTACTTGTGCTCTAGAGTATTTCTTCTTGACTTTAACTGGAATCTCATTAACCCACGTTTGTTCTCTGACCAAATCTGCCCTCTTCCTGTTCCTTAACGTTACACTTATCATTTTCCTTTACACAGCTTGCTGTATCGTCCTTATTTTAAGCTGAACCCTTTTTGTTAGCCTGCACGTTTTTGCACCACGCGTGAGTGCCAGTTAGAGCTGTTATATTCCTTTCTCTATTGAGGGATTTTGGTAAAGTGCCATTCATGATCTGAGGGAACGGGCCAAATGCGCTCCACCCCAGTATTATTCTTCTAGTTATTTCCCTCTCATGATCCAGATCAGCAGTCAGTACATGCCCTTAAGCAGACGTATTCCCTTACCGCTTTCACTGCTGCCAATTGCAAACTGCTGCTTCCTTGCAAGACTGTTGAACATTCCTTTGCTTTTCTGCATGTTAATTTTTAGGCCCACCGTTCTCTTCCGGCTGTCTAACTCACTGGTCATGTTTTGCAGTTCCCCTCCCGAGTAACTTAGCAAGGCAGTGTCCGCACATTACAAAGGTATTCTTTAACAGTTATGCCCCACTGTTCCCAATCCAGGCCTGTGAATGCCTTTTTTGAAGAAGTGGTGAATAGCAGGTGAATAGCAGTGGTGAGCCAGGGAAAGAGAAATGATAGCTGTAACGTTAAGAGACCGGAAGCGAGCAGAATGGGTGAAGGAACAAACGCGTGTTAATGACGTTCTAGTCGAAATCAAGAGGAAGAAAAGGGCTTCGGCAGGGCGTGTAATGCGAAGGCAAGCTAACCGCTGGTCCTTAAGGGTAACGGAGTGGATTTCCTTGGGCGAGCGTAGCAGGCGGCGGCACAAGGTTAAATGGCGGATGAGATTAAGAAATTTGTAAGAATAAAGTAGGCGCCGCTGGCAAAGGACAGGGTTAATTCGAATGACATGGGAGAGACCTTTGCCCTGCAGGAATTTTAGTAAAGCTGATGATGATGACGATGGTGAAGAGCATTGACGAGATCATGTCTTCCTGCCCGAAGCCCTTCCTTGTTGGAATTTTATTGCTGACCTTACGGAGGACTTTGGTAGTTTTGCAGTTGCTATAGATATTTTCAAGCATTTTTAACTAAAGGCACATCTACAGCCCGACTCCGCAATGTCTGCATGACTGCTAAGATTTCTACTGAGTCAAATGCTTTCTCGTAATCTATGAAGGCTATGAGGGGCACAACATCGCACCTGGGATGATGCACTCACGCTGCTTGATGTTGCAGGTCACTCCCACCTGGAGGGTCTGTTCATGGCTTCTTCACCAAGGCCACCTCCCGTCACCGTACCTACTACTGACTTCGCCAAATTCCAGTCGAAACGCGCCACTTCTGGAAGAATCCTACCCTGTCGTCTGGCAACCCGGATCTACAACACAAACGTTCGACGCAGTTGACGCGCAGTATAAGAACCACCCAGCAAGCGCACACTTCGGGCACGACATCGCACTTGGGGTGATGCACTCACGCTGCTTGTTGTTGCAGGTTAGTTACTTGAACAATGCGACTTGTGTTAAGAGTAACAATTGCTGTCTTTTGGTGGTGTCGTGCCCACCTGCTCTTGAGGACATGTTAAAGCGAATGTTCGCGTTTTTAGTGGCTTTTTTCCGGCTTGTGCAACATCGTGCTAATGCTCTCTGGTGACGTTGAATCCAACCCCGGTCCCATGTCTAAAGGCGAAGGTGACACATTTGCCGAGGCCCTTGAAACGATCTGTAAACTTGAAGACGGTTGTGCTCTCCTACTGGAGGAGATAAAAGCTGCCAAAGAAAAATAGGCAGAAAGTGAAAACGAAATTCGGCTACTTAGTGCTAAGGTAGCGACCTTAGAAGCAGCCATCGCATCGCGTAATAATTGCAACTGCGTCAAGGTGGGACGATGCGGAAAATAGGATGCGGCTTTCAAGCCTTCTATTCTTCAGAATAGAGGATGAATCAGATTAAGACTGGGCATTGTCCGAGGACAAAATATTAAAATTCTGCGCGGAAAAGTTAGAAATTACCGCTACCAGCCATCAGTTCGAGCGGGTTCACCGACTGGGGAAATATAACGCTGAGAATCGGAGGCCAATAATTACAAAGTTGACCTTTTGCAAGGACAAAGCACTTATCCTGTTATCAGGGCCTAAACTAAAGGGCCAGATTTTGCAGTCCGTGAGGATTTTTCACTAAGAACGCGCAAGGCAAAGCTGACTGAGTTCGAAAGCAGCATACGTTGAAGTATAAGTTATCAGTCAGTAATCTGCGCATGGGCTTAAAAACGTACATCTACAACGTCGCTACTGATGATGTCGTGCAGTTAGATCAGTAGCTCATACGAGGCAATATTACGGATATCCACAAAAAAACTAAACCTGTCGTATCTTCCCGTTCATCGGTATCATTTACTAATATCCGAAGTATCTTATCCAAGAGCACTCATGCCTCATCTTTTCTTGAAGACAGTGACTCCGATATTATAGCTTTCACCGAAACATGGCTACATCCCGATATAAAGACAGCGAAGTTATTTCTGGCTCCAACTCATATAATATATACAGGCGTGATCGCATTCATAAGCGAGGCGGGGGCATACTAGTAAGCATAAAAAAATCGCTCCCATCATTTTCTATCAATGCCAATTCCGATATAGAGATTATTTGGACAGCTTGCATTATTTCCTGCGTTAAACTTTTGGGCGACTGTTACCGGGCACCGAACTCCGATGACTCATTCTCAGATAAACTACGTGTAATCCTTACGAGGGCATTTGAGCTGTTCCAGGCTGATGTGACTTATCTACTCGGAGACTAATTTTCCACAGATCGACTGGGCACAGCTCTCATCCCCTTGTACTGCTTCACAAGCTTCATTAATTTGACCTATTTCAACTAGTTATCCAACCCACCCGTAGTCCCAATACATTAGACCTCATCTTTACATGAGCCCCTGACAGAGTGTGTGACAAATTACTTAGACAATTTGAGCGACCACATTTTACTTCAACTGACCATTAACATTCCACTTCCGTTCACTGGCGTCACGAGCAAAATGATTCTCGACTATAACAGAGGAAATTACAATCGAATAAATGATGAACTTCAAGTGTTTTCTGATAATGTCCTGATGCCCTCTTTTCAAGATCGGTCAGTAGAAGTAACTGGATTCTTTTTAGAGACAAGCTCGAA
Source organism: Amblyomma americanum (assembly GCF_052857255.1). NCBI lineage: Eukaryota > Metazoa > Arthropoda > Arachnida > Ixodida > Ixodidae > Amblyomma > Amblyomma americanum. The sequence continues at coordinate 118,896,718 of NC_135507.1, read as the reverse complement.
GAACTTGTAGGCAAACATGTTCCACTTGCCACGCTATCAAATGACAAATCTAATCCCTGGTTTACAAGAAAGCATCAACGCATGAGAAATAAGAAAAAAAACGACTGTACAAAAATGCAAAGCAGGATTGTACGCCATGCGCGTGGGGTATATATAATCCCTACCTAAACCTATGTTGTTCCGCCCTTTGTGATGCAAAAAATAAATATTTTTCACAACACCTTCCTGCGCTACTTAAGAATAGTCCAAGCCAGTTCTGGAAAACAATACGTCAGAATAGCGTCAGTAATGATATCCGAATACATGACGTTAACAACACCCCGTACTCCGATGCTGACTGTCCTAAAGCATTTAACTCGTTTTTCGCATCTGTTTTCACCAATGAAGATAATTCTAACATCCCGTATCTACCACATGTTCGTTACCCCTACATGGCACCAGTTGACATTACACTCGATGGCATAGTACATCTAAAGAAACCCTTAAAGTGTCCTTTTCCTCTGGTGTTGATGAAATTTATTCAAAAATACTAAAAACACCCTTTCTGTCTCCAGCATCATCTTGCTTCATATCTTTAAGCAGTCAATATCTACAGGTGAGCTGCCCTCCGATTGGAAAATAGGAAAGGTTGTACCGGATTTAAACAGTGGCAACAAACACTCGCACGAAAACTACCGGCACATCTCACTTACCTGCATCAGTTGCAAGATGCTTGAACACATTTCGGCATCACAGATCTACAATCACCTGGAATCTAATCTTTTTTTTTTCACTAAGCAGCAAGGTTTCAGAAAAGGCTTTTCCTGTGAAACGCAGTTAATTGAGTTTAAAGTCCGACCTACACTTCAACATGAACAGTAACTTACAAACTGATTGCATCTTTTTGGACTTTGTCAAAGCATTTGGTCGGGTAGGACATTGCCGACTAATATCTAAACTTTCTTCGCTCAAATTAGGTTCTTTAAATCTGTCATTGGTCCGTAATTTTCTTTCTAATCGCCAGCAATTCACCGTTGTTAATAATTATTTCTCTCCTCTTTCCGACGTTACATCGGGCGTGCCGCAAGGAAGCGTCCACGGTCCATTGCTCTTCTTAATTTACATTATATACCTGTCAGTAAGCATCTCATCTGGGATAAGCATATTTGCTGACGACTGCATTATTTATCGACCAATAAAAAGTACTAAGGACCACCTTGCACTTCAAAGTAATCTCGATCGCATTAAAACTGGTGTAAAACGTGGCTAATGACCTTAAACATTTCTTAGTGTAAGATAACTTCTTTTAGCCGAAAATCAGTCAATTCGGATTTTACCTACAACAATAATAACGATACATTGGCTCGGACTACGCAGTATAAGCATATAGGCGTCCATCTATCAGCACACCTTTGTTGAGCTGAACAAATAAACACCATTTTCGCTAATGCTTCCCGGTCACTAGGTTTCCTTCGCCGTAACCTGAAATGCACTACTCCTCACGTGCGTAAACAAGCCTACATTACTTTTGCCAGATCGCAGCTAGAGTACACTTCATCCATCTGGTCACCTCATCAGAAATATCTAATAGAGAAGTTGGAAGCTGTCGAGATTAGGGCTTGTCGTTTCATTTCGCAAAATTACAATTATGATTCCAGTGTATCCCAACTAAAGATCGAAATTTCACTCCATCTGTTGCAAATTCGTCGTGACTTTGCCTTTTTATCTATCTTTCACAAATACATCCATGCCACTTATTCACCGCCAGCACATCTACAACGTCCCTCCTAATTATCACATAGATAACATAATAACTAGAGCTATCCCCGCATTTATGATAACACACATGCTTTCAACTTCCCGTCACTCCCGCGTACCATACGTCTCTGGAACGATCTTCAGGACTGCATCGCCCCGCAGGGTAATCCTGGCACCTTTCGCAAAGATATATTCAAGCACTTCATTGATAACGCCTAGCACGTCATTTATATACTCAAGATGCATGTAACTTCGTATTCAGCTGCTTGAGACTATTTCTTCTTTGGTTTTGTTGATGCAGCTTTCATCATGTATGCCTGATATACTCTTTTGCTTTTGTATAACTTTTTTGTGCATTGCACCTATTTTTGTTACATGACGCATAGTTGTTTTTACTGTTATCTCTTTTTGTGAATTCGCTATCGTATCTAAACGCACCTGTTTTTTTGTGTTTTGCTGTAATTTACTGTTTTTTTTTATTTCTAACCTATTTTGCACAAACTTCTGTATTTGACCCCGTTACACAATGCCTCTCCGGAGGCCTGTAAGGTAGCTGTAAATAAATAAATAAATAGATAAATATACATATTGTTCGGTTATTTTTGCGCATTTCTCTGCGACCTGATTGATATGGTCTATTGTCAAGTATGCTTCTTGAAAGCCTGCCTGACCATTTGGCTAATTGATGTCTAAGGTTGTCCTGAATCTATTTTCGATCAAGTGTGATGTGATAAAGGATGCTTTCTCGGCCTTATACAATGTTATAGAATTTTCACTGATGTGTGAGCTACCTTTCATTTTGATGCGGAATGCATCAATCAGTTCCGTGGCTATTATATTCTTCTTCTGGCATTAAATCACCTGCCACCAAAGCAGCGCTCACACGAGCGTGAAGCGCAAGTTTTGATGTATTTTGTTAAATTTGGACGCTCTTTATTTTGTTAAATGTTTTGTTAATGTTCCCAGAGAATAGCTCATTTACACAGTGCCTGGTTTATCCTATATAGGCAAAATCGTTAGAGAGGGCGATCTCAGAGGGTGACCGCTTTAAAATTCACGCATGCTTGGTTCCGCATCCTCCTTTCTCTTTTTTATTCCTTCTCTGAACCAAGAGCAAAGGCCTCCGAGCTTCATACGGGTTAAAAAGACGAGCAGTGCGCCATGCTTTCTCGCAAAGTTCTTCAAACTGTGGGGCAACTTGTGCACATACAGCACCACCGCTAGTCTCATCTATTATTGAGGGACATCTGGCCCCACGTTCACTGCTTTTCTTTTCATTTTCTACATGAGGCTTTTGGCTACCCCTTGCACAAGCGAATAAGGGAATCCACCTAAAGCCAGCCTGTCCAATTGGTTTTCAAAGCTCAACTGCATATTTTGACTGAATGGCTTACAGAGCAGAGATTAAAGTCAAAGTAAAGGAATAAGTTTTTCAGTAATTTTGAATGTGGAGAGTCGGATGGCAGAAGCAGCCTTTTTTCTAACACGTCACTTAATACCAGAACATTAAATTCGTACAGAACTCAATGCTCAGATCTAAAGATTGTAAAAGCTACCCTCAGGCAGTTCACATGTAAAATATAAGAGATGTTGTCTACATATTGCCGCAGTGCTCACATTCTGCGAGCACCGCCATGCGGCCGAGTGGCATGACTTGGCTCGTGACGGAGCGAGGAAGACAACGTTTCCGCTCTGGTGCGCGCTGCTGGTCTATTTGGCCGTTCGATTAAAAAGCCCCTTTTGAGTCGCGCTACGTTTGTCGCCTACATTTTGGTGGAGCTGCTGTGTATCGGCCCATGAACGCTCACCCCGAGGACAATTCTGACGCTCGACCGCGACGCTTGGAAGCAACACCCATCCAAAAAGCGTGCTGCCGCCTGCGAGGCCTGGAACCTAAATGTCAGCCACTCACGAAGTCGGTGCGTACCATGGCGTCCTCTACTGGCAGTCAAACAGGTCAGCCATCCGGCACTGTCCCGCCAGTTGTGGTCCTCACACCTCGCTCGCCGCCATCCTTTCACGGGGATTGGTTCGAGGATGTCGAGGACTGGTTGTCCAGCTTTGACCGTGTGGCCACTTTCAACCAGTGGGACGACGACCGAAAGCTACGAAACATGTATTCCGCGTTCCAAGACTCGGCGAAGACATGGTTCGAGAACTATGAGGCATCTTTTACGAACTGGGAAGCGTTCCGTCGTGAGTTGTTCGCCACCTTCAGCACAAACGCACGAAAATCAAACGCCGAAATCGCCCTTCGCTCCACGTCACAGCAGTCGAACGAAAGAGTCGCCATGTCTATACAAGATATGGCACGGATCTTCAATCGGGCTGACCCTACCATGCCAGAGGCTACGAAGGAGCGCCACCTCATGCGTGGTGTGAAGGAGCAGCTCTTCGCTGTCCTCATACGGGACCCTCCAAGCCCTATCGCTGATTTGCCAAAGAAGCCATGAGAATGGAACGTCCCTTACAGGAACACAGTGCGCAGTACGGTCGTCAGGGAAGTGTTTCGGCCACTAACTACTGTGCGTCACTGCCAGTCGCCCGGGACGAGGAGCTTCGGGAGCATGGGCGGAGTGTGGTCCGCGAAGAACTGCGCAATCTCCGCTTAGATGCTCCACCTGCCAGTGTTGCAGCTGTAGCCAATGCCGTCCGTAACGAAATTCGGCGAGCGGTCCAGCCACCACTTCCACTACAGCCGGAGCCGTACATCATGAGCTACAGCGAAGCCCTACGGAGACTTGCGCCAGTGCCACATGCATTCCGCCCTGCTGCCGCACCAACGCAGGGGTACCTTCCCCCTGTCGAGCTGCATGACCCGCGCCCTGTTCGAAAAGCGAACGTGTGGCACACACCCAAAAACCAGGCGCTATGATATCACTGCGGGGAGCCAGGCCATGTCATTCGCAACTGCCCATACAGGAGGATGGGCTTAAGAGGATTTCTGCCGGGCGCACATCGACCGCGGTATGGCGAGAGACCGCGGGACATTGAGCAGTACCTGGCCGATCACGTGCTGCCCTCGACAGTGCCACGACGTCAGTCTAGGTCACCGTCTCCAAGACAGGGTGCTTCGCCCAGTCGCGCATCACCTGGCCAATTCAGAGGCACATCTCCCGCCGGGAAAACTGAAGACGGCGTCCTCCGGGGGTAAGACCGCCGCTGCCGTAACGAGTGAACAGCCTCCATCCGACGATTTGATGCAGCGACCCGAACGTAGAAGACCTTTGCGTTGGAAGTTGGTATGATTTCCGACACAGCGAGCCGTTGATACTGATCTCAAACCGAGCAGAGCAGCACTATGCTTCTCTGACGACCAAATAAGGATACCGCTGAGAGCAAGCAAGTTCGTGACGGTGCAGTGTGATACCAGCTTCGGTACTCAGGGCATTGCCTAAGCGAACATATCGCTGCTACTGTGTCGGCAAGTTCGCGTTGCTCGCGCACTTGTCGACCTTGTTCAAGGGCGTACCGAGCTGTTAGTGACCAACTTTATTTGACAACCCTAAATTTTGCGAAAAAGAACAACAGTGATTGACCATTTTGAAGAACTTGGCGAGCATGCCGGCTTATGTGCCTTGTCCACAACGGACCCCGGAACAACGGAACAAAGGGAGAGGGCACGGCAACAGGCATTAAGACCGACGTGAATTCGGACCTTCTGGCCAATCAGAAACATCGTGGAGAGTTTTACTGACTCTTTCCGCGACTGTTTTTGTCAACTTCCAAGTTTCGCCAGACGCCAATAACTAAGCACCGCATTATCGTCGATAGTAACCAAAGACCGCTAGGTCTGCCTCCTTATCGAGTTTCGTCGAAAGAACGTGGCGCCATACGGCGCCGAATTGCCGAAATGCTCCGCGACGACGTTATACAACCATCGACGAGCACCTGGGCCTCACCTGTTGTTCTCTTCGCAAATAAAGACGGCAGCCGACGGTTCGGCGTAGATTACAGACGTCTCAACAACGTTACCAAGAAGGATGTTTATCCGCTGCCGTGCATTGATGACTCCTTAGACAGCCTCCGCCACGCCACCTACTTTTTGTCACTAGACTTGCTTAGCGGTTATTGGCAAACCGAAGTCGACGAAAGTCACCGAGGAAACTCCGCCTTCTTTAGTCCTGACGGATTGTACGAATTTAAGGTGCTTCCTTTCGGCTTGTACGTGTTTAGCCCCTGCAACGTTTCAAAGCATGGTGGACGCCGTGCTCTCTGACCTGAAGTGGCAGTCTTGCCTTGCGTACCCGGACGACGTAGTGATTTTCTCTGATGCGTCCGGGGAGCACTTGAAGCGTTTGCGCGCTGTTTTCGAGGCAATTCCTTCCGCGGGCCTGTCCCTCAAGACTGAAAAGTGTCGCTTCGAATTTAGGGAGCTCACGTTTATTGGCCACATGGTGAGCGCATGGCGTTAGCCCTGACCCAGAAAAGACGGCCGCTGTTACTGCATTTCCCCAGCCAACAGATAAACGAAGCTTGCGGCGTTTTCTGGGGCTTTGCGCCTATTATTGGAGGTTCGTTCAAAACTTCTCTAAGCTCGCAAAGCCGCTGACTCGCCTGACAAAAGACTTCGAACCCTTCTTCTGGTTCCAGGATCAAGAAAAAGCCTTCACAGAACTTAAGGCCCGCCTCCAATCTACGCCTATCATTGGCCACTTCGACGAGGAAGCCGACACGGAACTGAACACAGATGCCAGCAGTGTTGCCTTCGGCGCCGTGATTGTGCAGTGGCAAGACGGCGTAGAACACGTGATATCATACGCAAGTCGCACTTTGTCCCGTTCCGAAGTGAATTATTCCACCACAGAAAAGGAGGGTCTCGCTGTTCTGTGGGAAGTTACTTAATTTCGTCCGTACCTGTACGGCTGCCCGTTTCGAGTCGTCAGCGATCATCACTTTTTGTGCTGGCTTGCAAACCTGAAAGGTACATCGGGGCGGCTTGCACGGTGGAGCCTTCGGGTGCAAGAGTTCGACGTCACCATCGTGTATAAGTCGGGTCAGCAAACATAGCGATGCAGACTGTCTCTTCCGAGCTCCTCTTCCGTGCCGACTGGATGAGTCCGACGACGATTGTGGTTTCTTTGGCGCTGTCCCCAGATCCGCCCTTGCCCAATACCAGAGGGCGTACTGCGAACTGCTGCCTCTCATCGAGCACCCCGAAGGAACCACTCCGTCTCCGCCCCGACTCTTCTCGCGCGGACTTTAGTCGTTTTGCTTAATAGATGGAGTCCTCTACAAGAAAAACTACGGCCCGACCGAAACTGCGTATCTCCTCGTTGTCCCAACCGCACTGTTTGTTGTTTGAGTTCTTAGGTTTTTCTCTGGTTAAGCTCGTTTTTCTCTTTTGTTTTTTTTAACAATGCACGTGCGTCCCACTCCTACTTAAGGCCTTCTGTGAAGGCTGGCAGTATATCTGAAATAAATAAATAAATAAATATAGAATTCAAAAAGTAAATGTTGGCGCTGTCTTCTGTGGGGTGACGCATAGGGTACCGTGCCTGGCTTTTGCTGTCTTTATGTGCCACATGGGTGTGCCATCTCTTGTTACTCTCTGTCCTTGTTGCTATTCGCATTAAAATTAAGAGCCGCCAGGAGTATGCTAGAAAGGTCAAGAAATATGACCTGAGATTTTAAGACATCATTACCATGTTGAAAACATTTCCTTTTGCTTTACGTGCTGCACTGCTCTGACATGATGGACAGCATTCTGCATGTATCCTTATACAGACTCACTGAGCCCGAATGCCTTCATATGTAAATGCGGTTGATTGGGGGCATCGGTAAAGCAGCTCGCTGGTAGAAATAATTTCGATGAGTAGCACTTAATCACACTGAAGTGCTTGGAAAGCGCACTCCTAACCGAAGCAGACGTGCGTAACAGATATGTTCAAGACATAAATGCCACTTTTGCCTGACTTTGCATTTTCCGGTTTGATTGGAGAAACCCACTTACTATGAACTTAGAATACAACGAATGCGAGCCCCGTGACTGGCAGTTAGAAGTGGGCTTTACTTTACATAGCAGCTAGAGGAAACCTAGCTGATAAGTCATCAGAGCGCACGTGTTTTGACGCTCGTTATTTTACTTTCGGACATTAAAGTAGAATGATCGCAGAACTGCTGTCGCCATGCTGCAGCGAGGGCTGTTGTCCACTTTTTACCGGAAGTATTGATGGAGCCGCGCCTTGGGATAGTTTGCGGCGCTTCCATGGAATCCCGAATAGCGCACTCAAGGATGAATCTATTAAGTAGTATTCGAAACGAAAATGCAGCGAATACACGTGCGCATACAGCGATACTCTGCCTTTCACCTTTCGTAGCGGCACAGCGCGCAAACAAATGGTCCGCCACGGCTCATCTCTCGGCACTTCATGGTACACCGCCCCGCGGACTCTGCTACTGCCCTGCTGTGATTCGGCACGGCTGTTAGGACAGCCTAGGACGTCGCATTGCGCGATCTTTTGCTGTGCAGCAGCCTCCATCTGCGTTGCTAGTACGGCGCTGAGGTGTTGATGAAAAAGAGACCTTCGACGCAGTACGTCCACGTACGCTGGCCGTGCGAGCGGCGCATAAGGAGGCACCAAGTAGCGCACACTGCTCCGGCGCAGGGTTAACTGCGGTACAGGCCAACAAACTGTTTCCAAGGCATAGCTTTTTTCCGCCGAGCAAAATTAGGTTAGGCGCCGGCGGGTCGTTTTCTCCTTCCGCCGTGAGCAGGCGTTGTTAATTAACTGTAATCCCATTGCGGAGAGTCGCGAGGGGCGAGGACAAGGTCAGCGTGGCGAGCGCATCGGAGGCTGTCCGAGGCTTTCGGGCCAATGGATTGTGATTCCTTGAACGGCGCCGTTGCACCACGAAAGAGGTTTCCCACGGTTGAAAGTGCCAGTCTTTTTTTTTTTTGCCTCAAAAAACGGATGGGTGCTCAAGGTAACTCGCGTTTAAAGTTGGCGGCTTGAAAGTAAAGCCGATGCACGACGCTTCGACGGGCTCCGCGCTTACACAAAACCGTGCGCCCTGCGCGTTTCCGGAGGTACTGGGTCCACTGGATATAGCTCTCGCGCTTACTTGCATGTACCTTGAGATGTATACTGCGAATGGATTAAATTAGCCGAGCGCGAATAGAAGAGCAACGCCCAACTGCCGAAGCTATTGAATGGAGCCGCAAACAAGCGAGTTGGATAAGCGCGGAGTCAAGGTCTCGGCAGGTTCCAAATCTTTTTTTTTAACTGAATTGTATCTTGTCTCCCATCCCTAATAAACGATTTCCGTTAAGTGGTTTCAACCAGAGAACGTTCCGCCGGGTGAGCGTACGAAGGCACAAGTGCTCTTTACGCTGCAAATTGCCTTGTAAGATCACCGACCATCGTGCAATCATAGTTTTCCAGTTACAGTGGCGATCATTTCACCAGCCTTAACTGGCTCTTTCAAATGGTAACTAGTACCTGAAGCGGCACTTGGAGTTCCTCTGCTGTTCAGCACTTGTAAATCGAGGCGCGTCAAAACAAAACCACGAGGCACGCGATGCGCATAAACGCGAAGCGCCGTAACAAATCGAAACTATAATCCACAAGGGCAGAAACTTGGGCGAGTCGGTAACGGTGATCCATGGTATGTGAGTGTTGCGCAAAACGAGACACGGGACAAAGAAAGACGCAGCCAACACAGGCGCACACAGCACAGGCACAGCGCATGTGTTGTGTGCGTCTTTCTTTGTCCCTTGTCTCGTTTTCCGCTACACTCCCATACCATGGATACCTAAACTCCTCTGTGCATGTGGCGCCTGCTTCCAACATTCAGGTTGTGCTTTCTTGGTCTTCCTTGTGTGCTAAAAGTGCGCTATCAGTTTCGAAACAAAACTACAAAACTTGCTTTAATTTTCAACCGCCCAACCTTCCTCTGTCAGCCTCAAAGATTCGTGGCGTCAATGAAAGAAGGAAAATCCTCCATGGTGGCGTCGGTGGCAGCTCTTGTCCTATGACACCATCACACTTGTACTTTCGAGATTGGCCTGCGGCGGCGATACCTGTATTTTGGTTCTTGCTCTTTTCTCCCTTACAATGGCTGCATTTTCAGTAAGAGGGACGTTTTTGTGATGAGGAGCTGGTATTCTAACGATACAAGCCAACTTCAATTTATCCTCGGGGTGAAGACGATGGTTAACGGGCCAGCTGTCTGAGACTGGTCCTTAATTTTCGGCATTTTTTCTCTGTTCGAGAGCATTTAGTCATTTTAAGTTCGTTTCCTCGACTTGCGACGACCTGGGGGTCCCTGGCCATTGGCAGAAGCGCGTCAGGCGACCTCCTAGGCGCACTGCGCCGTATTCACGACGACATGGAGCATCACCGCCACCGGAACTCTATGCTGCACTGATGGCACCAGCGGCAACGGCTAGCTGAGCGGCCCCTGTAGTCGTGGCTACGGACCAGGGCCCTGCGAACAAGCCAGTGGCGAACCTTTGGGCGGCCATGCAGAGGACATGAACCAGGCATTCTTCACGGTTGTGTCCTACAATAAAAAAAGAGCTGTTCGTGCTCCTGTCGTCTTCAGGCCTACTGAGGTAGGAGGAAACCTATGGAAATTCAACCCTAATATCGTGGCTTCGACGGTTGTAGTGTCGGCTCAAGATAAAGTACTCAACCATCGCCTGAACAAGGATGGGAGCTTGATGGTTACAGTGTCGACACTGCCCGCTGCCAACCGTCTGCTAAGAGTAACTAAGCTCGCTGGAGCGGCTGCAGAGGCCTGAGTCCCATACTCTTACACGGCCATTTATGTCAAAATTTAACATGTACCTGTCACCTACTCAAATGAAGATCTGCAAGAGCATCTACGTGACCAAGGCCTGCTCTCAGCAAGAAGGCTAACCACTTACACTCCTGAGGACGGTGGCAAGGTCAAAAAGGTACGTCGTCGCTCTGTAATTCTGGCCACTGCCCAAATGAGATATGCATTGGTTCTGTAGTTACCCTCTAACTGAATACGTTGGAGCAGCGACACAATGTTACGAATCCCAGAAGCAAGGCCACATATCAAGACACTGTACCGGCCCCGTGCGCCGCAAAGTGTGCGCGGGGCCCCATTCGCAAAAAGAATACACCTCGAGAGCGCAACCTAAATGTGCCAACTGCAGTGGCCGTCACCCTGCTTCGTACGAAGGGTGTTTCAAGAACAGAGCTGCTACTTTTACTCGCACGGTGGAGCAAGCACAAGGAAAATTACCCAAGCGCCATGATCCACCACCTAACCCCGACGTGGTTTTCACCAACACGTCAGATCTCTCCCAAAATCAGTCATCGCAGCGCGAAAAAACAGCTGACAACACATACGCAGCCGCGCTCAAAAAGAACTGTGGGAACCCCGTTGGTTCTTCTCCGTCAAAGCAGCCGCGATACTCTGCACAAGACTCGACAAACAGCCTCCCTCACTCCCAGTATAAGGTGCCGCAATGCAAAAGGACGATCAGCGAAAGGCAGCAGAATGGAAGCACTGAACAAGACGTCACATACATACTGATTCCGATGCTGTTTGCAGCTATCACGGCTCTTTATCCCCGCCTGCCCTTCGTCACGAGGTCTCCCAGAAGTAGAAGCTGTACTTTCCATGAACCCGTTGGTGTCGGCCTCATACGCTCCGCAGGGGCGTAATACCAAACAACAATAATCATGGCTTCAATAGCGACAGCTTCACCGCAGCTGACCATCCACAACTCTTTCGCACATGCACCATTTTTAGTGGAACGCTCGTGGTCTGCGCTCGAAACTCTCCGATTTCCGGCAGCCATTGCGAGCGCACCACTTCCCCTTCATTGTCATCTTTGAGGCACGCGTCGAGGAAAATTTTAGAACTAAGTAGAACGTGTTGTCGTGCTAGTTAGTTCAATACTTAAGACATGATAGTTGCTCAAAACATAAACACACAGTGTACGGGACGAGGGCAATCCCGTAATCCTGTCTTGTGTGTGTGTGTGTGTTTCAAGCAACTACCATGTCGGAAAATTTTAGACTGCACGGATACTATTTTCACCATTCAAAACTGGCAAATTACATCAGCAGATTGCTAATAGGCTTTTGTAGATATCCCGGCCTCCTTGCTTGATGTCTCACCTCACAGTGACAATGAATACGTGCGTGCCATAAAAGTAATTGGAAGCCAAGAGTGCACTCTTATTGGAGTGTACCTTGAACCAGGCAAGCCATTCGACGTTTCGAAGTTTGAAAACACGATAGGACACCCTCTCCGCATAATATTTGCGGAGACTAAAATGCTCATAATGAAATTTGAGGCAGCTCATATACATGTGCCCCAGGTGAATATCTTGCAGAACTTCTCTCAGCACATACAATTCAGCCACTAAATGATGGCAGCATAACCTACCCCCGAGGCCTGACTACTGCCAGTAGCATCGACGTGACCTTTCTCACAAGTTCACTTGCCCAAAACTTTGGCTGCTGCACCGATTTGGAAACACGTGGAAGTGACCATTATCCTGTCCTCATATCTACTATCCGCCCGAAGACGGCGCAAAAGAAATTCCTTCTAAAATCTACAGAATGGGATGCGTACTAGGACGCTGCAAGCAGAGCAATTACTGCCGTAACAAGGAATGAGGAATTGGTATCGACAATAGCGCATTGCCTGAGAGAAAGTACTCCAATTATTGCTAAAAATGATAGGTACCCTACGCATGGTGGGTGATTTCAAAAGATGTGCGCTATTCGTAGGATATGTGAGAGGAAAGCTGTGCGCACAAAAAACATTGAAGGCCTTTGCGTATGTCGACAGGCACAACGCCGCACTCGGCGCTACCTTGATAAACTCAGACAGCAAAGATGCGCTACTTTTGTTCTATGTTTGATGTGCACAATCAGTAACCAACATTTGGCGGATCGTTAGAAGTATGCGCACTCCACTCCAACAGCTTCAGCTCTTCACTGCCTTCTCTCTGCGTGAACGTAAATCCCTAAAAGAAGTCTCAGAACAGTACTGCAGACTGCTGTCAGCGGGGTCAGGGTCTTCGACTCTCTCCGTAGGCGGTCAGTCAGGCATCCCAGAGGCGGCGGCGACAGCGTTGGACCTGCCTTTCACAATTTAACAGCTATCCACAGCTATTGCGGAATCAAAAAGACGCACCTCTCCGGGTCATGGCGAAGTGACCTAGGACTTAGACTTAGACTTTGTTTATTTCGCTTTTTGCCATTACAGAAAGCGTGAGTGTCGAAATAAAAGCGGTTCACAATAATCGCTTGACGGGTTTCGTCACCCGAAAAAGTCGACGATGACAGCATCGGCAGTTCTTGCGGCATACAAATAACAATTCACATCTCAAACAAAACAGATTGTGCTATAATGCAGGTAGGGGGTTAGATATATTAAACAATGACAAGGAAAGAAAAAAAACGGTCGACATATGTAGTTCAGTACTAATACAACCTAATCAATAAAAGTTTCACGAAGTGCACGAAAAGACATTGTGTTTATATTGTTATAAAGAGAAGAGTTCAAGCATCTTGGTAGTATATATTTCAGCATAGCAAAGCCATAGTTTGTTCTACATCTGGGTACCGAAAACATTTCAGCGTTTCTAGTGGTATACGGCGTGTTGTGTGGTACCAGCTGCACAATACGGGACAAAAAGGGGTCATCTCTTGCAGTCTGTTTTTTTATAAAAACAGGCAAACCTGTACTCAAACAACCTAGGAACTGGAATTATTTTGTATTTTATTCGAATGGGGCGAGTTGGGGCGTCATAGCAGGAATTTGTAATGACTCGTAGCATGTTCTTCTGTTGAAGAAAAAGCTTTTGCAAATTGGACACTGTAGTATTACCCCGTACCAAATAGCAGTACCCTAAGTATGAAAAAAAGAATGCATAGTAAAGGTCAAGTTTTGTCTTTGTAGGTAAGATATATTTATGGCGAGAGACGATACCTATGATTTTAGAGAGCTTGATGCAGACCTTGTTTATGTGAGCATCCCATAACATTGACGGGGTAAAGTCTACGCCAAGTGATGTGAATGATTCAACATATTCAATTTGTGCGCCACTGAAAAAGATAGGCGGTGCATTCTCTACCAACTTGCCCTTAGCATGAAATATTATCGCCTTTGTTTTTTCCTTATTTACTGTCAAGGAGTTTGAGGATGACCATTCCTTCAGAGCAGTCAATACTAAGTTCGCTGAATCGGTTAATTGGTTAATGCCAGTGGAGGAACAGAACAAAGTGGTGTCATCAGCATAAATAGTAAATTTTATCTCGTTGCTTATATTAGTGATGTCATTTATATATAAGTTAAAAAGTATAGGACCCAAGAGACTACCCTGTGGCACTCCATTTGAAATTTGTAGGACATCAGAGCGGCAGTTATTGATGACAACATGTTGTGAACGTGAGGACATATATGACTTGAAAACGTTGAGGGCACGGCCACGTATACCATAATGTTCAAGTTTTGCAAAGAGGGTGTTATGATTGAGGGTATCAAACGCCTTGCCGAAATCTACGAAGATTCCAGGAGTGAGCTTCTGGGATTCAATATTACCTAATATATATTCTTTTTGATCAAGTAATGCATGTTCTGTTGATTTGTTCTTGGTAAACCCGTATTGGCAGTCATTTATAATAGAGTGCTTTAGAAGAAAATTATGAGTTCAATGATGAATTACGCGTTCTAGACCCTTGTAGAAGAAAGGTAAGACCGATATGGGCCTGTAATTACTTAAATTATTTCTATCCCCCTTTTTGAAGATTACTGCCACCCTAGCAAGTTTCATATCAGCAGGAATGTGGGCTGTAGTGAGCGCCGTGTTATATATATGCGTTAAGCAGGGAACTATTGAAGGCAGGACACACTTTATTGGGCGGCTCTGGAGATCGCAAGAGTCTAAGCCTGTCGTGTCTCTCAAGTTTTTTAAAATAGAGTACACTTCATTTTCATCTGTAGATTCAAAGAAGAGGGATTGTGAAAGTTTATCACCCAGAAATTTTGAGAAGTCAGGGCTGTGATACCGATTGCCAACGGTAGAAAAAAAATTATTAAAAGCACCGGCCAAACGAGACCCACTCAGGTTAGTTCCATCAACTACTAAACTTGCCATGTTATTTGGATGTGTAATTCTATTCAGAAGTAGATTAAGGCGCTTCAATTTTTCTTTAGGGCGATTGGAGAGTTCCTTACCAAAAAGTTTATTGTGGTAAGTGGTCCTAGCCGTTTTGTGTTCTTTGTTCAATGAGTTCCGAAATGCTTTAAAACGGGGCAATAGTGAAGTATCCCTAGTCCTAATAAATTCAGCAAACATCCTGTGCTTCTTTTTTACAAGTCTTATAAGTCTAGGGGACATCCATGGCTTGCGAGCGTTTTTCGGCAGTTTTACTTCAACAGTAGGAAAACATTCGTGATAGATTGGTAAAAAGAGTCGCAAGAAAGCTGTGTAGGCAGCATCAGAGTCGGTGCTTAGGAAAACAGGTTCCCAGTCTACTATCTCTATGCGACTTCTAAATGTTTCAAGGTTTTTCTGGGAAATACACTGCCGACGTGGATTAAAGGTTTGTGTTGGGAGCGGTTTAGTCTGAACGCGCAGAAAAATAGGCAGATGATCACTGATGTCTACTGCAAAACGCCCTGCGGTGAGAGGCACATCATAATTTGTGATGAAAAGGTCGATAATGGTATTTGAAGTAGAAGTTATGCGTGTTGGGCTATTTATAACGTTCTGGAAGCTAGCGGCTTGATGCAATGTTGTGAATTCTTGTTGGGCAGGACTGTTAACACCCATGTCTATATTAAAATCACCTCTTATACAAGATAAGAAATTATCTGACAAAAAAGTGATTTCTTTTTCAAAAACACGAAGGAACTCATTCATATTGCCTTGTGGTGGGCGGTAAACGACGGTAAATGATTGACGGCTACATTGGACTGTAAGCATTTCAATATTGTCGTCGCTCAGACTGTGTTCCGATAAGATATGGCACGAATAGCTTTCTTTTACTAGAAGGGCGACGCCCCCACCACGTTTTGAGCTTCGGATAAGAAAGAATGTATTATAGCCTGGAAATCGAATAACGTCACTATCGAAGCGATATTATGTTTCAGATAGCATGATTACGTCGAATGTACACTGAAGGCTTGACAAAAAACTGTTCAAATGATCCGTCTTATTTAAGGCACACTGCATGTTCAAGTGTAGCATTTGCAAACAATTACCACACTTATTGTTTCTTAGGGAGCAGTTGAACTCCCATGGTGTGAAAAGGGGCGTTTCTTCCATATTAGTCTAAAAAACGGAAAAAGATGCATCTGCTGAGCGACCAGTTACTATTCCATTTTTGGCAAATCATCGTGCAGATACAGGCGAATGACGTTGGATCCATCAGTTTTGCGAGCGTAAATAGCCCCATTTCTTGTCCACACGTACTTCCAGTCAACTTTTTTTCTTTGCTAATGCAGCTCCAAGAAGTTTTTTGTTTTCGGGCGTTAGGTGTTCGTTGACATAGATTGAAGCCGTGCCTTCCAGTCCAACATCCTCGCCAGTAAGCCGCATCTTTTTTGATTTCTGCAGCATATCATCACGCTTGGCTTTGAACCTAACAACAATGTTAGATTTGCCGGAGTTGCGATTGGGAACGCGATGGCAGGCCGCGACATCCAAGTCTGTGAATGGTTCTTTGACTGCATCACCAAGTTTTGACAGAATCATAGCCACATTTTCTTCCTCATTCTCTGGGACACCTTGAATTTCGATATTGTGGTTTCTAGAGTATTGTTCACAATGAACAAGCCGGATCTCAAGATCTCAGGACATTTTTTCTAAGAAAGCACATCGGGAGTTGAGCTCCTGATTTTCGATCATTAGTTTCGAATTTTTCTCCACTTCTAGCTGCAATTTTTTTCTAGTTCCTCTATGTCCTTCTGCGTATACTCAATGCTGTGAGTCAGTTCCATCTGCTCCTTTTTGACTTCGCGCACTTCGTTCCGCAGGCCGCGTTCGGAAGATTCAAGTAACGTCTTCACCTCTCTTTGAAATTCCTCCTTTAGCTTCACGAACTCATTACGGAATTCCTCTTTTAATTTTGCAATATCCTTAGTCATTCTAGCCCACACACACTCGCACACACAAATACTCGTATAATTGTGCTTGGCAGCAGCGATGACAAAGAAAGGGGTCAGGAAAGTTTGCTTTTACGAGCACTAACCTGCCGAAGGAATCAGTGGAGCGGGTTAGGCGTGTCTCGCAAGCTGTCGTCGCTGCTGCCATGTGACCAGGCCAGGAAGTGAATGCCTCTTATATAGCAAGCGACGCTCCACCGGAAACCAGGACTGAACACCACGTGCGCTGCTGACGAGAATCGCCTCCTGACGCCTGTTGTCGTTGATTCCGTGGTTGATCGTGCTGATGAAGCGCGATAGTACGCCGGCGTACGTCGGGCGGCTCGTGCACCTGGCAAAAGTGATCTGCAGAAGGAAGCAGGGGAGCGCGTTAGGTGTGTCTCGCAAGCTGTCGTCGCTGCTGCCAAGTGACCAGGCCAGGAAGTGAATGCCTCTTATATAGCAAGCGGCGCTCCACCGGAAACCAGGACTGAAGACCACGTGCGCTGCTGACGAGTATCGCCTCCTGACGCCTGTTGTCGTTGGTTCCGTGGTTGATCGTGCTGATGAAGCGCGATAGTACGCCGGCGTACGTCGGGCGGCTCGTGCCCCTGGCAAAAGTGATCTGCAGAAGGAAGCAGGGGAGCGCGTTAGGTGTGTCTCGCGCGCTGTCGTCGCTGCTGCCAAGTGACCAGGCCAGGAAGTGAATGCCTCTTATATAGCAAGCGGCGCTCCACCGGAAACCAGGACTGAAGACCACGTGCGCTGCTGACGAGTATCGCCTCCTGACGCCTGTTGTCGTTGATTCCGTGGTTGATCGTACTGATGAAGCGCGATAGTACGCCGGCGTACGTCGGGCGGCTCGTGCACCTGGCAAAAGTGATCTGCAGAAGGAAGCAGGGGAGCGCGTTAGGTGTGTCTCGCAAGCTGTCGTCGCTGCTGCCAAGTGACCAGGCCAGGAAGTGAATGCCTCTTATATAGCAAGCGGCGCTCCACCGGAAACCAGGACTGAAGACCACGTGCGCTGCTGACGAGTATCGCCTCCTGACGCCTGTTGTCGTTGGTTCCGTGGTTGATCGTGCTGATGAAGCGCGATAGTACGCCGGCGTACGTCGGGCGGCTCGTGCACCTGGCAAAAGTGATCTGCAGAAGGAGGCAGGGGAGCGCGCTGGCGTGTCTCGCAAGCTGTCGTCGCTGCTGCCAAAGCAACGCCACAACTCCCGCCTTCGACACCTAGAATATTACAGTTATTCCTGGATAAGCTGTAGAAGAACTGCAGATTGGGCTTGTTGGTAATGCATAGTGGTGGTTCAACAGTGCAAAAAGGCACACAGACCAAGTAGCACACAGGCGCACAAACCAGCGCTGAACATAGAACTGATTTTTTGTTAGGAAGAAACACGTCATATATACATTCACAAAAAAACAGCGCCCATGCGTAATGTCAACAAGACACCTAGTGCTAGTGCATGGTAAAAATCGCTTTAAAAGCACGTGTGCATCCGCAGGACCCTTGATCTCACCAGTCATCCACTGTTGCTGGATGACTGGTGAGGTCCCCACGAACTGGAAGCTGGCGAAAATTGTGCCTGTTTTGAAACCCTGTAAGCCCCCAAAAAGCTACGCGTGCTTCCGGCCCATCGCCCTACTGAGTTGCATAGGCAAAGTAATGGAGCGGATGATCTCCAAACGCATCACTTGGTTTCTCGAAAGCCGCAACGAGTACCCCCAAGAAATGAACCTGTTCCGTTGAAACAGGTCTGATAAAGTTATTGCGCTCGTCTCATCACCTGAAGAGTACCTTCATGCTGGGTTCATACCGACAGCCGTTTTCCTTGACACCAAGGCCGCTTTTGACTGTTTTTCACCATGCAATTCTCGCTGCCCTGGCCAGTCTTGGCCTCGGAGGACGGCTGTACAAGTGGATTGAACACTATTTGTAAGAACGAAAAATTTTTATGAGCACTCCAAATGGCCCAAAACTATTTCACGCAGTGCACTTAATGATCTATGCACATGATATCTGCATCTGGAGAGCGTCACGTTCGCACTATATTACCCAGAAACGCCTTCAGAGATCGTTACTGCATGTATCGATGTACCTGGCTACCCGAGGTCTTATCTCTCGCCAGAAAAGAGTGTTGCCATGGCTTTTACCAGAAAAACAATTACTCAATATCCACTTCTCATAGGTTCACGGTCACTACCTTATGTACAATCTCAGCGATTCCTAGGTGTTGTAAACAGTAACCTCTCGTGGTCACTTCAGATAAAAAACTACGCGAGAGCATCACTTCAGCGTTTTAAGATTTCAGATTCATGGCGGGAACACAGTGGGGCAGCAACTGCCGGTCATTGGTTCTGATGGAGAAAGCCTATGTTGAAGGAACCTTGCGCTACTGTCTACCGGTGCTTCAGAGATTGTCTCCAACAGGCAAGTAGATCCTCGAGGCCACGCGAAGCAACTGCCTGCGGATATGCCTTGGCGTTTCAAAGGGTTCCTCTGCATCAGGAACAGTAGCGGAAGCAGGCTGTCTCCCGCTAGGTGTGATTGCCTCCCAGGAAACGATGCCTACCCACATCTGCCATGTCCCACAAAGAAAGAAGCACTTTTAACACCGTGTACACCTAACTCACTGTAACTCTGGCTTTGCGCAGCTGAGCAGCGCTTGCCCCCCTTCCTACTGTTAATCAGCCACAGGAGCTACTACCACTGAATTTTCGCCTCTCGACACTCTCGCCTCTAAAGGTGAAGCAGTTCGTTCCAGGTGTGCATGCAAAGAGCGGAATGCCTCAGGCAGCGCTCTTACAAGCTGATCTTGCCTACTTAACCGAGTAATATACGCAGCATACTCACATCTTCACCGACGGTTCAACAAGCCAAGACACTTCTTGCTGTGCCATTTATGTGCCCTCAATAATCACGCCCTTTCTTATTGGCTGCAGCGCAAGACAACACGGACAAGAGGGGAGACAACACAAAGCGCCGACTTCAACAACGTTTATTGCTGCACGCAGCGAATACATATACAGTACAGCGGACATGCGCAGCAACGAAAAGGAAAGCCATGTAATCCTGGTAGCAGCCCCAAATCGTGAGGGAACACAACATCCTATGTACAAGAAAGATAACATAAAGCTAAAACCAAACTAAAAAGCAGGACGCAAACAAGTGCAAAAAACATAATACTCTACTTCGAAATTCCTAAGACACGACGCTCCTCATCGCTTAGCAACACCGATGAAGTGCTGACACATTAATCTCCTTTTTCCACAATCTCACTAGGCTCAGCTATCTTACGGGCTGTTTTGCTGACATGCTTATGGAAGATTGTGGTTCTTCTCAAAAAGGAACGACGTTCCTTACACTGTTGATAATAACGGCAGTGTATGCCGAGATGACGGGATGCCCGATGACACTGTTGCTATGTTCCATGAGCCTCTCATTAAGACATCTGCCCATTTGGCCAATATAGGCTCGGCCACAGCTCAAGCAGCACAGGTCATCGGCCCAATATTGCAACAGGATGGTCCCATCTTGGTCCTTAGTAGGACCGGCCTTTGCCAATACGGTTCCAATGTTGGGTCAATTGCTTTTTTGCTGCTTGGGAGGGCAAAGGTATAGAGTAGACTACGTCTTTCGCGCATTCTACAAATGGTTGCTTGTGCCAAACAGTGGAAGAATTGCTCACAATAACGATAGAATTCACCTTCCTGCACAGTTTTGATAGCTTCTCTGGTGCGGAAAACACCACATGCACACCTGCTATTTTCCTTATTTCTTGAGCTGGTGGGCGACGGTGTGCATGTAAGGCAATACCGCTACATTTTTTCTCCAATTGGTGTGAGCCACGCCGTTGTCTGCTACCACTTTTCTACTTTTTTGAACATGCTCTCGGCAACCGATAACAAGAGTGTGCATGGGTAGCCAGAGGCGCTAAACCGGGTGTCACCACTTCGCGCACTTTTCCGTGCGCTCCCAGACACCCTTAGAGCGTGTGGGGGTAGCGGCCTTGGTCAGAGAGGAGATGCCCTCGACTCGGCGGGGCAAACTCATCCGGAGACCAGCTACCAAGTGACAAGGGGTTGGTCGTTTCGTGCCCAGCTTTCGCCGGTTGCAAGCCAGAGAATGGGTCGGAGCCAAAGGTTCACAAAACAAAAAGTTTATACAGGGAAGAGACGATACAAAGGATTGCACTATCACTCGTACGAGCACATACAAAGTTATTCACCAATACCATGCAACACGTGCAAAGTAACACGTGAGAGAGATAACAATTCAACAAACTCTTAGCACCTAAAGTGCACTAACACAAGGAGAGACAAATAAACAAAACACAATTTGTTCACCGGGCACTGCGACAGTCCGACGACTTCAGGAGCACGACAGGCCGATCCGCAGAATGGCGCACGTTGTCTCGCTGGTCCAGGCTGGGCGAGTGGCGTTCTCCCGGGAGTCGAGGGGGCGCGCTTCTCGGAAGCTTGAACGGCGGCTCGGGCTAACAGACGGCGGTTGCAGCCCCTCATTAGTAGGCGCGGACCGCGTCTGTTTGTTCTTCGCGCCAAGGCAGGCGCGCACATACACGCAGCTTCAATAGCGCCAACTCCTTCTTCTTTCGCCGGGCGCGCGACCCCATTGGTGGAGCGCGAAAAGCACCTTCTAGAAGAATCTAGGTCATTCGCGGCACGCTGAGTCATCGGCGCCGGAGCGAAGGGGGGAGGGTATCACTTTGGTGCACACAAAGTTACCCCCTTTTCCTCAACAACAAGCAAAAACTTCTCCAACATTCGAGAAAAAATGACGCCGCGCGCGGCCATGCCCCCCCTCGGCGCCGCGCCGGCGAGCTGAGTTGCAACAGTAGGCAAAGCTACGCACTCTGCGGTGGTTCTTTCCCGCTGTGTTTATTTTATTTTACCCCGCACAGGCGCGATTGCTTGGGCGCAGCGCAGGTTTTTTTTTTCGAAAATGCGCCGAATTTTGTGACACCGGACCACCTGGCTAGAGAACGTAGAATGCAGTCGATGCTCACACGATTTCGGGAGAGTAAAGCAAAAGCAAGACTACAATTGCTCACTTGACTAATTTAGAGTGGGCTGAACCAAAAAGAAGTACAGGCCTGTTTGCTCGTGGTTCATAAGCCCAACACGCATGGTCACCAGAAAAATAAATGCCCCCAGATCAAGAAATCTGATGAATTTCTTTACAGGCACTTCATGCGTCAAGATTAGTGGTTGAAGACATTCGGAAAACATAGACAAAGTCCTGAACGTATTGGCCTTGTCGGGCATATCGTGTGCTTTGCTAAAAACGAGAAAATCAACAACATTTCTCAAAATGCCTGCAACACAGGAACCTTCACTTCTGCGCTTCGACTGTCGGTCCCGCTCCGCTAGAAAAATGTCGCTAAAAACAGGAGCAACGCAGGAGCCAATGCATATTCTGTTTTTGAGTGACGATGGTACCTTCCCAAACTATGAATGTAGACTTCAAGTAAGTTGAAAGCAATTCCAGGAAGTTATCGACAGATAAACCACTACTGTTCTGAAACGAAATCGCTCCGTGTCTGTCAATGTAGTTCCTGACACTTATCAATAGATTGTCCTGTGCGATAGAATACTAAAGGTCTTTATAGTCGACAAAGAAAGCCGACAGGTTCGCCTTGGGCGTATTCCTTAAGGAACCGGATAACCTCGTCAATGTTCTTGACCTTGAAAGGGTCGTCAATAGTAATACCCTTTCAATTTTGCTGCACAAACCTTGCAAGCGACTTCTGCCAAGTTCCATTTTCCGGCAGAGGGCAGCCCACTTTACGAGTTTTTGCAGCGAAGAAAAGTTCCAAGCCGACATTTTTCGCCTTGTCTATAGACTTAACAAGCTTATCGAAATTCATGGAGCAGCATAATCATTTTGCGGCACTCTTTACACGCTCCAGACGTACCTCACTTCTATCGAACACCGAGAACACAGGTTGCGCTGCTTTCGCTTGATACGTGTCCTCCGAAAGCACCACAAACCCTCCTGCCTTGTGGGCGGTTAGAAGCGCCGAAAATTTATCCCGCATATAATAGAGAGCGTTCTGGATGGGTTATCTGTCACACTGGACTTTACAACGAGAGACAACGCCTCGGAAAGGCATCTCCCACTGTATTAGCCTGTTATACTTAGTGGCACAGGCAGGGACCTATTGGTTTACATTCTTTTTCTGGCTCCCCCACCATACTTTTTGTATGAGCCTTGGGCAAGACTTGACGCCTGCCTCACCATGGAAGACGTTCTGCGGCTGTCTTGCTCTACTCTACGGCGAACTTTGGTCCGCGGCTGAGAACCTGTCGCACATAAGGCGGTAACTGGACATCGCCGACGATATGAACAGTGTTTCCGTGAACCGGTACCCTTGGTGGAAGCATCCGGAGAAGCGCAGGAAGTGCTTGCTGCCATAGAGATTCTATTGTCCTGCCAACTTCGAGCGAAAGTTTCCGCCAACGGGAAGCAGCGCTCGCAGGACTCACGCCTGAGCCAGCCCACAGCCAAAGATGGTCTCTGAGGAGACAGGCTTGTCGTTGCCAGTCCGAGCGCAAGAGTTTGCACATCCTAGTGCCATGGTTATTCGGCGGTGCCAAGACGCCGAACGGTGCCACAGGATCTGGTGGGGTTATCCTGTGGCGGATGCAGAAACAGAGTGACCTGGCCTTGCACGACGCCACCGCTACCAAAGATACAATGTGACACTGGTTGCTGAGGGTGACAGAGCCCTGAGAAAAATGAGCTTGCTTGAAATCAGCTGCTGGGCGAGTTGGTATTTCATGCTTTCATTACACAGCGCAAAGACGAACACGGGCGAGAGGAAAGACAGCACAAAAAGACGACTTCAACAGCTTTTATTGCTGGGCGCAGCGAATACATATAGAGTACGACTGGCATGCGCAGCAACGAAAAGGAAAGTCATGTGAGACTGGCAGCAAAAGCAAGAGTTTACAATTGCTCTTTTGACTTGCTGATGTCGGCGCTTTGTGGTGTCTACCCTCTTGTCCGTGTTCGTATTTGCGCTGTGTGAATGAAAACATGAAATACCAACTCGCCAGGCAACTGATTTTAAGCAAGTTCATTATTTCTCAGGGCTATGTCATCCTCCGCAACCAATGTCGCATCTTATCTTTGGTAGCAGTGGCGTCGTGCAAAGGCCAGGTCACTTGGTTTCTGCATCCGCCACAGGATAACCCCACCAGATTCTGTGGCACCGTTCGGCGTCTTGGCACCGCCGAATAACCATGGCACGAGGATGTGCAAACTTTTGCGCTCGGAATGGCAACGACAAGCCTGTCTGCTCACAGACCATCTTCGGCTTTGGGCTGGCTCAGGCGTGAGTCCTGCGAGCGCTGCTTTCCATTGGCGGAAACCTTCCCTCGAAGTTGGCAGGACAACAGAATCTCCATGGCAGCAAGCGCTTCCTACGCTTTGCCGGATGCTTCCACCATTGGTACCGATTCACAGAAACACTGTCCATGTCGTCGGTGATGTCCAGTTACCGCCTTATGTGCGACCGGTGCTCGGCCACGGACAAAAGTTCGCCGTGGAGCCGAGGAAGACAGCCGCGAAACGTCTGCCATGGTGAGGCAGGTGTCAAGCTTGACCCATGTTCAGAGAGTGGGAGATGCCTTTCGGGGGCGTTGTCTCTCGTTGTACAGTCCAGTTTCACTGATTGCCAATCCAGAGCACTGTCAAATATTTGCGGGATAATTTTTTGGCGCTTCTAACCGCCCACAAGGAAGGAGGCTCTGTGGTGCTTTCGCAGGCCATGTATAAAGCTAAAGCAGCGGAAGCTTTGTCCTCGGTGTTCGATAGAAGGAGTGAGGTTCGTCTAGAGCGAGTAGAAAGTGCCGCAGAAAGATTATGCTTCTCCATGAATTTGGATAAGCTTGTTAAGTCCATAGACAAGGCCTAAATGGTCGGCTTGGAACTTTTCTTCGTTGCAAAAACTCATAAAATGGACTGCCCACTGCGCGTAAGTATCTCTGAAAATGGAACATGGCAGAACTCGCTTGCAAGGTTTCTGCAGCAAACGTTAAATGGTCTTACCATTGAGGACCCTTTCAAGATGAAGAATTTTGACGAGGTTATCCGTTTTCTTAAGGATTGAGCCCAAGGCGAACCTGTCGGCATTCTCAGTCGACATTAAATACGTTTATTATTCTATTCAACAGGACAATCTATTGATCAGTGTTAGAAACTGCACTGACAGACACGGAGCGATTTCGTTTCAGAGCAGTAGTGGTTTATCCGTTGATAACTTTCTGGAATTGCTTTCAACTTACTTGAAGTCTACATTCACAGTTTGGAAACATCGTCACTCAAAACACAGAATATGCTTTGGCTCCTGCGTTTCTCCTTTTTTTTAGCGACATTTTTCTAGCGGAGAGGGACAGAGAGTTGGAACACAGCAGTGAAGGCTCCAGTGTTGCAGTCATTTTCAGATGGTTTTTTTTTGTCGTTTTTGCCAACGCAAAAGATATGTCCGATCAGGCTAATGGTTCAGCATCTTGTGTGTTTTCTAATGTCTTCAACCACTAATCTTGACACATGAAGGGGCTGTAGACAAATTCATCAGATTTCTTGGGCATTTATTTTTCTGCTGACCATGTGTGTTGGGCTTATGAACCATGAGAAAACAAGCCTGTACTTCCTTTCGGTTGAGCCCACTCTGAACTAGTCAAAAGAGCAATTGTAAAGTGTTGCTTTTGCAGTGCTCCCACAAAATCATGTAATCATCGACTGGATTCTGCTTTCTCTTGCCAGTTGACCCGGTTGAGCGGCTCTGGCTACCCATGCACACTCCTGTTATCGGTTGCCGATAGCATGCTCAAAAAAAGCAGGAATGTAGTACCAGACAACGGCGTGGCTTACACCGACTGGAAAAAAAAATGTGGCGGTATTACACTGCATACACACCATCGCCCACGAGCTCAAGAAAATAGGGAAAAGAGTACGTGTGCATGAGCGGTTTTCTGCACCAGAGGAGCTATCAAAACTGTGTAAGAAAGTGAATCCCACCGTTACTGTGAGCAATTCCTGCACTGTTAGGCTCGAGCAATCACGGGGAATCACTTGGTAGCGGCGACGACGACTGGAATCAACCCCCTGAACACCGGTCTGCTTTTTCCGCAGATTACCTCATACAGCGATACTGAATCCTGAATTGCCAGCCATCCGCACGTGCCTGCACCGGTGACGTGTCAATGTGCCGTATACCAGCACAAGCAACCCATCTAGATCGTTTCAACACCAGGTGGCACGGTCATCAACGCTTGGGACTTGTAAGGAGCCAAACTTGGCGCACCGAGATCACTTGGTAGCGGCGACGACGACTGGAATCAACCCCTGAACACCGGTCTGCTTTTTCCGCCGGTCAGTGTCTTGTGTGTACTTGTTCCTTAGCTATAGTCCTGTCGTTGCTGCTACCAAGTTTGACGTGTGAGTGTGTACTTGCTGTGTATGGATAAGAATCTGGTAAAATTTAAAGAGGAAATAAAATCAGATATCCTGAAGATTAAAGACGAGGTCCGGCAAGAGCTCAAGTTGCAACGTGAGGCGTCCGAGCGAGACCTTCGCACTGAACTGCGCGAGATACGAAATGAACAAAGAAATATAATCCAAAGCATAGAATTTGCAGATTCCACAACGGAAGAACTGAAAATGAAGTTAGAGGCTGAAGTTGCAAAAAACACTGCCCTGCAAAACGAAAACCAAGCACTTCGTGCAAAGTGCGATCATCTTGAAAGTAAGGCAGAGGAATATGAGAAGAGAATTGTAAGCCTAGAGCAATACTCGAGAAACTTAAACATCGAAATCAAAGGTATCGAAAGAAAAGAAGATGAAAATGTTCAAGACATCGTATCCAGAATAGGCGCTGCCATCGAATTCCCAGTCACGCCTGATGATATGAGTGCCAACTCGCATCCCAGACAAGTCAAACATAATAGTGCAATTTAAATCACGCGCAAAACGTGATGTGGTACTCAGGAAAGCAAAGAAGGCTAGGCTTACCAACACAGACTTAGGTTTCAATGGCAATGACCCCGACAATGGCTCAGCACCTGTATATGTCAATGAACATCTTTGTCCTGCGCTTAAACGGCTGCTTGGTCTCGCCAGCAAGAGGAAAACAGAACATAAATGGAAATTAGTGTGGTCGTTCAATGGCAAAAAATTTGCGAAGCAGACAGAAACCTCTAAGATAATACAGATTGCTGGAGAATGCGACCTTCCAAAGATAAACTAACTATCAAAAAGCGCATTTGCCATTCAGTATGGAATATCAAGCATTTGCACTACCAGAATCCGTTTTCCCTCCCTCTTTGTCGAGCACATCTGTCCTACATTTGAACACCTGTTCGGCAATAAACAAAGATGATGCTATCAATAGCCTTTTAAACCAGTTTAGCTTTAAACTTAATACAATTATGTTGACTGAAACATGGTACTAGAACGGCTGCAATACCCTTAACCTATATGGGTACAGAGGATTCTTTCATAACAGTACAGACCGAAGAGGTGGTGGTATTGCAATGTATACTGATGTGACTAAAAATTTTGATATCTTGTCTTAATATACCAAAATGACTGTTGACTATGAAATGTTGGTATTACAAAGCAAGGATGAAATCCTATCTGCTGTTTACCGCCCTCCCAGTGGCAACCTGTTGTGCTTTCAAGAGTTTTTGGAAGAGGTTTTGGAATATGTCTCCGAAACCAAAATGCAACTAACGTGTTCTGGAGATTTTAACGTTGATATTTTAGAAGACAGCAACGCAGCTTTCGATTTCACTACTAGGTTAACCTCAACTGGTTTTACCAACATAATTTCTACAGCAACTCGCGTCACGTTGTCAAGTACATCAGCGCTAGATCTAATTATCACCAACATTGAAACAACCATCCGCCGTGCCGGCACAATTGCATGTGATGTAAGCGACCGCTGCCCTGTATTTATGTTCTATTCGAAGTACGCAAATGGCAGTAATGTGAAAGTTCGCGATTCTTTTTCTTTTCAGTGTATTACACCTGACGCAATGGAATCATTTAAAAATGAAATAAGTACTTGTGACAGGTCTTTTATTTTTGAGACAACATGCGCGGTTGAGGCATATCCTTCTTTTTATTGAAACATTTGTGCGCTTATATGGAAAACATTTCCCTTTTAAAACAGGCACACGCTCAAAGAAAATAAAAAAAAGCCCTGGATAACGCGATGCCACATGAGAATGATAACGCATAAAAACCGCTTGTACTATTCCTTCCTGCACACGCGTGAGCCTGAAGCTTTTCAGGAATTCAAAAAGACGCGAAATAAACTAAAAGCCGAGATCAAACAAGCAAAGCATGCGTATTATCATCACCTGTTGGCAGATATATCAAGAAATCAGCATAACCTAGCTTGGAAAGTAGTGAACAAAGTATTGGGCTGCAGCAGCTTAAGCACAGCCCCAGATAGGATTCTTGTTGACGACAAAGAACTCACCGGCAAGTCGCTTGCAGATTACTTCAATAAGCACTTTGTCTCCATAGGCGCAACAGCACACCTCGTGACACAGGGTGAAAATATAATTTGCAGCCCCATAAGCAGTCTTTTTAAGGAACCCACTGACGAAACTGAAGTGTCCAGAACTTTCAGAAGCCTAAATAACAGCGTTGCTTTAGACTGTGATAATCTACAAATCAAGCCAGTAAACCATGTACTGGAATTGCTTCTTCCAGTATTGGTGCACATATTTAACTTAATTTTTGAATCTGGCGTCTATCCCAACGAAATGAAACGGTCTATAGTTTCGGTCATTTTTAAAGGTGGTGATAAGAACATCGTGGGCAATTACAGGCCAATAAGCATCCTTCCCGTCTTTTCTAAAGGGCTGGAAAAGCTTATGTTCACCCGTGTCATAAAATATTTTACACTAAAAATGTTTTCAGTGATGACTTACATGGTTTCAGAGCAGGGAAAGCAACCGAAACTGCTCTCCTAACACTGAAAGAGACTGTCTAGGATAACATTGACAGAAATTTCTTTACCCTTGGCCTTTTCGTAGACTTCACAAAAGCTTTTGACTCCTTAAGCCACAGCATCCTAATAACAAAACTCTCTTGGCACGTTGTCCGTGGAACACCCCTGGAATTAATTAAGTCCTATTTAAGCGACAGAACACAAATGGTAAGCCTGGGCAACCATCGATCAAGCTTTCAACCAGTCACTAACGGTGTTCCGCAAGGAAGCCTACTTGGACCGCTGTTGTTTAATGTGTTTGTCAATGATATTGTAAACATTGACAAATCAAATAAATTCATCATATACGCTGACGACTGTTCAATACTTATGCCCGGTCCAGACGAAAATGTGTTGAGAGAACAGTGCCAAAACTTCCTTATAAAGTTGTCCTCATGGTCAAAGTTAAACGGACTGAAAGTCAACCCAACAAAGACGAAGGTAATGATTTTAAGAGCGAAAAATAAAGTACATCAATTAAACCGTCCAATCACATATGAAGGCCTGAATATTGAAATAGTGGAGTCACTCAAAATACTATGAGTTATATTCAACAGTAATCTAAACTGGGATATGCATGTTGTAGACATATGCAAGAAAATCTCCAAGGCAGTTGGCGCTGTCTCACGTTGCCGGACAATCCTTCCAATAAAAATTAAGCTTCAACTATATCATGCAATATTTGCCTCACAAATCTACTACTGCCATCTTGTCTGGGGAACCACAACAACCACTAATATGCACAAAATTTTCGTCCTGCAAAAAAGATTCATCCGTTGCATTGCAAACCACGAATACCTCTCTCACACCAGTCCCATGTTCGCGGCCTATAATATCATCCCCGTGTCGCGTCTGTATTAATTCCGTATTTTACGCTCATTTTATCTTTCGCGAGGTTTCTTTCATAACTTCTTAATTGCCACCGCGTTATTAAAACGTCACGAAAGTACCGTTTCAACAAGAAACTCTGAAATTTGGTTCGTCTCGTGTTTCCGCACTAATTATAAAAACCAGTCACTAAAACATAATCTCCCATCACTACTAACCAGGTACACTTATGATACTAAGCCCACACTAAACCAGTTGAGGAAACAATTTCTTAATATCTCAGAATAAAAATCGCATGAATCAGTGCTCTGATTACTAGACTTACGCAACATATCTTTTGAATAAGTTGTGCTTTTCACATGACCTAGTGCACCTGTTTTGTTGTACTTTGTTGCCATTTTTTTTAGTTGACATATGTGCTGTGGTGTTTCAATTAATGTATAACTGGCGAATTTCTGCCATTTCGAGCATTTTTCCGGCTGTTATGTATGGGAAATATGATACGTCTCAGAACTTAATGCCTTGATTACAATGTTTTATTACATGATTTATTTATTGCAGCTAGAATTTTTTATGTACTATATATCTTGATCTCTGAGCACTTCTGTAGCGCACGTGTGAACACGTCAGTTTTCGTTGTTTCTGCGCTGTTTATCTCAAGGTGTCTACATTGTAGTGTTTTCACGTTTCACCACGCCCTATCTTGTAATGGTCACCTGGGCCTCGTCAAGCTGCCTCGAGCAGCTTTTAGCCTAGGTGCTCCAACCAGTGAATATCTGGTGAATAAAAACGATTTGATTTGATTTGATTTGTAGAGTGCACGAAACACGTAGTCTACTCTATACCTTTGCTATGTGGCCGAACTTATATTTGCCAAACGGATTGATGTCTTAATTAGAGGCTCATGGAACATAGCAACAGCGTCATCGAGGCATCCCGTTATCTCGACATACACTGCCATGATTTCCACCAGTGTAAGGACTTGGTGCTGAGGAACGAACCCGCGGCAGCACGTTATACCATAGTACTACCGGGTATAATCGATCATATGGTGGTTATGTGCGAAGTGAACGTACAGTATGTAAGGTTCGCTAAACAGAAAGAGCGGCGCATTTATACGTACGCCAAAGCACGCACGAAAGAGATCTCGTTTTCACTAGATAGGTGCCTGGATGTGTTTGAAACATTAGCCGAATCTGAAAGCGCGCAGGAATTGTGAAACAAATTGAAAACAAAACTTCTTGAGCTGCGTGACCAGTATGTGCTGTATTGGGTAATGACTCTGGGGCGCAGCAAAAGTAAACCTTGGTGTACAAGAGAGGTACGGAGATTAATCCAAAAACGAAAAAGCGCTTATGCTGCCTGCAAAAAGAATCCTTCAGTAAAGCAAAAGCAAAAATTGGAAGCCATAAGTGAAGAATTGAATACCGTTCTTTAACATGCGAAGGATACATACTTTGACTCATTCCATTTACGTGTCAGAGAACACCCCAAAGAACTGTGGCAGATTATCAAAAGAAATGGTAAAGATGACGTTTCCATTCCACCACTTGCCGTGAGCGGTCACATTATTGATGGAAGCCTAGAGAAAGCTGAATGGTTTAACTCGTCCTTTAAGTCTGTGTTTCTTGCCCATGGGAACGAAATCCGAACACTAGTTCATTACGGTATAGTGCTCGGTGAGCCAATGGATGATATTGTTAACGATAAACACGGCATTGAGACAATATTACAACGGCTGGATAAGTCCAAAGCCACCAGCCCCGATGGATTGCCATCTGGCTTGCTTTCTGCTTGCGCGAATTCATTTTCCAAAATTCTTGGACATTATTTTTTTTGTAAATAACTGCAAGAGAGCGCTTTGCCTCTAGACTGGAAAGTAGAAAGTGTTGTACCAGTGCACAGATCAGTACCTCGGAATATCGTTAGCAATTACCGACCAGTTTATTTAACAAACGTCACTAGTAAAGCTCTCGAGCATGTTTCTCGAGCAAGTTCTCGAGCTGTTCTCGAGCAGTTCACACTAGCATCATGCAACATTTGAATAAATACCCTCTGTTGAATCCTCAACAACACGGTTATCGTAACGACTTTTTTGTATTACCCAAGTTACAAAATTAACCTATGATATAGCAGGTGCTTTAGATCAAAGGATTGTTGTTGACTGCATGTTCTTGGACTTTGATGTTGATGTTGTTTCCCACAGCTTTTGATGTTGTTTCCCACAGGCTGTTGATTGAAAAGTTGTTTTGAAGACAGATTACGCAACTTTGACAAGTTCTGTTTAAAGTTATTGACATTGCCGTCAAAATGACAAAACAATGAGATGTCAGCACGTGACGCAACGAGGAATGAGCCAATTACAGTAGGGCGGCGCCCCGAGAGCAATTGAATTACCGTCTGCTAAATTTGGTGGAAAAAGAAATAAGAAATAAGGAACGATGAATGTAACTAATATTTTATTTTGCCAGAACATGGTGTTTAAAGTTGGAAAATATTAACCAAACAAAAAGCGTTCGAAGTTGTGCTATTAAAATGGCTGGTTGGTAGCTTTCGGTGCACCGGGGGTGTGCTGAGGGCAGTAAAAAGGCCACTTTGCACGAAAGCAGTTGTTTCACGCCGTGTTATTGTTTTTTTTTGCGCGGCGTCTGGAATCGAGGTACTGTGCGGTTCAAGTAAGTGCGCAGAAAAATTTCAACAGATGCAGTGAAGGCTACGTGACTACCGAGCAAACTTGCAAGAAGCGCTTGGTACGAAATCGACGACGACAGCTTGTTGAAGTCTTCGGTTGTTCGGCTCTTTCGATCGATGACAAAAATGCCAAAAGTTGAGGTGTTGCAGCATGTGATGTGTGGATGTTTGTTTCTTTCCCCTTGGGAACAGAAGACGACCATGAAGTGCCATTTGCTGGAAAAAATAAAGTGATTTGCCAGCATAAGCGTCTTATTTATATGCAAGTGTGTCACAGAGGTGCCGACGGAACCCACCCCTTCTGCGCGCTAACTTTACAAAGTGCCTCCAATGCCCGCTGTACGCATTTGCTCACCGCCGGTTGTGCGATGTAGACGTACGCCTCATTACCAACAGCAGCTTGAAAGCCGCCGGTAGCAAAGAACCGCAGTGCACATAGCACCTGCCACCGACCCGACAACGCCCTCGCACGCCCACCTCTCAGTTCATCGGCGACTTCGTCGCGCAGCCGCTCCACAGTCTGCTTCTCCAGTAGAAAAAGGCGTAGAAACAGCTCGCCCGGTAAGTGAAACGCGTCTGCGTGCGCCCTCCTTCGCCGTTGCTCGGGCCAGCGCAGCCGCCTCAGTCGTATCGCCGCGTAAACCGCCGCCATTTTCTGTCAGAAACGCAACGGTCAAATTGACCGCCCTAGGATGTCACAAAAAACTGTCAATGAGCGGCTGAATAATTAGGTGTGCAACGTCCCCACATCTGCCACATCCGTGGAGTAATCTCCAGCCACCCATGACGCAAAAAAGCAAAATGGCCGCCGGACACGACCGACCAATAGGAGCGAGGCTTATTGACACCTTTTTAACAAGTTTTGGCATTTTTCCTAATTGACTGTTGCGTAATCTGGAGCCTGGTATAACATAAAAGAATCCATTTTTAAATGGATAAAAGAGTATCTTAATTTAAGAAGTCAACAGGTGATTATAAATGGAGAACAGTTGAATGGTGTGTGTGTGTGTCTTCTGGTGTACCGCAAGGGTCCGCTCTGGGCGCACTGTTGTTTTTAATTTATATGAATGACATTTGTGATTGTATTTCCTGTTATGTACGACTGTTCGCGAATGATTTCGTGATGTACAGGCAATTTACTAATCCAAATGACTGCATCCAATTTCAGGAAGACTTAAATAGGGTTGCCTCATGGTGCGATATATGAGACATGCAAATTAACCTAAACAAAACAGTATACATGTGCTTCACAAGAAAAAAAATAAATCTCATGAATATGCTTATAATATTAATGGAGCAAATTTAAAATCAATGACGGAGCACAAATATCTAAGCGTCCACATAACAGCCAATCTCACATGGAATCGACATATTGCCTTACTGCAGCTAAAGCCTGCAGAGTTTTAGGGTTCATCCGCAGAAACACGAAACGGTTTCCTGCTGAAATAAAAGCACTGTTATACAAGACGTCTGTCCGTTCTGTACTTGAATATGCGTGCACAGTGTGGGATTCATGCACAGTAAGTGATATTCCTATGTTAGAAAGAGCACAGAACATGGCAGTTTGCTTTGTCTTCAACAACTACTCAAAGAAGTTGAGTGTAACAACTGCGAAAGACAGTCTTGGCTGGGACACGCTTAAAAAACGAAGAAAAATACCTCGTCTCAAGTTCTTTCACAATATCCTTTTTTCCAAAACAGGTATAGAACTCGGTCGGTACATGCTGAGTCCCAACTACATTCGTCGCGTACAGATCACAGGAATAAGGTGAAAGAAATATACTGTAGAACAGACCTCTTCAAAATGTCATTTTTCTCCCCGAAGTTTCAGGGAGTAGAATCGACTTGATTGTGCTTTTGCAACCGTCGTATCAAATGACTCTTTTATTTCTGTGCTGAATTGATTCCATTGTTGCATATTTCTGACTGTTGACGTAATTCCTTGATATACGCTCTTTTCTTGTATCCCCCCCCCCCCCCCTACTGTAATGCCGTAAGGCACTGTGTGTACACTGATAAATAAATAAACATTGTTCCTTTCTGGGAAGAACCACAGTTCTTCATAAGTATATCAGCAAAACAGCCAGGGAGATAGCTGAGGCTGTTGAGATCGCGGAAAAAGGAGATTATTGTGTCAGCACTCCATCGGTGTTGTTAAGTGATAAGGAGAGTCCTGTCTTAAGAATTTCGAACTAGAGTATTATGTTTTTTTGTTCCTGTTTGCGTCCTGCCTTTTAGTTTTAGCTTTATGTTTTCTTTCTTGTACCTACGATGATATGGTCCCTTGCGGTTTGGCGGTGCTACCAGTGTTACATGACTTTCCTTTTCGTTGCTGCGAATGCCCGCTATCCGCTATATGTATTCGCTGCGCACAGCAATAAACGTTGTTGAAGTCGGCGGTTTGGGGTGTCTCCCCTCTTGCGCGTGTTCGTCTTTGCGCTGTGTAATGAAAGCATGAAATACCAACTCTCCCAGCAACTGATTTTAAGCTGAGCTTCAAGGCATTAAAGATGTTTCCTATATCCTGCGCCAAACCCCCGACCGATGGGTTATCCTCACCGACTCCAAATCATCTCTTCATATCCTGTCCAACCTGCTGAAGAAAAGCAATCATCAGGGCCCGAATTACGGAACTCGCTCTAAAGTTGTAGAGCGTTACGTCAAAATGACGACAGCATGACGACAAGGTGAGACGTCAACGCGTGACGGAACGCGGAATCAACCAATGGCTAGTAGGGTGCCGCCCCAGAAGGGTTTATTTGCACGACAAGAGGCCTATGTGCACGGCAGGGGGCCGTATACTTACTTTTTTATAAGAACACGCATTGAATAAAATAACCATTGTTTTATTCTTTCATAAAAGTGCATTTCACTCTCACTGCCATGAAGCAAAATAAGAAGAACATTCACCTTTGCAGATAACTGCTTTCGTGGGTAACTTTTGTTGCCATGAGGGCGCGCTGGCGGATGTAAACAGTGAACATGGTTGCCTTCAAGAAAACAGCTGATCGCACGGCTAGTTCCTGTTTTTTTACGCGTCGTCTGAAATCAAGGTTCTATTTGGGTGTCCAAAGTGCGCGGATAACAATTATCGAAGCCAGTGAAGGCCACGGGCCTCCAGAAAGAAACCTGCACGAAACGTCGGGCCCTAAAATCGGCGAAGAAAACTTGAGGTAAGCCTGTATTATGGGTTTAAAGATTCCATATGCCAAGCATATGATTTGGGTTCTGTTTCTTTTGCTTTAGGAAATACAAGACGTCGACGAAGCACGGCTTGTTGGATAAAATCACCGTTTTTGGCCTCATTAACGTCTGGCACAAATGGTTCAGTTGGGAAGGAGCAAGAACCAAGCAACGCGGTTGGGCGCTCACTAACAACTTTGCTTGTTTTCGTTCGTTCTTGGCTGTGCTATAAGTTGCTGCAGCGCAGCACATGCATGTTTCTGTAAAAACATATGAGCTCGAATTCAGAGCAAATGTTTTTCCCTGTTATTCCCTCCTTTCGAAAAGCGGAAGAGAAACAATTGCCTGTTTGTTTTCCACGCTATGTTCGCTGCTGCAATTCTCTAAGCGGGAATTATAGTCTCGAAATAGCGCCAACACGAAGAATGCCGAGCGAGCAAGAGCTAATCATAATAGAGTGTACGGAGAGCCATCCGCTCTTGGCTCGGGCTTCTGCCGACCAAACAAACTGATACACAGCTGTTGAAAAGCGCGAGCTGTGGAACCAGCTTGCGTCGATTCTCAACAACGAGGGGTCGGCCATTTAAAAACATGATGTATGTGCCTTGCGCCTTACTACCACTGTTTATTCCATCTGTGGCGCATTTTAGTCTCGGTGGAGGTTCAGGAATACATAGACAGGTGGTCGAGTATTATTGATTGCTTCTCTTTTGCTAGTGCTCTTTTAGTTTCATGGTTTGCCAGTACCAATCAGCCGCACCTTTTACCCTGTTACAGCAGAGGAGATGAACAGGGAGCCTCAGCAAGTTGTCGACAAGACACACTGAGCCCCACAGACCGTGAGTTGGCTTGCCATTATTCAAGCTCCATACTACCCTTTCTGGCAGCTGCTTGAAAGTAATAGCACTATACTCTCTGGCAGCATTTGCAGCAGTAGCCAAAATACGGCAGTGATTCTACAGTATATACAAAACTATCTCCCTCTGGCTTTGCCACGCAGTGCAGAATGTTTATTTCTCTTGCAGTGAGGCTGTGATATCTCCTAGCAGTCTAGCAAATGTGCACATGAAATATGCTACAACAATGCTGCCCAAGATTGCTGTCCTGTATATTTATGTCGTCCTCTAACACATTGTACGAAATAAAACATTTATTATTTCATTGAAATGTTCTACGAGTCAGGTAGGCGGACTCCTCAGTTCAGGATTCCGGTGGCTTTGGCGGATGCCTGGACCAGTCTGATGATGCGACACTGGTCCTCCAGACCATTGCTGGTCAGGGCTGCCTCCCACTGCTCGTATGATGTTTGTACCAAATGTTTTGCTTATTCCACCACGTGATGAGCATATTTTCTTTCCCGACAGCTACACCGGTGCCCTCGCCGCAGCCCTTACAGCAGCACACACCAGAGCCCCCAAAGCGACAGCGAGACGATCGGGCCAATGAGGTGCTGCGCCAGACGCTGTATGAATCGCATCATTTGGATTCCCTTACTGAGGCCCGGAACCGCCAGGACGCTGCTTTTAAGCAGAGCATGCTGGAGGTGTGTACTCGCTGCGCACGCTGCGCAGAGTCGAAGCCGTCACCTGAAGCATAAATATCAGTGCTCTCTTTTGAGCCCCTCTACTTCTGTTTTGACGCCTCTTGTGGGAGGTGGTTGGGACAGCTGAGTTTATGAAATTGACACGAGTCTTCTACAACCATACTTTGTCCAAAATATCTCTAGCACCTTACATTTTACATAAAACTTAAGCGAGATCTCAATATTGGTTGTCAGTAATAATTTGTAATTGGAAGTAATTTTACATGCAGGCCATACGGGAGGTGACAGATGCTGTGCAGGCGTCAAATGGACAGCAAGAGCTGCTCATCGGGAACGTGAACCTACTGATGCTAATCTTACAAAAGCAGCCTGAGCCACCTGCACCACATTGAATTGTTCATATTTATTTGCATTATTTGCGCGTTTTTATATTTATAAAAGAACAGCTTAATATGTTTATGTTTATTCAAGAACATTATTTACTTCTCTGCCAGGTGCAGACTCATAGAACTATTTTATTTTGCATGTTAAAATTTTCGTTATGTGTGTTTATTTTTATTTACATTGTTTGCTTCTACGTCAGGTTTCTGTTTTTGTATTTATTCAAGATCATCTATGCCTTGTGCCTTACCATCATTTTTTTATTTCTTGTAAGCTCTGCAGGCCCGGATGCTTCACACTTTATTTTCTTCCAGTTATGTAAATTAAGCTCTGCCAGGTGTGGAAGCCTCCTAAACTCTTTTATTTTCCTTTCCTTTCAAATGTTTACCTGCAGCTGTGGCAGATGCGCAAGGTGCAATTTCTAGTGCTTGTGTTTTTTCATTGCATTATGTGGCCAAGCGCAATATGTGGGGCAAAGTTGTTCTGAAGTGACTGTAGTTATGAAGGGCATCATAATATGTGTATTCTGGATACATTTTGAACACTTCGATTTTGTGCCTGTTAAATTTGTTCGCATGTTCCTCAGTCATTTTTTTTTGCATTACTTTTCCTGCTGTTCCATACAGTCTCCATTGTGTGCATTGTAACACGTTCTATCCTCAATAGACCCGAAGAAAATGAGGTTTGCCAGCATTCGTCCAAAGTCACTTCTGAACTGGTGTTGAATGTGGGCAAAAAAAAATTGGGGGACGCTTGAGCTCCGCCTTTAAAGGTATGATGCAACAATGTTAATGGTTCTCGTTTGTGGGTCCCTTTACAACTTCAAACTCAGCCATGTTGGAATTATCGTCTGTGATACTCGTGTGTCTTGTACACGTAACATGGTTTTTTAGTCCAGTAAAATCTACGAAGAGCAATGTATTGTGTAGCATTTGCTGTGCATTCTACCAGTTATGTAATGTGTTTCAGCAAAGTGCAAACCAGGGCTACATCGGGGCTACAAGTATGCACAACATGCCAAACCTGTGATTATTAGCATTCAAGCTGGCGGTCAAGATGAAGCTTTTTTTTAAGGGCAAACAGCGCGTAAGACTTGGCAAGCAAAGAAAACATAGGACGAGCGCTCATCCGGTGTTTCCTCTGCTTTCCGGCTGTCTTTCGCACTGTTCGCCTTAAAAATGTACAGCCAACTCGTCCATTTGGCCACAGTGTAAGATACAACTGTTCTTGTGCAATCTCTGCGCAACACTCGACAAGGCATATGCAAATCACTGTTGATGCTGCATGCTTTTGTTCCCCTGCTGTGTGTTACATTTGGGAAGCTGGTATGAACAGCTGTGGCGAAAAAAATAATTGTGACCAATGAATAAACGTGGTGCAAAAACAAAAGCTTTACTGGTGCCTAGCAGTCTCCACACCACACTTTTTCCTCGTGCACAGTCATCAAACACATAGTGACCGCAAGCAACTGTTTGCCTAAATGGGCAGGTCGACGTAAGCAACGCCGAAAGACGGTGTACAAGGATGCATTTCACTTGTTGGACGAGCTGTTTCGGCGTATGTTTTGACTTGAGAAGGAGAAAGTGCAGTAGCTATGCGGCAAGCTTGCTGATGCCTTAAAGGCATACTGGTGACCACTGTCGGTGGAGCAGCAGTTGGTGTGTGCACTTCATATCTTGCCACTGGAGGCTTTCAAGCACACGTAAAAAAAAAGTAATTTACAAATGCTGGAATGTGGCTACCAGTGGCCAAGGGCATCATATCACACAGGGGCTTACGCACTAACACAGGGCAATGGCACTGACCGTAGCAAGAGTGGCTGCGACAACTCGCCACGCAAGCACGGTTAGTCATTGCAGCCACAGCTGCCAGATGTTGTAGGGCTTACTGCCGGTGGTGCTGCTGTTGCCACTGCTGCTGCAGCTGCTGCTGTCGCCGCACCATCTGCAGGTGTGCTTGCCTCTGCGGACGGGTTGTGCCAAAGAGGCCAATGATACGGTCTCGCATTGCTCTACCACGCAAATAGGTCATGTGGAATCCTGTCCCCGCCAAGTACCCAGCAAGCAGAGGTGGCCCATTGTTGTCAGTAGTGTTGTCTTCGTCTGCAGACAGGGCTTCTTCAAGACATGTTGTGACTCAGCACACGCTGCAATGATGACCACCGCCCGCTCCGGCTCGTAGTGCAGTGTCCGGTACCTTTGAAGACACCGGAAGCGGCTTTTGAGAACACCAATGCAGCGTTCCACAACACATCGCATTGAGGCATGTGCTGCGTTGTACTGCCCTTCTCCAGTGTTTGCACCAGTATGCCCTGCCACTGGTGTGAGCAGCCACGGCTTCAGTGGATATCCACTGTATCCTGCACGACCAAAATTTGCAGTGAAGTGTATTGTTGCGTGTGTATTAAATGATTCATACCAAGCAGCTCAAAACCAGTATGCTGAACCAGGCATGCAGAAGATTCATGACTAAGGGGTACCTCTGTAAGCACAGCCTTCTAGGTTAATGATGTACTGTGACATCCTACACGACAGTAACGATGTGCACACCTCTTTTGTTTTGGTGTTTTACGCTTGAAATACGATTCACATTATAACAATGTTTCTTGTGCCTCTGCACCAGCAGTAACAGTAAATACACAAAAATAAATACGATTCGTCATACTGTTGCATGTCATCCTTGTTATAACCCGCCTCATTTAGGTATCAGCCACTGCTCTAGCTCAATACGTGCTGTCGAAGTGGCCCGATGATCAATAGGCTGCTTACCCAGAAAAAACTCTCCATCCCACAGCAGCCCGAGCTCAACCCTCCGACGCAGCCGTGAGTAGCGCCAAGAAAAGGCATCTTGACAAGACCCCGGGCAGCGAGGGTCGATCGCAAAGATCTTCATGTTTGCGTCGCAGATCTGCGAGAAACACAGGCAGACAAGCTTGGAAGTGGACTTCCATTGTCGAGGTCGCGGCTTACGAACCCATGCGGTCAGAAATCCAGACTACGCACGATCATGGTGTTCATCGCGTAGTAACCTTTGCGGCTCCAGAATGCTGCCCCGTTTGCTGGGTCTCCCCGCGGCGCTTTTATGGCAATCAGCGCGCCGTCGACGCAGCCGACGACGTCGGGGATGGTGCCGCGGGGAAGGAAGGCCGCCTTCGCTGCCGCTTTTTCCTCGGGGTGCGCCGGGAAACGCACGCACCCATCCCTTCTGTGCGCCGACTTTGCAGATGGCCTCAGCCACACGCCGCACGCACTTGCTCACCGTCGGTTGAGCGAGGCCGACGGTCTGCTCGTTGCCGACACACACTTGAAAGCCCCCGGAGGCAAAAAAAAA
This sequence comes from Amblyomma americanum, assembly GCF_052857255.1. Taxonomy (NCBI): domain Eukaryota; kingdom Metazoa; phylum Arthropoda; class Arachnida; order Ixodida; family Ixodidae; genus Amblyomma; species Amblyomma americanum. The sequence continues at coordinate 118,855,906 of NC_135507.1, read as the reverse complement.
AAAACGGAGAGCGCACAGCACCTGCCGCCGCACCGACAAAGCGATCGTCCGTACGCCTCGCAGTTCATCTGCAAGTTCGCCGCACAACCACTCCTTTCTCCTTATCGAGTCGAAATAACCGACGGAACAGCTCGCCCGGCAACTCATACGTGTCCGCGTACACCGTCCTTCGTCGTTGCTGGCGCCGACGTTGCCGCCTCCGCCACCAATAAATAGCAGACGCCGCCGCTGCCATTTTCCCTCTAAAACTCTTTAGACCGACTCTTCGCGGTCGCAAAAATCAGTCTAAAACCGCGGGCATAATTAGGTGTGCAAAGTCATGCGTTTTTTCTTCTCTGTGACGCCATTGCAGCTTCCCGTGACACAACTTTGCAAAATGGCGCCGGCGACCAATAGGAGACGGCATTTTAGAGCGCTCTCAATTGTAGAGCGGTCGGAGCGAGTTCCGTAATCCGGGCCCAGCTCGTTTCCCATGACATCGGTTATCTACAACACTTGGCTATTGCTGCTGGCCACTGCGTAGCATTTCAGGGGATATGAGCACACTGTGCCGCTTCAGCCAGTGAAAAAGCAGATCAAGCGGCCCGTAAAGGCCGCCAACAACGGACCTTCTTCACAAAATCTGATACGTGCCAAATGGCTAAAAGATTTGCATTAAAAAAATGCGTCGGATGTGGAGCTTACCTACACATTATTACCAATTTTCTTACTCAGTTGACCTACATCTCAGATCAAGACTCCTACCCAGAATTCCTCGCCAACGGGTGTCCCGGAATGAGGACTTTCACCCAGACAAGGCAGCAGTAAAACTTTCCATTCTCCTCTAAAACACGCCCGAATCCATCCAATAAAGTTTTACAACCACCACCACCACCTGGAAACACTTTATCACCGGCTACGCCTGAACGCTGCATGTACAAACTCCTTGCGATACCGTTTCAAACGAACAATCCGCTTTGTGACAACTGCGGCTCGATCGAATCTGAGGAACATACCTTGCTTTAGTTTCCTGCGTATGCTGACGAGAGCGCGTACTAAGAACAGTGCATAGAAAAGCTCTCCCCTGTGCCGCTAACCATAGACAGTGTTTTAGGTCCCTTAGCCTGCCCTAGGCAACTTAGACATGCAATGAACTTATTTTTTGAGTATTTAAAGGAAAGTGGACATCTCGACAAGCTCTAATTCCATCTAGCATGTTGCCCTCATGCATTCTTGCAGTGAACTTTGTTACCATATATGAGACTATGCACTTCATCATATTATGTTACATCATTTCTCGCCGGTGCACCTTAGTAGGAATTTCGTGTCCGCCTTTTATGTTATGCCTCTATTTTTTTTCTCGGTTTAATTTAACATTTCCAGCAGCGCTCTCGTTCAGTCTTTATCTCCCATATTTCCATTCCCGCACAGTAGCATGCAAGCGATTTTTCCACATCGGATAAATTCTCTGCTTTTCCATTAAAGCGTTTCTTTCTATCTTCTCTCTCAAGTTCTCCTCAGTTTCTCTTTACAGCCAAAACTTAAGCGTCCTTCTTTTTTTAAGAGTTTAGGTCTACTCACCGTGGTGCCACTTCGAAGAATGCCTCATGCCGGTACTTTGACCTTCAAGATCAGCCATAGGCAAAACGGGACATAGTCGATTTCCATCCTGTCTAGCTATGTGTCTAAGCATAGTAGAAGTACCGTGTTCAACCATGAGTTTCGAACCATGTGTAATTATGCACTTATGCCGACTAAACACTGAACCGAGTAATTAAGATTAATGAGTTAATTGCAATGAAAGCCTAAACTCGCGCTATAGCATCGAGTCATACACCATTAGAAAGCCTAAATTGAGTACAAATGCGCTGTGCTAGTTAGCGAGCCATATTGGTTAAATGCAGTTAAACAAATCCTTGCGCTATAGCACCCAGTCATATACCGTTGTAAAAACTTCGGCCTAGTGTGAGTGCTCTTTACTAGTTAACGATCCCAAATAATTAGCGTAAATTAGTTAATGGCGACTACAACCAAAATCAATCATAACAACACAGAGATAACACTATACTAACTAGGTTTAACATAGTTTACTCGTTGCTAAATTTTTTCCTTTATTCCACGGTGACGCTATCTGGGGTTTGTCGTAACTTGCTCTCAACAACAACGGGTTTCGTTGCCTTGAGCCACGTAATCCTGTCGCTTTGAAAAACGCGTTTTAGCCGTTTACTCTCTGCACGTGACAGCAATTTCGGCTCAGCTTGAGCCAGTGCGCAGGCTCGTGCACTTTCCTTCTCGTTCTTCATTCAGTCGCAACAACAATAACTTTCTGACACCCGCCGCGGTGGCTCACTGGTTAGGGCGCTCGTCTACTGAGCTGGAGTACGGGTTCAAACCTGACCGTGGCGGCCGCATTTCGATGGAGGCGGAACGCAAAAAGGCGCCCGTGTGGTGTTGCCCGTGTGGCGGCCTAATTCTTAAGAAAGCGAAGCACACTGGGGAGATGTGATACTCGTGGTAAAGCAAGCGGGAGCTTCGAAACCTAAAGAAAGGCGCATAACTGGCCTCCTAGGACGGTGGACACGTCAGTCGCGCTTTAAGCTGTGGCGGTAGTGGCAGATGTGCGCTGCATGCGTTGATATCGACAACTTTGCGGCGAAAGATAGATAGATAGAACTTTTATTCATGTCAATTGCCAGACAACATAAATCAGGCCTACCAAAGCCTCAAAGGGCTTGAGTGGCAGCGCCTGGCAGACAGCGAACGTTGGCAAAACAAAGGAAAATAGAGACGTTGCAATGAACTTTGCAAAAAAGAAAAAGGTCACCAAACATAGTGAAACAAATATATAACTATTACAACATCAAGAGAGATTACAGTAATTTGAAATTAATACAGTAAATAGATGAAATAACTACGGGGCAGGAAGCAGCGCGGAGACATACCGCAAAGTTTTTTCAGTGTGTATTTAGTTTTCATGCGGAGTACAGTAGGTGGCAAGCTATTGAAACAGGCAGGTACATAGTAATGGCGTGTGCGCTTTCCGTACCGGGTTGAGGAGCGACGAATGCAATAGCGGTATTTTGGTCTTAAATCCCGAGCAGGAACATATGGAACGGTGAACTGACTGTACCAGAAGTGTTTTAGCACAATAGTTTCTGTTAATAAAGAGTTAAAACTTGGAAGCTTTAGTCTTCTAAAAATATCGATGTCATTACCAATGGACAGGTCGTAAGCAATATTCTTTAGAAGCAAACGCAAAAGCGAATTCACCCTGTGTTGCCAGCGAACCGTGCAATGACCATAAACAGTAATTCCGTACCTAAGTACACTATAGGCTAAAGCATGTGCAACACATTTACGGACAGAAAAAGGCATAAAATATCTGATGTTATACAGGACACACGATACAGCACGAAGCCTTTGGCAAACAAAAGAAAGGTGCGAGTTCCAAGAGAGATCGCTGTCGAAGATCAGGCCAAGATATTTGACCGAATGCGCATATTTTACTGGTACACAGTTGCAATTAAAACAAGAGGAAGTATGCAAATAAACAGGGTCAGTCAATTCAACTTGTTTTAATGGGTTATGAAAACAGATCAGTTTTGTTTTAGAAGTATTAACATTAATAAGATTAAACTTAAACCAGTCCATGACTTTAATAGCTGCTATCTGTAGTGCTGTAACAGCATCAGTGTATTTCTTTGCACATGCAACAATAACAGTGTCATCAGCATACTGAAACAGCAAAGGTGGCACACTGGTAGCAAGGTCGTTAACGTAAAGATTGAATAATAAAGGACTCAATATAGAACCCTGCGGGACTCCAGAGGTAATTGCCGTGAAATCGCTATGGAATCTTGAAATCGACACATATTGGCGCCTATCTTGTAAAAAGTTAGTAAGCAGTTCTAAAAACGAACCTCGAAATCCCAGCGCAAAAAGTTTATCAAGCAAAAGAACGTGGCAGATGCTATCAAAAGCCTTGCTTACGTCCAGAAAAAGAGAACATGCGACTTGATTCTTATCAAAAGCTGAATTTAGCACGTCAGAGAATTCTTCAAGAAGAACCGTTGTTCCTTTTCCTGCTATAAAGCCGTACTGACAAGGTGATAGAACACTGTGCGTATTCAAAAAATTCGTCATGGTGAGTAATAGATGCTTCTCAAAAATTTGGCCAATGCATGGTAGAATAGAGATAGGTCGGTAATTACTCATAATGTTTCTGGAGCCACCCTTGTACAAAGGTATAACTTTAGCAGTTTTCATTGAAGCAGGTATTATACCAGTAGAAATGATAGTGTTAAGGATAACTAGTAGAACACCTTTAATCACTTCAAAGTTTCTGCGCAATTCAGAAATCGTGAGGCCGTCATGACCAGGAGATTTGCTACGTTTAAGACTGAAAAGTATACACCTTAAGTCACTTTCAGTAAAATCAGGAAGGAAAGCAGATTCCATCACACTGAGAGGCATAGGACAGTCGGTAGGAGGGGTTCGAGATGCACCAGAGACCATAGAAAAAAAATTGTTGAAGTCATTCGCAATGCTCTGTCCATCTTTATGAAAATGCGAGATGAAATATGTATCATTGTAGATAGCAGCGCTCCCTCCTTTCAGACTATTCACCAATGACCATGTTTTCTTGCTGTTAAAACGTGCGTCATTAAACTGAGACCTAAAGTGGTTGCGCTTGGCCAGACGGATCAAGGCGTTGACATGGTTTCGTTCACGTTTAAACTGCAGTCGTAGCTGAGAACAGTTTGGGGCACGTCTTGATCGAGCCCAGAGCAGATCCTTCTCTTTAATGGCTTCCAGTATTGCGGAAGACATCCACTTATTGTCTAAATTTCGTTGTTTAACTGTCACCATGCGGGAAGATTCTGCTTTGTGTGAACGAAAAACATCGACGAACCTGTCATATAAGTCCGCAGGGGACACACTGTGTATAAAAGAATCCCAATCATGCTTGGCTATTCTTTCATCAAGACGCTTATAATCAAGTACTGATACCCTCTGCTGGCTGTGCGTAGATGCAGGATGGCTGGAACTATCTGTTAACGAGCAGCAAATGAAATAGTGGTCTGCAAGCTTGACCTCAACCACAGCAGACCGCACCGACAGGTTTTGAGAACGCACGTTTATGTGGTCGATGCAAGACGCGACAAGCTGCCCAGCTAAGTATTCCTCACGTGTAGGGCTGTGGACTGTAGTCGCTAGTCCCCACTTTGATAAAATGTCCAGATAATCTGCGACCGTTGACACAGTGGGGCGTAGAATATCGATATTCATATCACCGATAATGCACACGTGTTCTTCGCGGGAGAACGATGATATTGCAAAATCAAGCTCAGCTAAAAAGATTCGACCGTTACAACACGGAGGGCGGTAAATTGTGAGAAGAACCAGCGACAACCAAGGTGTACTTAGGCGGAGCGCAACTACTTCTGCTTGAGTGAAACGAACACTAATTTCAGAAACGGACCAAGAATCCTTAACAAAAACTGCGATTCCTCCTCCCATTCTTTGTAAACGAGTGTAAGAATATAACTGGTAGCCTGGCAGCGAGAAATGTAGTAACACGTCTGACGAAGCGTTCACTTCCGTGAGAGCAACGACGTCAAAACTTGAGTGAAAAGGGTGAGTTAACGCACAAAAATGGTCCCAGTGTTTCCGTATACTGCGAATATTAACATGAGTAAACTGAAATGAATTGCCTGTTTGATACTGAAAAAACTTCCGGACTTCAGAAAAATCGGAACACTTCACGAAACCTGTATCAGACATGGCTATGTTAGTTTCTCAAGATCCGAAAACTTGTTGATGCGAATGAGAGGTGCGCCTTCGGACCGCTTTGCACGGACCTTCCAATTTTTGGTCCAGACGAACTCAAAACCCTTTTGTTTGCCCCGAAACCTTGCTAGTCGGAACAGCTCGCGATTAACCCGAGACAGGTTATCGTTAAAAAACAGCCGAGGAGACTGGTCGTCTTGCACCAAATCAGGAAGGCCCTTCCGAGCTCCGAGCCATTTCTGCTTAACAGAAACCGACTGAGTCTATAGTAGGATCGGTGGGATATAGTCGCCTCTGGACGGCAGCCGATGTACTGCCGATATATCTGCTGGTTGAAAATCGGTAAGGTTTATTTTGCCTGCTAAGGTACTTAAGAAAGTGTGCAAGTTTTCATCAGATTTGACTGGAAGGCCGTGAATCTCGAAGTTACATCGTCTGCTGTATTGTTCGAGATCATTTATCTCTCCACTCATCCTGTCAATCACTTCTGTCTGGGAAACTACTGTTGAAGACAGTGATTGAACTTGTGACCGAAGATCTGCAAGCTCAGCCTGATTAGTGGTCACTGTAGCAAGCACAGAGTCATACCGTGACGAAAGGAAGTCAATAGCTGACTGTATGTCCTCGACTGCTGAAGCAACCTTTTCGCTAGCTTCCTTGACCAACAATAGTTCTTCCATTTTCACCATCAGTGCTGATACAGTGGTAGTCAAAGTATCCAGCTTCACATTCAGAGCAGACAGTTGCTGCGAGAACGAACCACCATCGGGGTTGGATGCTACGTCAGGTTGCGCCACCAAATCATCCTTGCATGAAGGACACTTCCATGTTTCACGTGTTACCGTACTCATCTTCTTGTAGGCGTTATCAGTAACTGACGAGCAGTTTTTCCCCCAAGTGAAATTCGCCCTCACAGGCACAGCAAGTCATAAATTTCCCATCTTTCGGTATGGCTTTTGAGCAAGAAGTACACAAAGAAGACATGGCGCAGTCAGCGGCAAAACACGAAAAGTGATGAATTACAACAGGTTTAACCAACGCTCACCTGCCAAAAGCGAAGCAAACGTTTAGACCGGGACAAAGGTTTGCCGCTGACTGCAACGGTCCACGAAGTTGACGGCCTTTAAATAGTCGGTGATCGGCGCCAGGGGGACATCTTTGGCAGGTCCAGAGCCAATGAAGGCAAGGATGGCTTGCGATGTCGAAACAGCAGCTTTCTTGAGAGCCGCATGCGCAGATCAGTCACCCGAAGCAGTTGCGAAGGTGATAGCCGTTGAAGATACGAGTCCCTTTCCGGCTGATACTGTCCCCTGGCTTGCAGAGCCTGCCAAAAGCGAAGCAAACGTTTAGACCGGGACAAAGGTTTGCCGCTGACTGCAACGGTCCACGAAGTTGACGGCCTTTAAATAGTCGGTGATCGGCGCCAGGGGGACATCTTTGGCAGGTCCAGAGTCAATGAAGGCAAGGATGGCTTGGAATGTCGAAACAGCAGCTTTCTTGAGAGCCGCATGCGCAGATCAGTCACCCGAAGCAGTTGCGAAGGTGATAGCCGTTGAAGATACGAGCCGCTTTCCGGCTGATACTGTCCCCTGGCTTGCAGAGCCTGCCAAAAGCGAAGCAAACGTTTAGACCGGGACAAAGGTTTGCCGCTGACTGCCAAAGGCTATAAGGCTATTAAGGCTATAGGCAGCATTAAGGCTATAGGCAGCATTAAGGCTATAGGCAGCCGTTGTGGTGTCTAAGTGGTTAGGGCACTCGTCTATACTGAGCAGGAGTACCTGTGTTCGAACCCGACATTGGCGACCGCGTCGTAAAGGAGGGACACCTGAACCGCCCCGTAAGGGAAGGAATAAAGGAGGCAGTGAAAGAATCAGCCGCCGCGGTCGGGTTTCTCAAAAACGTATTTTCATTTCTCATTTCCAGATGAATGGAAATAACATTTTTTTAAAAAAGGAAAGAAAAACCTCCCATGCTGGTCTCCTACTGGTCCAGGAGTCCACGGGCTTGTGCCTCAAATAAGGCCCGATCTACCAGCCATTTCTGGCCGGCGGTTGAGCGGTCCGTAAAGCAGCCTCACAGGAAGAATGAGTGGGATTGCGGATGAGGCGTACTGCCTGTGGGGAAGAACATTCCCAAAGGTAGTGGAAAAGTGCAGATCTGGGCACACCACAGCTGTTACAATGAGGAGGAAAGGCGAGGTAAAAGCATGAGAGACGGTAGGGTGAAATAAAGCAGCCCGTCTTTAATTGTCGCCATGTGGCGCTTGATAAGGGCGACAAAGTATTGTGAGGTGGTGGTAATGTCATGTGGCTGAGTTTGTAGACTGCGGTGATTTGATGATATGTATAAACGACCGATGGGGCCTCTTGCGCAGGGTTGGGTGCCTGATCGTCCGGAGTCGAGGAGGAGAGTTCTCGGGCGAGCGCATGAACGCGCTCTTTACCGGGGATCGAGGCACGCAAAGCGATCCACGACCGAGTAATCGTTCGGTCGAGAGAGGTGGCTGTGGCAAGAACACGGTGTGTGGCCGGCGTCGCCACGCCCTTTAAATAGAGGCGGTATGCGGCCTGGGAATCTGTGAAAATTTCGGTTATGTTTTTGTCAATGGTGGAGTGGGCAAGCGCAAGTGCGATGGCGGCTCTTTCCGCCTCTGCAGGTGAATTAGTTCGGATAATGGCGGCGGTCCCCCAAGTGCCGTCTTCATAGGCTGCGACTGCCGTGAAGAAACCTACTTTAGAATAGTTTGATTTGAAGCAGCGCAAGGCCGAAAGCCAAAGAAGAGAGCCGAGAAAGAAACGGACGACACAGCGCTGAACTAACAACTGACATTTATTTGTATAGGTTCCTGCATTGCCCCAATTTTGAGTGATTTCTTTTTAGCTATGCATGACAGAGAACTAAATGACCGCTTAAATGGCACAGCTGTTGCAGCTGTTTCTCGCTTTGTGGATGACTATCTAGTTTTGCTCACCTGTGGGCGCGATACCTTTAGTAGGGAAGTGTCCAAAGTTCGAGGTGTATTTTCTGATGTTCTTGCCCCTTTGAAAGTAACTCATGAAGTTCCTGTAGAGGACACAATCAGATTTCTAGACTTGAGCCTGCAGTTTTCACCTTGCAGTGTGTGCTGGTCTTTCGAGCCTAGGGCTAATAAACCGTTGCTACCTTATAGTTCCGCGCACTCGAAGCTTGTTAAAAGAGGAATTGTCATGTCAAGCTTCAGGAGTGCACTTACAAAATCCTGTCGACATAAAACCGCACGCAGCTTTAGCAACCAAGTAGGGAGGCTTACTGCCTGTGGCTATCCGCTTCATGTCCTTTCTTCTGTGGCCGATGTTTTGTTGAAGAAACTGAAATGGTCCCCGAGTCCTGAATGTCAAACAAGTAAGCCAGTAGCAGCTATTCCCTACATCCACAAGATATCACATAATTTGAAAAGTGTTGGTAAAAGAGTCGGAGTGGATGTTGTTTTTTCGGCTCCCATTAAGTTATCAAGTTTGTGCATGCGTGTCAACAATCCAGGGAAAACTATCCCCGTTTGCACGAAAAATCATGAGCGCAAATTCGGGAAGTGTCAAAAAAATGTCGTGTATTCTATTCCACTGACTTGTAATAGGTTTTATATTGGCCAGACAGGACAGTGCTTAAATGATAGGCTCAGGCAGCACCGCAACAATGTAGATAATAAAGAGTCCCGTAACCTCAGCATGCACTGTCGTGAGTGCGAGTGCACCCCACAGTTTGAATTTTGCAGAGTTGTGGATAGGAACAGAGATAAGCTGTTCCGCGAAATAATCGAGGCTTCGAACATCAAGACGTATGGGGACACATGTGTAAGCGCTCCATCAGTGTCTTTATCTCAAAAAAAACTTCGCTTCCTGAATCGCACATTTTAGCTTGTGTTGGCTTCCAGAATCCCAGTGCATGAATGAGCTCTTTGCTTTGTTTTCCTTTTTGGTGCCTGAATGTATTTATACGTGCAGCGTGCCAAATAAATGTCAGTTGTTAGTTCAGCGCTGTGTCGTCCGTTTCTTTCTCGGCTCTCTTCTTTGGCTTTCGGCCTTGCGCTGCTTCAAATCAAACTATGAATAACCAACTCGCCCATCAGCTTGTGCTTTCAAGCTTCATTTCTAGTACAAAGGGCCCTGTTTTTTCGTCTTGGTTTTCTCAACCACATCGCCTTGTGCAATTCATCGCTGTGGCTATCTGCAAGTCCAGAATGTTAGGATTCTGCATTCGGAAAAAGTTTCTTCCATCCGAAGTGCTGGCTTTGTTTGGGGGCTTCTTGCCCTCAGTCAGCCATGGCACAAGGATGTGCAAATTTTTGAGAGCGGAGTGGCTACGACAGGCCAGGTTGTGCCAGGATCACCTGCGGATTGTTCTTCAACTCTACAATCAGCCAGCTGGTTGGAAGAATCAGTGGCGGGAACTAACGCGCCTTGTCCACACCACCACAGACGTCTTATGGCAGCAGCAGCTTCCCACGCTTCGTGACCTCGTTCCGAAGAAACATCGTGGGTCCGTTGGCCAGGTTCACAACATGAGCGGCGCCCCGCTTCCGGCCCATGTGCGTCAAGTCCTCGATCTTGGCCCAAAGTTCGCTGTCGAGCACCGAAAAAGTGCACCAGAGCTTCTTGCTATGGTAAGGCATATATCCGGATATGCTCCAGCTCCTGAGGCCAGCAGATGCATCTCAGAAGGTGTCGATGTTCTCTCCCGCCCTAGGAATCAGTCTAAGAAGCTACCCGTCAATAAGTCTGTGGACTATCTACGTGACAATTCTTTGGTCCTGCTGACGGCGGATAAGGAAGGGGGTTTTGTCGTTCTGTCTAAGGATAGTTTCAATGAAAAAGCAATGGATGCCGTCCAGTCTGTATGTAAGGAGGGGAGAAAAACAAGTCTTGCGAAGTCTAAATGCAAGGTGAAAAAGTTGTGTAAGCAGAATAACTTGGACAAGCTGTTTACGTCTATAAATAACTGTAAAAAGCCTAGCTTGACCATGTTTTTTACTGTTAAGACTCATAAGACCGACGTGCCGTTCCGCGTTATTGTTTCCGAGAAAGGTTCCTGGCAAAAATGTTTAGGACAGTTTCTGAAAGAAAAGCTAACAAAACTACCAGTTGACGATCCCTTCCAGGTTAAGAATTCCCTCGACGTGATTAGCACCCTAGACTACTACCATGACAAGCAACCGTGCGCTTTTTCTATTGCCGTAAAGGACCTTTACTACTCCATTCCGCATGACAGTCTCCTTTTGTGCATTAGGGACGTCATTGACAATTATGGTGCCGTTCGCTTACAGAACGCAGCCGGCATGTCGGTGGAGAACTTTTTAGAATTGTTATTAGCCTACCTTGAATCCACGTATACAGAGTGGGAAGGTCGAATTTTTATTCATAAGAAGGGCATTTGTATAGGTTCCTGCAATGCCCCAATTTTGAGTGATTTCTTTTTAGCTATGCATGACAGAGAACTAAATGACCGCTTAAATGGCACAGCTGTTGCAGCTGTTTCTCGCTTTGTGGATGACTATCTAGTTTTGCTCACCTGTGGGCGCGAAGCCTTTAGTAGGGAAGTGTCCAAAGTTCGAGGTGTCTTTTCTGATGTTCTTGCCCCTTTGGAAGTAACTCATGAAGTTCCTGTAGAGGACACAATCAGATTTCTAGACTTGAGCCTGCAGTTTTCACATTGCAGCGTGTGCTGGTCTTTCGAGCCTAGGGCTAATAAACCGTTGCTACCTTATAGTTCCGCGCACTCGAAGCTTGTTAAAAGAGGAATTGTCATGTCAAGCTTCAGGAGTGCACTTACAAAATCCTGTCGACATAAAACCGCACGCAGCTTTAGCAACCAAGTAGGGCGGCTTACTGCCTGTGGCTATCCGCTTCATGTTCTTTCTTCTGTGGCCTATGTTTTGTTGAAGAAACTGAAATGCTCCCCGAGTCCTGAATGTCAAACAAGTAAGCCAGTAGCAGCTATTCCCTACATCCACAAGATATCACATAATTTGAAAAGTGTTGGTAAAAGAGTCGGAGTGGATGTTGTTTTTTCGGCTCCCATTAAGTTATCAAGTTTGTGCATGCGTGTCAACAATCCAGGGAAAACTATCCCGGTTTGCACGAAAAATCATGAGCGCAAATTCGGGAAGTGTCAAAAAATGTCGTGTATTCTATTCCACTGACTTGTAATAGGTTTTATATTTGCCAGACAGGACAGTGCTTAAATGATAGGCTCAGGCAGCACCGCAACAATGTAGATAATAAAGAGTCCCGTAACCTCAGCATGCACTGTCGTGAGTGCGAGTGCACCCCACGGTTTGAATTTTGCAGAGTTGTGGGTAGGAACAGAGATAAGCTGTGCCGCGAAATAATCGAGGCTTCGAACATCAAGACGTATGGGGACACAGTGTAAGCGCTCCATCAGTGTCTTTATCTCAAAAAGAACTTCGCTTCCTGAATCGCACATTTTTAGCTTGTGTTGGCTTGCAGAATCCCAGTGCATGAATGAGCTCTTTGCTTTGTTTTCCTTTTTAGTGCCTGAATGTATTTATACGTGCAGCGTGTCAAATAAATGTCAGTTGTTATTTCAGCGCTGTGTCGTCCGTTTCTTTCTCGGCTATCTTCTTTGGCTTTCGGCCTTGCGCTGCTTCAAATCAAACTATGAATAACCAACTCGCCCATCAGCTTGTGCTTTCAAGCTACTTTAGAATATTCTGCCAGGACGACATAAAGGATTTCGGAGCGGTTGCTGTATGTTTTGGTGTAATAGCTCGCTCGAGCCTGCCGCCTACCCTGAAGAAGGCTAGCGCTCATAACTAGCGCTCATATTGCGCGGTATGGGCTTCTGATATATGCGATCCTGCGTGCGCAGAGAAATCATGTAAGGTGTGAGACTTGTGGTGGGAATCGGTGGATTGAGATGCAGCTGTCGCAGTAGGCATTGTCCTGTTTCCATGCGACTCAGGTGGACTAATTGGTTGGTGCGTTGAGCCTCTATTAATTCGATCACGGTATTGTGGGTACCAGTGGCCAGGAGGCGTTTCGTGCTAACCGCCCGTGGAAGACATAGGGCGGAGGTGACAGCCGTGCGTATTAGGATGTCAGCCTGTTGAGTTGGGCACTAAGTGAGGGTGTGGTATGGGAGGTGGCATGTAATGCGGCTGATGATTAATGCATTTGTCATTTTGAGGGTCGCGAGTTCAGACAGCCCATGATTGCATGCTGCCAGTCGCCTGATTAGTGCAGCCATCTGTTTGGTCTGTCTTTGCAAGAGCTTTAGGGTGGGGGTAGCATCGAGAGTGTTGTTAATGAGAAAGCCGAGAATCTTCACCTGAGACACAATGGGCACTGGATTCCCGTACATGTGCAGTTCAGTTGGTGGGGGGGGGGGGGTGTCATTGGGCAGGGGTTTCAGCTGCAAGAGTTCCGATTTATTTGGAGAGCAACGGAGGCCTGTGTTTGCTAATTGGGTGGTGGTGATATCTATGGCAGATTGCAGGATATCCTGGGCTGTTCCAATGGATCTTCCCGTTGTCCAGAGGGTTATATCATCTGCGTATATGGCTGTGTGGAGCCCTAATATAGCAGTAAGGGTCTTTGCCAGTGGCGCTAGGGCAATGTTAAAAGTAAATGTGATAGGACCGCCCCTTGTGGGGTTCCCCGGTTAGGCAGAGGGAAAGGCTGGGAGGCGACAGCCCCGAGATAGAGTTTTGCCGCGCGTCCCTGAAGGAAGGCCCGAACATATTGTCATATGCGGGTGCCACTGCCTGTGGTGGCTAATCTCGTCAGGATATGGTCATGGCTTATAGTCTCATTAGCCTTATGAATATCCAGGGCCAGTATAGCTCGCGTAGCGGCTGTACGGCGCATGGTGTAAAAGAGAGACTTTAAGGGCGAGAATTAAGTCTTGCGCCGAGGTGTTTGGACGGAAGCCAAATTGAACGTTGAAGAGGAAGTCTGTTGTTTCTAGGAACGGCTGCAGGTGGCTGAGAATAACATGCTAGAAGAGCTTGCCAACACAGCTCGTTAAGGAGATGGGGCACAAGTATTGAAGGGTGAGGAGCTTGCCCGGTTTGGGCATAAATCGCATGCTGGCATGGGTCCAGGCTGCCGAGAGCGTCCCAGCATGCCAGTGTTTATTAAAGGGCTCCATGAGTTCCTGTATAAAGACTTCGTCCAGATTGAGTAGGGCCTTGTACGTTATGCCATCCGGCCCCGGCGCCGTAGACCGGTGAATACTAAAGAGTGCTCGGCGGACTTCGGTTAAGGTAATGTCGGCATCAAGTTCCGGGTTAGGTGAGGTAGATTGGGTGGATCTGCTGACTGAAGGGATGGGGGTATGTAAGTCTCCCGTTGTTGGCCAATTGCGTCTGTGCCTTTGAAGCTCTAGTTGTATTAGACGTTGTGTGCTTACTTGTGTCTGAGATTTCGTAGTTTTTGGGTCTAAGAGAGCGCGTAGGAGGGACCACGTGCGCTTAGTGCTTAATGTACCCTTGAGGTCGTTACAAAGGGTTGCCCAGTCAGCGCGGGCTAAGGTGTTCGCGTATTCTTCTGCCCCACGAGTGAGACCGGCTATGCGGGGTCTCAGTTTGTGATTGTGTCGCTGGTGACGCCAGCGCTTAACAAGTCTCTGTCGGGCCTCCTATAGATGAGCCAGATGCGGATCAAACTGCGATGCCGCAGGGGTGTTTTTAATGCGTTAGCTGTTCGCCTGGATAGCCTCCACCATACGTTCTGTCCAGTCGTTGACAGTACGGGGTTCGGTAGAATGAGCTCCCAAATATGAGCGCAATTTATCCCAGTCAGTGAGGAGCTGTGAACGAGGACTGAAAATTTTGGACTCGTAAGCAATAGTTGTAGAGACTGGAAAGTGGTCACTCCCAAGGCTGTCTTGGAGCACCGTGTGAGATTTAACGAATATGTTCGGTGTGGCCCATGAGAGATCCGGTGTTGTGTCGCGGGTGACACTTGGGCCAATGCGAGTGGGTACGGTGGGTTTTGTGATCACGCCAAGGTTGTAATCAGCTATTGCGGTAGAAATGAGGTTACCTTTGGGGGTATCCGAGGTGTATCCCCAGTGCGTGTGACGTGCATTAAAATCGCCCACCACGAGGAATTTTGAGGAACGAAAGGAGCCCAGGATGCCCGGAATAACTCTGCCTTTATCTTTGGGATTGCTGTATATGATAAGTATAGTGAGACCATATGTGTGCCCGGGTGAGCTGAGCTCTATCGCGGTATACTGATTGTCCGTACTTGCGGGCGTGCTTGTCAGTGTGCGGTCTAGCACCGTCATGGATGCGAGTGTCAAGATTGCCGTACGTGGCGTAAGGGCTGCCGTGTGATAACCGCGGATATGAATACTATTTGTTTCCATCTCTCGCAGAGCGATGACATGGGAGGGATTAGGGGAGTTTGCGATATATGCGATATATGCTGCTAGTTGCGCTTGTTTTCGGCGTATGCTGCGACAGTTCCATTGTCATGTAATTGTTTCTTTTGGTGTAGTGGACTGGCATCACCGCCGACCTTTTCGCGTGCTATTGTTCTGTGCCATGTTGCTGGTCTGGAGATACTAGATCAGGACAGGCAGCGGGTTGAACTGCGCGCTGCTTGCGAAGCAATTCCTCATGAGGTATAAGTTCGAAGAGCTTCGAAAAGTTCGCAAAGAGATCGAACGTTCGAAAAGCCGGCTGATGCTGGCTTCATGTTTTTCCAAGCGTGCGTTGATCGTAACTTCTATCCTGTCCGTCATGGACTGCATCAGCTGTGCCTGGGCTTGTATGAGCTGTTGCTGCATCGCTCCGAGTTGTTCAGCAGTATAGTGTAGATTATGCTAGTGATTCCTGAACGAAATTCAGCGGAACGTATGCATTTCTTTACCGCCTCTTGAGGTATAATAGGGGGGTCAGGGGTTGGATAAGGCGTACTAGGGGAGGCTGCTTGGACCGAGCACTCACCCTTTTTAGCAGGACCGGCTCTTTTCTCAGGTGTAGCGTTCCGGAGTGTCGGAGCCTTCCTAGTCTCCTGGATGCGGGCTGCTGATTCACTGGCTTTCGAGGTAGAGGCTCGCGGCTCGATGGCGTCCGTCTCGGTACCACAAGGCTCCAAAGCTTTATGTCCGGCATTCATGGTGTCCACACTGTGATTTTCCGTCTGGTTTTGTTATCTTGTTTGTGCGACGGTTCCGGGTTCTCGGTCTCCATGGCCTGCTCCAAAGTTGCCTGGGCGGCCGTGGTGACCACTGGGTTCTTCTTCCTCAGCGGTGGGAGTGGTGGCCATTCTTCTGTGCTTTGGTTCCAAGGTTTCTTTCGGTGGACGATGGGTGCCTCGCTTGGACCGTTGGTCTGATTCACTTTCATGGGCAGTGTTGTGCATTTGCTATATCTTTGCTATTCTCCCGGCAGGTGAGCTGGTTTGGTTCAATTTGGACCGATGCTCATTTCTGGGTCGATGCTCGGTCTTGTGCTCCTGCTGAGGCTTCTGCTTCAGCGCAGTTTTTTGGTTCTGCTCAGTCTTTTGGTTCTTCTGCACATCTAAAAGAGTGCTCCGTGCAGCAACATCTCCATAAGAATGGCATCGGATTGTGGCTTCATCAGTTTTGCCTTTCTTTGTCCTTCTATTGCTGTAATTCTTCTCTCTTGCCGAACAGTTTGTGTCAATGGTGGAGTGGTTAGATGTGTCACAGATAATGCAGTGCTTTTTGCAATCGACATGTCCTGGTGGAGGATTGCGTATTCCGCAAATGTAGCACCTTTTCCCCTGCGGAGTGGTGCAAATGTCATCTCGGTGCCCTGTTTTAGGCAGCATCCGCACACCTGCATCACTGGTCGGAATGGTTTGCACCTTTATTCTATGCCACTGAGGTAGAACAAACCGTGGTAGTGCTTTGCCTTCAAAGGTATATAGACATGCTCCCTTTGGGCCGAAAGGCCTTCCTTGAATGATGTTTATTTGTTGGGGATATGTTTCCGTGCAGTTTATCAATTCCTCTTCCGTTGGTATCGGCAAGGCGCCGGTAATGATGCCTTTACATGAGTTGTCTGGTGATGCTGCATAAGCATTCATTGAATATTCCTTTGCTCTTCGATCGATTGCCTGCATGTGTCATATCTGTTCAGTGAGGTCCGGATCCGGGGTGCTCAGAACAGCGATATTTTGCTTCGGCTTGACTCTGACCCTGGCATCGTGTGTTAATTGACGGCTGAGCCTGAACTGCAAAGCAGCCATAGTGACCTACCGGAGTTGTTATGCAGCGTCACCCCTTCGCGTAGACGTATCACGATCTTGTAATCATCATGCGGCAGCCTTGGTAATTTGACGGAGCGAGCGGGTCGTGATCTTTCCTCAGGTTTGTGTACTTATGCCTCCGTTATAGGTTCGAATCTTTTTTTTGTGTGTCGACCATCCTGAACCATGGCGTGGCCTTCGGGAAGGCTTCAGTCTTGTCTCGTGTGGTCCAGTTGGAAAACGAGTTGGAGTGCGGGTCCTACTTCGGCGTCCCGTGCGGTAGGTCCTCCTCCGGTGCGTGGGTGTTAGAAATTCCGGGTGTGGAGTCCTGAGTTTCCATGTCGGCAAGTTCGTGGACTCCCTCCGGTGCCGTCGGCAGCGAGCATGACCCGTTGTGGCTGGAAGCCAAGCAGCGTCGTCGGCCATATGATGCGTGGACGTGGAACGCCTCTCCGCTCCTCCGTGAGCCACCAAGGGGAATTAGGCTTAGTGCGGCGACTCCGCCTCCGAGGTGTTCGTAAGCTGTTTGTGCAAAATACAGCGTAGTCACGGGCGACGAAGTCCTCGTAAAGGTCTCTTGAGCGTTCAAGAAAGCCTGAGGTAGGAATTTCGGGCCCTATGAAGGCTAATTGATAGAATACAGCAGGAAATTCACAGAGCCCATGTGAATCGCGTCCGCTCCGCTCGGCTCCCTGGCTGGTATCTTTTTTTATTTCCGCTTGGGACACACAAAATGTTTTCCTTTGTTTTGCGTATTCTTTACGGTTGCTTGCATGCTTACTGTTCTTCACAGGAAGAATGAAAAGGAAAGGAAATAGTTCGATTAATCGCCTGTGGTCTTCCTGTAGCCTTCCTCGTCTGTGGCCTTCCTCCAGGCACTCGCACGTGCTTCGAGTGAGGGAGTTTGTTCTCATAGTGTGTGATAGTCTCTTCTGTGTTCGTTGGCATCGTTATTTGCATTACTGTGCGCGCTTGTGCCAACGCTGGCGTCCTCGTTCCTTTATTTCCCCTAACCAGCCTCTCTTGGAAGATTAACATAAACTTATTCCTTATCGAGTCCCCGAAAAGAAAATTACCCAAAGCAGACTACAGTTGAGTGTTCTGTCACCATTTGCAACATGAGTGCTGACTATAATGACGCAACAAAACAAGTTGCAACACTTTGCCTCGATTGTGGTCGCAATGCTCGCCATCGTTGCTGCGCGCCGTATGCGCAAGACACGACACTGTCGTCACTTTCGCTAACACCAAGCTTCCCCAATACATGCGGTACTTGGGCTTTACCTTCGAGCTGTTCCCTTAGAAGGGGCGCCCGGAGGAGTGTTTCAACTGCCGCAAGCTGGGCCACAGAGCGGACGTGTACCCTCAATAACGCCAGCCAACTTGCCGGCGCTTCCGCGTGACCCATGAGCCCCAAGCAGCCGGCCAACAACCCACCTGTCAAGCCACGTGCATTGTGTGCAAAGGCCCACATCCCACCGGCAGCACGAGCTGCAAATACCGTTTAGTGGCAACCAACCGGCCTAAATTATACCAATCATCCACGGATACTGGCAGACTCCAGAACCCTGTCACATGGCCGCCAGTCCCGTTCCCGAGACCGTGGCAACCAACAACGTCCCCCAAGAGATAACTCTTTCCCGCCACTGCGAAGCAGCAGTTCCAGCCACAACAGCCGTAGCCGCTCCTCATCACGCTCTCGGGATTCCCGGGCTAACTCTCAGACCAGGCCAGAGAGCAAGCCCGCCCAGCAAGTCGGGTGGAAGACCCCTCCACCAGCTACAAGACAACTGGCCAATCCGTAGGTAAGGGAACTGGCAACATGGTCAAACAACTACAGCTCCAGTTGGCAGAGGCCACTGCTAAAATTCACAACCTGGAGTCCGCAAAGCCACACTAAAATCCGCAGCCGTAACAGGTGGCTCGCGTTCACAACACTGATCTTGCCATTGACTCCAACATGGACAACGACCAGCCCAAATGCACTAAGCGCAAGTCTCCCCTTCCCTCCACCTCCGACAGTGATGCGAAATTCGATGCCTTTGACGCTCGTATCTCTAAAATAGAGGACGTCCTCCAACGGCTGACCCCCACGATTGATCGTCTCATTGACGGCTGTTCTGCCATGGCAGCCAGTGTCCACATCCTCCCTATCTGTCTCGACCGCCTTACGAGCCCCCCGCAATTGGTAGACCTCAGCACCCCTCCGCGCACTCAGTCGCATCGTCCGACTCCCGCGCCGGAGAGTTCAGCCGCGCGTGCGTGTGCTGGCGGTACTCCCAAAACCACCATAGCGCTTCCGCAGCACCCCGAACCCTACACGAAACGCGATGGCTAGCGCTCCCATCACGGTATGGCAGTGGAACTGCAGGGGCTCCAAGACAAAGCGGAGAGCCTTGGAGCATACCCTGCCGGCCTAGCCATAACACACCCCACATTAACGCGCTCCAAGAAACGTACACTGACACCATTCTCACCAGCTATGCCGCCTACAACCAACCGTTGGCGCCGGATTTCCGCCCGAGTACCGCCATCATCATACACCGCAACCTGATAGCCAATTAGGTAAATCTCACGCCGAAGTCCCGCACAATTTCGTGCAGGTCCTTCCCAACAGCCGAGCCCAATCCCCGCTCAACATGTTAAACGTATACAGCCCCAAGTGATAAGGGCACTAAGATAGCCACTCTCCTCCGCAAGGCCTGTGCAGCCGCGCGGAACGAGATGCTACTTGCAGTGGCCGACGTTAACGCACCGCACTCCTAGTAGGGCTATTCTCGCAAAGCGTGTGGTCGCAAAGGAGCCAAGGGTTGCGAGACAGCCCAGACACTGGGTCTCACGCTACTCCTCGACCCCGAACGTCCCACTCGTTTCGTCAACAGCATCACGCAAGACAGCTGTCTGGGCCTCACTTTCGCCCGCAATATTCCAGGCGCGCGCTGGGAAAATCTCGGTATGAACATAGGTAGCGATCACTATGCTGTCAGCACTACCTTTACTGCCACACACAGCAAGACCACCCGTCGCACTGTCACACACACCAACTGGGACGCTTTCCGATACGTGCGAGCTAAGCGTCCGCAGAGCCCCATAACCGGCCTCGATACATGGAGAGAGACACTCCTCCGTGACGCCGACAACGCCACCTCCATGGCCACCCAAGAGGAAAATGGTCCCACCCCCGACGCCAAACTCATGCATATGTGGGAAGCACAGCGCATCCTCCACGCTCGCTGGCTTAAACGCAAACAAAACAGTCCTCTCATGCTTCGCCTCGCTCGCCACGAACGAGGGACAGAAGCCTACTCTTCCAAACTTACTCAGGAGCAAGGGCACCAGACTTGCGACGGCCTCAACGGGCAGTTATGATGCAAGAACGCTTGATTTCTGCTCAAGCACTTGCTTTATCCGACACACACCAAGTCTGCATTCCACAAGAATCTCAACCGCGTCATACACCGTTTCAAGGCACAAACGAGGAACTCCTCGTTACCTTGAAAGATAAATACATCAACACCTCCACAAACATACCCATCCCTCCGGTATACATGGGATCTAAGAACCCAAGCATGGACAGAGATATCATGGCATCGGAAATCCGCTCCGCCCTGAACCACGCTGAACCGCGCCGCCCTGAAGACTACCGCGGCCGCCGACGACGACCACATCACCAACAAGACGCTACGCAACCTCGACCACCATTCAGTCGAAGCACTTGTGGACTTTTTCAACCACCACTGGCATGAAGGTCGCCTTCCAGGCACCTAGAAGCATACCAAGGTAATCTTCATACCCAAACCAGGCAAACGACTCGAGCTATATGCAACATCCGGCCAATCTCTCTCACGTCTTGCCTGGGGAACGTTATGGAGCACATAATTCGACACAGACTTCACACCCACGTTGACAAGGAGGACCTCCTCCGCCCCACCATGATTGGTTTCCGGGCTGGACTGTCCACCCAGAACATCATGTGGCAGATACAACACGACAAACTCGACCCGGGTCCCATCTGGGCCACGCGCACCTTTCTCGGCCTCGAAGTAGTAAGGCGTTTCACAACGTGCCGCACGCATCTATACTGAACAACCTCTCCCAGATGAATGTAGGCACCCGCACCTACAACTGTATTGCCAACTGTCTCCACAACCGCAGTGCAGAACTCTACATTGGAGACATCTGCAGCGACAAAGTCACCATGGGCACCAGGGGAACACCACAGGAAGCAGACTTATCCCTGTTCCTCTTTAACAACACTATGCAAGGCCTCCCCTCACTTCTGGACACCATACCCCATATCAAACACTCACGGTCGCCGACGATATCATCATTTGGACTAAGACCAGCTTGGACGGGGAGATACACGACTCACTTCAACAGGCAATCGACACAGTCCACAGTTTCGTGCAGGCGAATGGTCTCGTTTGCTCTCCTACCAAATCCGTGCTGTTAGTCATCCGGGATAGGCGGGTTCGAAGACCCATCACCGACCTTCAAGTGCCAATCACACTCCATATCGACACCAACCTCATATCTCCCGTGCAGACCATCCACGTGTTAGGAATTGTGGGGACCTGCCCTGCAGCCCCTGAGTTTGCTTTCCCGCGAGGCACCGTGCAGCGGCGGTCTCACCTCGAGGCTGAGCGGATTCCCTTGTCAGTTACATTAACTGGCAAGAGAGGGCGCCAGCGTCGCTGCGCGGGAGACTGCTGAAGCCTGCCCGCGGGAGATGGGCTCTCTTGGGCCGGGATAATCACCCTGGGCGGACGCGTCGCTCGGGGGCTCCGCTCTTCGCCGACGGGGCGAAGGAGCGACGGGGAGACAGGCTCCCGTACTCGTCCCGTCCGGCCTGCGGAGTTTATATCCCTTGCCCTAGCGCGGGCGAACATTCGCTCGGAACCTTGCTGGTGAGTCGGACGCCCTCGATTCATTAGCGTACCTTGTTGCTAGCTGGCGTTATTGTTTCTGTAGCAATAAATGCCTGTTTGTGTCAGCCATTGTGTCGTTCCTTTGTTCCCCCAGAGCAAGGCCCGCCGTGGTCGGCGAGCGCTCGGTAGCGTACGCGATCACGGGGTGGGGTCCGGGCGGCTTTGAACCGTGTCAGCCGCGATTGAGTGGGGAGAAAGTACTTATCTCCCCAATTCAACCCCACATCTGGCGCCCAACGTGGGGCCTGCTCTTGGAACATTGGACGACTATCGGTTCGGTTCGAGGAACGCTCTTTGTCCGGACTTGACAAGTGCTAGGCCTAGAGTGAATTTTGATCGCTAGGACCTGCGGCATGCTTTCTTGAGTGCGAGGTGTATTGCGCTGCAGCATGTTTGAACTTTTCGACATGCTCAGCACATTTTTTTTCCCTGGAGTTTCTTCGTGAGAATGACTTGGTCCGCATCGAGGGAGTTCGAGGCCTAGCGCCCGCGGAGTCGCCGAGCCCGAAGCGAGTGAGTACGGAAGCCGCGTGGGTGGTCCGAGTTTCTGTGTATATTTTCTCTACTATCTCTTTTTCGACTCTGGGAGTCGCGGCTCCGGGAGCCGGGTGGCCTGGGGCCACAGGTGCCGCTACGAGCTCGCTGGTATTGCAGCTCGGCACCGGGCGCTCCGACACCGTCCGATACGGTGGGCGCCGACCGCTCAGAAGCTGCTTTGTGCAGTGAGCGGGGTAGGACCACCCCACAAAGCTGATGTCTCCTCGCGGCTGCGCGCACAAAACCCGTTTCGGGTCTTTCTTGTGGTCACGGTCGTTGTCGGAGTGGTCGTTAGGCCTGAGGCTTTTCGGAGCTGCCTGCACCACATTAAAAGAGACATGACCACCGGACCGTGACGCTGAGAGGGGGCGCACTTTGCTGCCCGTCCGTTTTTTTTGCAACCTCGCACGAACTGAGCAGTCTCGTTCAACTCAAGAAAGGGCTTTGTTCACTCGAACTTTGCGTTTGCACAGCCGCCGACACTTTTTGCTAGCAAGTTAGGCATTGTGCCACGAGGCCCTTGCGGATGCCGTTTCCCCTCCCGTGACCTACGTTAAAGGCACGCCGAGAGCGTTTCGACAATTTTGCAGATCCGGTGGAGCCACCCAGGCTTGCTGACCGGTGCAAATCGTCTCGCTGCCACCTGCTGCGACGGAGCGGCCTGTATCCTGTTCGCCGCATCCATCCGGGGCAGCTGTGGCGAGACCAGTCAGCAGTCACCTCCGGCTGCTGCTGCCCTGGCGACTACTGCAGGATCCTGGCCTGCAGTTTTCCCACCGGCCTTCGATTCGCGGGCCTGCGGACACGGTAGTCCGCGGGCCATACGAGTCGTCCCAGCGGAGACCTTCACGCCGCCTTCGGAATACCGCGGAAGTCGGCGTGACCTCCGCTGCAAGACGTGCTTCAAAGACATGAAGACCAGGAGACTCCTCCATAGCATGTACTTTCAGGCGCGTGGGTCTATTTAAGGTTGAGGGGATGTGGGGACCTGCCCTGCAGCCCCTGAGTTTGCTTTCCCGCGAGGCACCGTGCAGCGGCGGTCTCACCTCGAGGCTGAGCGGATTCCCTTGTCAGTTACATTAACTGGCAAGAGAGGGCGCCAGCGTCGCTGCGCGGGAGACTGCTGAAGCCTGCCCGCGGGAGATGGGTTCTCTTGGGCCGGGATAATCACCCCGGGCGGACGCGTCGCTCGGGGGCTCCGCTCTTCGCCGACGGGGCGAAGGAGCGACGGGGAGACAGGCTCCCGTACTCGTCCCGTCCTGCCTGCGGAGTTTATATCCCTTGCCCTAGCGCGGGCGAACATTCGCTCGGAACCTTGCTGGTGAGTCGGATGCCCTCGATTCATTAGCGTACCTTGTTGCTAGCTGGCGTTATTGTTTCTGTAGCAATAAATGCCTGTTTGTGTCAGCCAATGTGTCGTTCCTTTGTTCCCCCAGAGCAAGGCCCGCCGTGGTCGGCGTGCGCTGTAGCGTACGCGATCACGGGGTGGGGTCCGGGCGGCTTTGAACCGTGTCAGCCGCGATTGAGTGGGAAGAAAGTACTTATCTCCCCAATTCAACCCCACAGAATGCTGGTGCAGAACAACACGCATAACTCTGAAACCATCCAACGTCTCCGAACCAGCGCCCACCAGGTCAACGGCCTTACCCGCCGCATCGCCACTCGCCGCAGAGGCCTGCGGGAGACCGACCTCTGCCGCCTCATACAAGCCTTCCTTCTTAGTAGGATTGGCAACTTTCTCCCCTATTACCACCGGTGCCGCAAAGATGAAGAGGCCGTAAACAGCGTCATTCACTCGGCGTACAAGGCGGCAACGGGACGGTCCCTGTTCGCCAGCACGCAGCGTCTGCTCCAGCTCGGGGTATACAACACCCTCAAAGAGCTTATAGAAGCACACAAGACTGCCCAAATACACCGCTTTTCTCGCACCAAACACGGTCGTTACATTCTCGGCCGTCTTAACAGCAACCCTATAGGTGATATCCACCTTACTTCTCTTCCAACTGGAGTCTATAGTCAGCTCATCGTCAAACCCATGGCCAAGAACATGTTGCCCGGCCGCCACGATACGCGCCGGCAACTCAAGGCCCAGGCTCTGGACGACACGTACTCCTCTGACGAACAAGCCATGTACATGGACGCGTCGAAATGCGACTGCAACACATACGTGGCCTGCGTAGCCAAGCCAACCACTACTCTCATCAACGCTGCCACACTGCGCAAAACTCCCTCGCCGCTGTCGAAGAGTTCGCGATCGCGCTGGCCATCGCAGATCCTCGCATACGCACGATTCTCAGTGAATCTAAGCGAGCAATTCAAAATTTCTCGACGAGTTCAATTTGTCTACCTGCCGCACACATCCTCCGCGGTTGCACTCTCCATCGCACTGCAAGCTTAGTGTGGGTACCTGCGCATGCGGGGAACTCTGGGAACGAGAGGGTCGACTGTTTAGCCCCAGGCCTAACCAACCGGGCAGCCTACCCCCTCGAACCCGGATGCTCTCGCCGAGACCCCCCTATCATATGCGGAAATCACCTACTTCTACAAGGAGACCAGACGCGTGTACCCGCCTCCCCACCCCGATTTCGACAGAACGCAAGCCACCATGCTTCGCAGATTGCAGATCAATTCGATTCTCAGTCATTCTCGACTATATCTCATCACTGACGGGTGACATGAACTCGTCTGTCCTAATTGCGACCACGGAGTGTTTGCCACTCAGGCACACATCCTCTGGGGATGCGAGGGTAACCCGTCCCCACAAACTTTACTGCCAGCTTCCTCCTTGAACGGTTGGACCCTACTTCTTGCAAGATGAGACAAGAAGACACAACTCGCACTCGTCTCGTGGGCTCAAGACGTCGCCCGCACCTGGGAGCCACACTCAGCCCGCCTGCCCTAACTCCCAACCCTCAAGTGGCAAATAAAGTTGTTCTCTATCTCTCTCTTTCTCTCGCTGTATACAAGCGACACCTGATAAAAAAATTGGCAGTGGCTTAGCTCGGCTATGCCAGTTTATACGCAGCCAGACATTGATCTTCGCCTTTCGATACCGCCGCTGACGCTGAAAAGCGGCCAGACTCTTCTTCTCGTCACCTATGCGGAACGACTGTGAAGTGTCAACCTGCTGCTACTGCTGTTGCTGATAGGAAGAAAGAAAAGTTCACAAGCCTGCCTACTGGATCAAGCCGAGTGACGCTCGCTGCCGCATGCTGAAAGTAGGAGAGATAAAGGATAGGAGAGCAGACAGAAAAGTCGCGCGCTAATATGCCCCGGGCCAATCCCGGATGAAATACAATATCGGGCCGACCCGTGCCAGAGTGCTTCAAGCCGAGCATGCCGCCATATTCCCAAAATAAGTTTAATATCTGGGTCCAAGGACCCATTGCAAATATTAAATCCGGTATCAGAAATCATGGTGGTGTCCAACATTCCCATGACCACCGTGTCACTTCCGCATTTTTGTATCATGCGCGGCCCCAGCGGCGAAGTCCGGCCAGCTGCTCCTCTCTGGTTGCGGCGCATGCGCGCAACAGCTCTTCGACGGGACGTAAAGTGCGGCGGTGGCGGTATAGCTCTGACGTCACGTGCGGCGCACTTGCTGCTCCTTTCTAGCCGCCGCGCATGCGCACAACTCGCCGCTCCGGCCGCTCGCAGCTCGACTGCTAGCCAAGTGTAGCTGTCGTAACAAAATTAACGGTGGCTTAGCTCTGCTATGCCTATTGTATACGTTGTGAAAGGAGCCATTAACTTATGGAGCCAAACTGATGTCAGACTGTGAGTCTGTCAGTCGTGCCGAACAGCCCGGGCACGACTTCGGGGTCCATCGCGTTCATTTCCCGAAGCCTACGTTGCTGCCGCACGGAGCAAGGCTTCTCTTCTTCCATGGCTTGCAACTGGCGGCCGACCAAAATTTAAAATTCGTTTTTAGGGAAAGGAAATGACGCAGTATCTGTCTTACATATCGGCGGACACCTGAACCGCGCCGTAATAATAATAATAATAATTGGTTTTTTGGGGGAAAGGAAATGGCGCAGTATCTGTCTCATATATCGTTGGACACCTGAACCGCGCCGTAAGGAAAGGGATAAAGGAGGGAGTTAAAGAAGAAAGGAAGTAATAGGTGCCGTAGTGGAGGGCTCCGGAATAATTTCGACCACCTGGGGATCTTTAACGTGCACTGCCATCGCACAGCACACGGGCGCCTTAGCGTTTTTCCTCCATCAGAACGCAGCCGCCGCGGTCGGGTTCGAACCCGGGAACTCCGGATCAGTAGTCGAGCGCCCTAACCACTGAGCCACCGCGGCGGGTGCGCCGTAAGGGAAATGATAAAGGAGGGAATGAAAGAAGAAAGGAAGAAAGAGGTTCCGTAGTGGCGGGCTCCGGAATAATTTTGACCACCTGGGGATCATTAACGTGCACTCAATGGCAGAGCACATGGGCGCCTTAGCATTTCGCCTCCATAGAAACGCTACCGCCGGGGTCGGGTTCAAACTCGAGTACTCCCGATCAGTAGACGAGCGCCCTAACCACTGAGCCACCGCGGCGGGTAACGGCAGAGCGCATCGTCTCCCGCTTTCGTTCCACGCCATGCGCATGCGCAGAAAGGCGCATAGCTAGTCGTGGCGTCAACGCGCAGCGGGGAGGGGCTGAGGCGGTGGAGTCGGCGGCGATCGCGGCCCAGCTGTGACGTCACGCACGGCGAACCTGCGGCGAAACTCGCGCTTGCACAGTAAGAGCAGATGGCCAAAACAGGCGAAATCGCTCCAGCTGGCGTAGTGTAGCTATCGCTGCAAAACACGAGACAGGAGGCTCGGAGACTGTGCCTAGCACAGTTTGCTAACGGCTTCCCTTTCGTCATGCAGATGGTCGTCTGTCTAATTAGGAAGCTGCTGATCCCCACCTTGGCTTCTGTATCTCTAGGTGCCTCGTCAGGACGGGCCTCCCACTGCCACGAAGGTGGGACGGCCATGTGGCAGCCCTTTCCCGGTTTTAACTCATCGCTCGGACGAGAGATGCCTGCCCTCGAACTACACTGGAGATCCTCATCGCCATCAAGAACAGCCTTTCCGCCAGCTATAAAGGAAGAGCCACCATTGACGCAGCTTTGTGGGCTCGGAGGCTATGACATAGCAAATTTACCTAACCTCTACCCTTTTGCCATGCAGGTGAGTCAAACATGCGCACTCTATGTTAAAAAATCGAGTAATTCCTTTTGGTACATCTTTGAAACCTGGAAAGAATCCACCTTGGCGCAACTAAAACCACACACACAAAGGAAAGACAAAAAGTGTGTGGTTTTACTTGCGCCAAGGTGGATTCTTTCCAAGTTTCAAAGATGCTTAACCAACTTGCCCAGCAACATGCCTGACTGCCCTTTTGGTACAGCTCCCGAGCCCATAGTGTTGTGTCGCTATAGCTTCTGAATGTGCCCATGTTTTCCGCCTGTTATTAACGTGATCCGGTTATGTGGAGGGATATCCTGGCCCCGCTGACTAGACACTGTCCACACCAAATTTCGCAAAAACTAACCGCAGCCCAAGCGATACTTCTGGAAGAGATAAATTACCTGAAAGTGCAGCTGAGAATAACAGACGAAACAATAAACGACCATAACAAGCGCATGATTGACCTAGAGGCGCCAATATCAGACCCTCATGCCCCTACGCCAAGACATAGAAACCCTGCAAACGACATCAACTGAAAGAGCTCGCCTTGTTTCAAAGGTAGTGGCTCGCATTGATGATGCTGAGAACTGGTCACGCCGTTGTAAATTGATCTTCTACGGAATTCAGAAGTGCAAGATGCCGGGCTAGTTGGTAATCCATGATGAAAAAACAGCGCAAGGAACGAGACGAAAACACGAAGGAAGAAGACACAGACACGGGCGCTGACTAACAACTGAAATTTTTATTTCGAAGCAGGACACATATATAAAGTACAAAGATGGGGGTGTGTCCAAGGCGATCCTGCACAATCACCGAAACAGTGTGGTCACATCCAAGGGTACAAACGATAAAAAAGGTGAAAAGGCCGAAAGAAGGACAAAAAGGCGATAAAACCACGGTGTAAGAGGCCGGGACGGAAGGTGAAAGCGATGAAAACGATGAAAACAGATATGCACGCGCCAAAAGGGAAAAAAACAGCGTTAAACTAACGGTAAAAAACGGGACTAAAATCGCGGCACAAGGTGATTAACAAGAATACAGAGAGGGGCATTTAAGGACCGGATTAAACGTTTACCCTACCTCTAAGAAAATCCAATTCTTTTTGCGACAAGCACAGGGAGGGTGTACTCACACATTGTTCCTTTGCGTTGTGGATTTCGAATGCTTCTACGATTTCCCTGGATATCCTATCCCGTCCTTTAGCAAGAATTGTGCAGCGATTGAAATCTGGGTAACAGGTTTCGTCCGGATCCTCATCCTTACGTTTGCACTTTTTGCAGTGCTTGGCGAGGTGCCCAGAAATTGCCAAACTGTCTACATTATTCCTGTGCTCTTGAAGCCTAATGTTGAGGCACCTGCCTGTTTGGCCAATATATCTCTTCCCACAGGATACGGGCAGACAGTAGACGACGCCGGTTTTGCAGGGGACGAGTTGTTCCGAATGAGTCTGCCCACACCCACGGGCGATCAGAGGTTTGTTCACCTTCGGGCATAGGGCGGAAAGCTTGTTTAGCGCTGAAAAGACGACGTCAACCCCTGAACGTTTCGCGACCTTTTTGAGGCGGTGGCTGACCTCATGAATATAGGTCTTTACGACCACTCTTCTGTTCTCCCTGTTGGACGCCTCCTGCGCGTCATGTCGTCCTTGTTTCTTGGCGACGGACCCGGCAACGGACACCAGAACGTTCAGGGGATATCCGGCGGTTGACAGGCGCTTGACCTGGTTGCTGAAACTATCCTGGAAATGATGTTCACAGGACTTCTGAAGCGCATTTTGAAAGCAAAGTCTTACTATCCCTCTCTTAACGAGTTTTGTATGGGCAGACATAAAAGGCAAAAGAGGTTTTTTACCCCTGGGCTGATAGGACCAGCAGGTATGCTGGTTAGAGAAATGCAGTCGCAAGTCCAGAAATCTGATTGAGCATTCATGCGGTGTTTCATGCGTCAAAGCGAGAGGAATACATTGGCCAAACATAGAAAGAATTTCGGATACCAAAGGGTTAAATGCTTCGTGGCTGCCATTCAAAAGGTCGAGATAGTCATCCACGTAACAAAAAATTAGGCTCTTGCGTAGCACCCATCCTAAGCGAACTCTTCCTTGCTAGATACGATAGGATGTTGAATGACAGCATCGCTGATACGTGCGTAGTAAAAATTTTTCGTTACGTGGATGACTATCTCGTCCTTTTGAATTGCAGCCACGAAGCATTTAACCCTTTGGTATCCGAAATTCTTTCTATGTTTGGCCAATGTATTCCTCTGGCTTTGACGCATGAAAAAGACCACATGAATGCTCAATCAGATTTCTGGACTTGCGACTGCATTTCTCTAACCAGCATACCTGCTGGTCCTATCAGCCCAGGGGTAAAAAACCTCTTTTGCCTTTTATGTCTGCCCATACAAAACTCGTTAAGAGAGGGATAGTAAGACTTTGCTTTCAAAATGCGCTTCAGAAGTCCTGTGAACATCATTTCCAGGATAGTTTCAGCAACCAGGTCGAGCGCCTGTCAACCGCCGGATATCCCCTGAACGTTCTGGTGTCCGTTGCCGGGTCCGTCGCCAAGAAACAAGGACGACATGACGCGCAGGAGGCGTCCAACAGGGAGAACAGAAGAGTGGTCGTGATGCCCTACATTCATGAGGTCAGACACCGCCTCAAAAAGGTCGCGAAACGTTCAGGGGTTGACGTCGTCTTTTCAGCGCCAAACAAGCTTTCCGCCCTATGCCCGAAGGTGAACAAACCTCTGATCGCCCGTGGGAGTGGGCAGACTCATTCGGAACAACTCGTCCCCTGCAAAACCGGTGTCGTCTACTCTCTGCCCGTATCCTGTGGGAAGAGATATATTGGCCAAACAGGCAGCTGCCTCAACATTAGGCTTCAAGAGCACAGGAATAATGTAGACAGTTTGGCAATTTCTGGGCACCTTGTCAAGCACTGCAAAAAGTGCAAACGTAAGTATGATGATCAGGACGAAACCTGTTACCCAGATTTCAATCGCTGCACAATTCTTGCTAAAGCACGGGATAGGATATCCAGGGAAATCGTAGAAGCATTCGAAATCCACAACGCAAAGGAACAATGTGTGAGTACACCCTCCCTGTGCTTGTCGCAAAAAGAATTGGATTTTCTGAGAGGCAGGGTAAACGTTTAATCCTGTCCTTAAATGCCCCTCTCTGTATTCTTGTTAATCACCTTGTGCCGCGATTTTAGTCCCGTTTTTTACCGTTAGTTTAACGCTGTTTTTTTCCCATTTGGCGCGTGCATATCTGTTTTCATCGTTTTCATCGCTTTCACCTTCCGTCCCGGCCTCTTACACCGTGGTTTTATCGCCTTGTTGTCCTTCTTTGGGCCTTTTCACCTTTTTTATCGTCTGTACCCTTGGACGTGACCACACTGTTTCGGTGATTGTGCAGGATCGCCTTGGACACACCCCCATCTTTGTACTTTATATATGTGTCCTGCTTCGAAATAAAAATTTCAGTTGTTAGTCAGCGCCCGTGTCTGTGTCTTCTTCCTTCGTGTTTTCGTCTCGTTCCTTGCGCTGTTTTTTTATCATTCTACGGAATCCCTGATTACATTACTAATGACACATATTCTCAGCCAGAGGAACTAGTAAGCCAGATTTTCTGTGAAAACTTGAACTGATGTGATCCCCACAGATATAGAATCATGTATAAAGAAAGGAAAGGAACGCCGACCAAAGTTTGTTGTTAAAACGAAGACGTTTCGGCTTCCATACGGAAGCCTTGATCAAAGCCTTGATCACCTTTCAGCCTTGATCACCTTGATCAGGTGATCAAGGCTTCCGTATGTAAGCCGAAACTTCTTCGTTTTACCAACAACCTTTGGTCGGCGTTCCTTTCCTTTCTTTATACGTGAATCTTCTACCCGACCAGACGAGTTTTAGTCAGACTTTAGATTTCACAGATATAGAACTGGCACATCGTTTGGGAAACAACAACACGTCCGGAATCGCCCAATAATAGTAAATTTCACGCCCTAGAAAACGAAAGACGCTCTTCTATCAAATGGCCGGATGCTGAAAGGAACAAAATACAGTGTTGACGAAGAGTTGACTCACCCTGTTCAGATAGCAAGAAAACATGTACTGACCTTCGATAAATCCAAAGCAGTACCTTTTCTCTGCAATACAAAACCTTGTGCATCGGCCCAAAACTGTACATTTTGGTCGACGTATCTAACAGTGTAACAGAAATTGAATAGCAATCTTCTTGCGCCTTGAAAGTAAAGATTAAACCAAGACCTACAACTAGATGTGACATTTCTTTTAGCAATTTACACTAACATTCGCATTTATCTTCCGCAGCGAGAGCTCGTGTCTGACATCATGTCATCAACAGGCAGCAACTGGCAACAAAAATAGTGCTACTTGGAGTCTTCTACAGTTCTCCCCATTCTCTCCCGACTTTTGCAACAAACTCCATAATAACTTAATTCAATTTATAAAAAAGCTACCGAAATGGCTCCATTCTTCTTTTGGGGGATTTTAGCGTCTCAAAAATTGACTGGGGTAACCTCGCATCTTTCTCAATAGTAGGTACCGATGAGAAAAGGAACTGCATTGACATCTGTTTGAACTTTAATTTAACACAATTAGTTTCACAGCCAACGCGCGTCAGCCTGATTGCAAAACCCTTTTGGATCTTCTTCTGAATAATAGCCCTGCTTCCCTCCTTTCCATTACATATCAGCAAGTAATTAGTGGCCATTATGTCATTCATGCCACCTTTCCTTTTCCTGTAACACCAAATAAGACTCGAAAGAAAACTATAACACTTTACGAAAATGGTATAACACTTTAATGGTATAACACTTTACGAAAATGGCGATAAATCATGAACTTGATGCCTTTTTTCCGCGTTCGAAGCTGCATATCACTGTCAATCAATACAGGATAACTGGGCAATGTTTAGAAATTAGTTAAATAATTTGGCCAACTGTCATACCAACTGTAAAAATCCGCACCAGGAACTATAAACCATGGTTCACTAAATCCTTAGAAACACAATAAAATAAAAAAGCGGTTCTATAGAGCGGCTAAAAAGAACGACAGCTCACTTCGATGGCAAAACTACTACGAAGCTGAAGATGAATATTTGACTGCGATCCGCAGTGCAAAACGTTCATTTTATGCTACTACACTTCCAAATTTGTTGCGTACTAACCCAAAACAGTTTTTTCAAGTAATAAACTCTCATCCAACACGCACTATTACTCTCACCAATTATACACAAGAAACGATTACCGATACTGACTGTGCTGACGCTTTCAACTCCGCATTTGCTACAATTTTCACAAAAGAAATGGCAACACCCTTTTCTTTTCCTTTTGTCCATATGAAAAGTACAATGCCACGCATCACATTTTATGAAGACGGAATTTCATTCATAATTCATAAGACAAAGCTATCATCATCATTTGGCATTGAAGGTATTAACTATAAAGTTCTAAGCAATACGAGACAAGCGGTTGCTTCATATTTGTCATTACTTCTCTCACAGTCACTTTCTTTCTCACTTTCTTTGGAAAGTGGGAAAGGTCGTTCCAGTCTACAAAGCAGGTAACAGAAACTCGCCATTAAATTATCGACCTATCTCACTAACGAACGTGTCATGCAATGTCATGGAACATGTCATCAACTCTCAAATTATTTCTTCCTTAGGCTGTAATGGCATTTTTCATCCCTCGCAGCGTAAGCACCGCAAAGGTTTCTCTTGAGAAAACCAGTTAGCTCTTTTCGTTCATGACTTGCACACTAACATGTCACTAATGCGCAAATTGACGCAATTTATCTGCATTTCGCGAAAGCCTTTGATGAAGTATCTCACCAGCGCTTGCTACTAAAACTTCAACTGCTAAACCTAGACCCTAACGTTATAATACGGATGCAGGAACTTTTGTCTAATCGTGCGCAAATGGTCTTGGTCAACAACACTTTATCTAGCCCGATCCCAGTAACTTCCGGCGTGCCCCAAGGATCTGTCTATGGTCCTCTGTTGTTTTTAACACACATTATTGATTTAGCTCACGGTGTTTCTTCTAATATATGCATGTTCGCAGAAGGCTGCGTGATTTGCCGGACAATCAATAACACATCTGACCAATCAGCTCTCCAGAACGATCTAATCAGCGTTTCAGAATGGTGCAATAAATCACTAATGACGCTAAATACCAACAAATGTAAATGTGTGTCCTTCTCCCGCCGGCGCAGTCCCTTTTGCTTCCCTTAGACAATTCTTAACACACCACTAGAACTTGTGCGGTCTTATAAATACCTAGGAGTAACCCTATCTCATGATTTGTCTTGGAGTACACATGACACTAACATTATCTCCGCATCTGACAAAAACCTACGGCTTTCTGAAACGCAATCTTCGAAACGCTCCGGCACATGTAAAGTTATTAGCTTATAAATCACTTGTTAGGCAAAAACTTGAATACATGTCGCCCATCTGGAACCCGTACCAAGCATATCTCACCAACGCATTAAAATCAGTTCAAAATCGCGCTGTTAGATTTATTCATGCATCGTACTCGTATAACATCAGCATTTCATTTCTAAAAACAGAATCTGGTTTATCAACGCTTTTATGTCGACGTCGCATTTGCAGCTTTTCACAGTACTACGAGCTCTTTTTCTCATCCCCTAATCAAGAGCCATATATCACAGCAGCAGCACGCATACCTTATCGAACTAGCCATCCACTTCAAGTAGGGCGCCCACGCGCCCGGACCACCACCTTCACTGCCTCATTGTTCTTCCGAACCGCCACCGAACGGAACGGCCTTCCCTACGAAATCGCTACTACTACCTGCCCACCTTCCTTTTTTTATTTATTTATTGATATTGATATTGATTTATTGATTGATACTGCAGGCCAATAAACTGGCCCTAGCAGGAGGGGCAATACAGTAAGAAGTGTGACAATGCAAAACAACAATAAACACTAACAAAAAATAATGCTGGGTGTAGCAGTGATTACTCAATGAATACGCTCTGGCACCAGCACAATAACGAACAAAACATGAAGAGTGGCACATGTGAAATAACAAACAGGCGGGCAATTTTTACTCAGAACAACAGAACTGTTTCTGGGGGAAAAAAAAGGCATCACAAAGTGAAGGAGTTAGGAAAACATAACAGATTGTGAACACTGGTTTTGTTTCAGTTAGTTTATGGAAGAAAGATGTTTTTCCAGCTCTTCTGCAAAGTTTTGTGACTGCAATACATCGACAGGTATAGAATTCCATTCATGTATAGTACGCGGAAAGAAACTATTCATATGGGATTTTGTTTTAGAAAATATTGGCGTAAGTGAAAGGTTATGTCTGTGTCTTGTCTGGCGTGAACTTAGAGGTTTTACGCAATGAGGCTGCTGAAGTGCGCTTTTTCCATTTATAATGTTATGTAAAAATTGGAGACGACTTATCTTTCGCCTGTTTTCCAGCGTACTGATTTTATTTGCAAGCATTATTTCTTCTGTATGATCATTTTTTTCAATAATTGTTTACCATGACCCTTAATGTATGCATAGGATCTCACCATTTATGTGATGCCGCTCCGTGGGACTTTTAGGGTAATGAACTTAACTGAACTTCAGAAAATTACTCCAGGGGTAGTGTGTATTATACTGCAAATTGCTCCATTCAGTGTAGCCCACCCAGCGGACCTCATCACAATGGATGCGGAGGTATTAAATGCTACCAGCGGTTTGTCCAGAAACCGAGCCAGTGTTAGCTGTTATCAGGCTGTCATTTACTTCATTTGTGCTTGTTTTACCACGAGCATCACCTCCTCTCTTCCTGTCCCCTCACCTCTTTCATTTCATTTCTCCATTTTGCCTGCTATCCTTTATGTCCGCTGCCCCAGCTCAGGTGCTTCAGTATCAATGGCAGATGCCGGGGCTAGCAAAAATCTTTTCCTTCCTTTTTACTATTATTTTATTAAAAAACCACTACCACCTACATCACCTCCCCACCCCCCCCCCCCCCCTCTTGTGCTTCACTTTCTTAAGAATTAAGCCGCTGCTCCCTCTTATACCTGATTGAATTATGCGTTTAACATAAAGTTGAGATAACAACTGTACGCGTTTCTCGGAATGCAACGTCCTTAGTGCATACTACCTGATGCGAACGCCTATTCTTCGACTGGCAGGAATATAATATGGGCCGAATCACTGCATGTATGGAAGTTCTTAAATAGGGCATTCAGGCCACACTACCGCTAAACTGGCTCCGGCGGTGGTCAGAGTTCCAGCTCGTAGTCGAATTGTTATACCTGTAAGCGTTCGAGTGAAATAATTGATGGTGAAAACGCATATATCTGTATATACAGAGAGGTGCCCGGGGAAAGGCTCCTAGTGGGTCTCGCCCCTTACCATAGAAGGCGAAGTTCCTCATTTTGGGACCCCGTTGGTCCTGCCCGCTGCGCAGGTCCGCCGAACTAGGCCATGTTGGGCCGATATAGTTCCTGGCAGCCGAGAAGAGCCGCCTCTTAGGTAGGACAAGGGGTGATAGGGAACAGAAGGCCCCAGTGTGCTGTACGATGTCAGTGCCTTTTAAAGATTCCGAGGTGGTTGAAATTATTCCGGAGCCCTCCACTACGACACCTCTTTCTTCATTCCTTCCCCCAGTCCCTCCTTTATTCCTTCCCTTACAGCGCGGTTCGGCTGTACGCCGAGGTATATAAGACAGTTGCTGCCGCAGCTCCTTTGTAATGAAACAGAAAATGGGTGGTTTTTGAGGCAAGTAAATGCGCAGTATTTGTGTCGGTGGACAAATGAACCGTGCTGTAAGGGAATAGATAAAGGAGGGAGTGAAAGAACAAAAGGAAGAAACCACTGCCGTAGTGGAGGGCCCGGAATAATTTCGACCACCTGGGGATCTTTATCGTGCACTTTCATTGCACAGCACACGGGCGCCTTGGCGCTTCGCCTCCATCGAAACGCTGCCACCGCGGTTGGGTTCAAACGCGGGTACTACGGATCAGAAGCCCAGCGCCCTAACAACTCAGCCACCGCGGCGAGGCTATTTCCTTTCCTCAAAAACCAATGTTCAAAATATAGGCCGTCGGCGTCCATTGTATTCACTGGCGTTGGCGAGGACAGTGTAGTAGACTCCGATGATTTTGAAGAAAAGGAGGGCGTATAACTTGCTCGCTGGTTCAGTGGACGCCTCAATCGCGCTTTGACGTACGTGGCGGGGTTGAGAGAGAGATTTGAGATGCATGCATTAGCGCTGACAGCGCTATGGCAGACACGCGGCACTTCAGCAATAAGCCGCAGCGTTCATTGGGTGTGTGGCTGTGGAAACATTTATTGCCAAATACAGAGGAGGGCAAACAGGCTAAAGGATAGGGCAAAGGACAGCCTTTGAAGGGCTATCCGCTTCCGGGCGTCGGTAATTATCCGGCGCTGGTCACTAGCAGCGGAGCTGGCCAGGAGGGTCTCCAAGTATGGCTCCGCCGTGGTTGGGGATGGAGGGCGTG
Source organism: Amblyomma americanum (assembly GCF_052857255.1). Taxonomy (NCBI): domain Eukaryota; kingdom Metazoa; phylum Arthropoda; class Arachnida; order Ixodida; family Ixodidae; genus Amblyomma; species Amblyomma americanum. The sequence continues at coordinate 118,818,773 of NC_135507.1, read as the reverse complement.
GGCAAGTAGGACACGTGAGGAGGACATGAAGGAAGTCTCCCGGTTTCCCGCAGAGCTTACAAAAAGAATGGAATTGATCTGGGTAGCAGGCATGCAGGAGAATAGGGTAGGGAGCAGTTCGTGTCTGCAGTCGGCGCCAGTGGGAGGCCTGGGTTTAGGTTAGGGAGGGAGCCGGCGGTAAGCAAACGCACCGGGTATCTCGGTAGTAGTTAAGAATATCTGAACATAAGCAGACTCTCCTGGGATGGTGGAAAAGATCCAACTCCGGCCCGGAAAGTGAGACCTCGGGCAAGGGAGTGGACTTCCTCGTTACCCGGGAGGCCTGCGTGTGCGGGGGTCCAGATAAGGGTTACGAGGTGGGTAGGGCGCCAGAAGCGTAGAATCCAAGCCGCGGTGCCTGATATCAGGCCTTTGGCGAAATCGAATAGGTCGAATTTTGAGTCGGAGATAATTTTGGTGGCAGAGGTGAAGATGAGAGCGAGCGCAATGGCCGCTTCCTCTACAATTTTCGATAAGTCTGTGGTGACGGATCATGACGCAATTTGTCACGCCTGAGAATTAGCGACGGTGAGAACCATGCGGGAGCCCAACGAGTACGCTGCCGCGTCCACGTAGGCTACCTCAAAACTTGCTGTAGAGCTTGTGCAGGGCTTTGGCGCGGGCTGCCCTGCGTTCTCTCTCGTGCTCGGGGTGCATGTTCTTAGGGATTAGAAGGATGATGAGATGGGAGCGTAGGTCTGGAGGTAGGGGAACCCCCTCTGTAGGATGGGTGATCGGGGTGATGCCTAGCTGACAGAGTAGAGTGCGGCCTGCCGCGGTACTCGACAGGCGAGTCAGCTGTGCTGTTAGGGTAGCTTCTGCCAGCTCCTCAAACGTGTTTGGGTACCGAGGTTTAGGAGCCGGATTAGAGGTGCTGGGGGGAAAGCGGAAGGCAACCTTCGTGCAGCTCTTGAGGAGCGCGTTGATGCTGCCCGCTCCTTCTGCTTAAAGGGGGGGGGGGGGTAATGAGTACGCCGTGCGACTCTTGATGTAAGCTTGGGTGAGGAGGTGAATGTTCCGCTCTCGCAGACCCACGCGCCGGTTCGCCATGCGCCGAATGAGACGGGTTGCTTGTTGGGCTTGGGTCTTGAGAGTGTATTGCGTTGCCATGCGTGCCATGGAAGTGAAGGAGGAGGCCCAGGATGCGAATCTTGCAGACCAGGGGAATGGGTTTGATTCTTAGAGTGAGTGAGATGGGAGGGTTAGCAGGGTCGTGCGGCCTGGGGCGGTATAAGAAGGGTTCTGATTTAGAAGGGGAGCAGGATAGGCCGCGCGCTTAAGCGTATGAGTCGATTATGTTGAGGGCCGACTCTAGGTCGTCTTCCATGTCGGCATCACTGCCTCGATTAGCCCAGATAGTGATGTCGTCAGCATAGAGGCTGAAATTTATGTCGGATATTTGGGCAAGTTGGTGGGAGAGTTGGAGAAGGGCTATAATAAAGAGGATAGGAGACAGCACACCACTCTGAGGGGTTCCCCGCGCTCCCAGTGAGACACCGGACAGTCGGTGGTCGCCTATGGTGAGTGTGGCTTTTCTTTCGGAAAGGAAATCGCGGACGTATTTTTTCATCCGCTGGCCTGCGCCTAGGGCGTGGAGGCCTTCAAGGAATGCTGCGTGGGTAACGTTATCGAAAGCTTTTGTTAAGTCGACGCCGAGGATAGCCTTGGTGTCGCCCGCGGAGGAGTCAAGAATGTGGCGCTCGAGTTGCAGAAAGACGTCCTGGGTGGTCAATCCCGGGCGGAAACCAAACATGCACGACGAAATAAGGTTGTTTTTCTCCAAATACCGGCTTAGCCTGGTCGGGAGAACGCGCTCCATGAGCTTGCCCACACACTACGTAAGAGAGATGGGACGGAGGTTAGAGGGTAGAAGTGGTTTGCCGGATTTGGGCACAAAGACTACTTTGGCGTCTTTCCAGTGATGTGGGAGGGCGCCGTGCAGCTAGCATTGCATTGAAGTAGCCGGTTAGGGCTTTGACGGAGGGGAATCGAGGTTGCGGAGTGCCTTGTTGTGCACTACGTTGCGGCAGGAGCTGAGGACGCGTTGAGGCGCTGAAGTTCTGCCCTCACTTTCGCCTCGGTGATCGGTTGGTCGAGAAGGTGGTTGAGGGAGCCTGTGTAGTCAGGGTGGTCTCCGGAGGGTATGCGGAGAAGTAGATATCACGAAACTCCTCGACGAGTTCCTGCGTGGAGGCCTCGGATGTGTGTATGAGCTTTATGTGGTTGTGTTTCTGGTGTGCTTAGACTGAGTCGAATCAATGAGATGGCGGAATAGGTTCCAGGACTCGGGCAGGCTCATGTTGCCGTCCAGCTTATTATAGAGAGATTCCCAATTTTGGCGAGACAGAGTTGCAGCACGCGTCTCAATCCCCTTGTTGAGCCGTGCCAGCCGGCGTCTGAGTGTTCTATTGCAGCGTTGACGCCGCCACCTCTGTTCGAGAGCCGCCTTGGCATCCCATAAGTGCAGGAGATGGGAATCCATCGCGTCTGCAGGGCAGTCCTCTGGGATTTGGCGAGTCACGGCTCGGACGTCGCGCTGGAGTTGGTCGCACCAAGTAGCTATGTCGGTGTGTAGAGTGCGGGCTGCTCGGGAGGGGCGGAACGAGTCCCACTTCGTGATGGTGATGGTAACATCACGAAAGGATCTACGTGTTGGGCCTGCTAGTAGGAGAATCTCAATTATTAATGATCACTACCCAAATTCTCCTGGGTCTTACACCACGCAGCGTGAGGGAGGCGGTGGGTGAAGGAGAGGTCAGGAGTAGTGTCTGCGCAGACGCTGTTCCCATTGCGAGTAGGGGTGGTGGGGCCTGTGAGAAGGGAGAAGCCGGCCTGCTGAGCTGCGAGCCATACCCTGTGACCCTTGGGGGTGTCGGCTGTGTAGCCCCAGGCCGTGTGCAGGGCGTTGATGTCCCCTACAATCAGAAGGACGCATTTGCGTGCGGCTCACTTGGCAAGCGCGAATAGTTGGTCGAAGTCGTGCCGCAGGCATTCCGGGTGCCTGCATACGTTGAGGATGAAGAGACTAGTATCCCGAGTGCGCTGAGGCACGAGTTCGATGAGGAGATGATTTATTTCGGGGACGTCTTAGAGGTGTGAGATCGTAGTGAGCGCACGGCGTACAAGAAATGCAACCAGGAGGATATAGGAGAAAAGGAGCCGATGGGCACGTAGCTGGGTAGGGTGAGGGGATTGGAGGGCTCTTGTCTGCCCGAGCTAGGAACTGGTGAAGCAGCACCCACTTGGAACAAAATCCTCGACAGTTCCACTGCCAGATGGTGAGGCTAGTTCGTGGTCTCTGCCATCACTGAAGCTGTCGTTTGCCGGGGAGGAGTTGGAGACGGTATGGAGCCGGGTTTTCTTTTGAGGCCGCTCGGCAGCACAGGCTGTCACATGGCCAGACTCTTCCTCTTTAATCGCTCGTCAATTTGGCGAGCAAATTCGTCTAGACGGGTAGTGAGGTTGGCGAATTAATTTGTGAAGGCCTAGATGGCCGTCGGCACCGCGGCCTGAATTCCCGCCTCCATGCGTTGTTCAAAATTGGGAGGCAGGGCTGGCGTTCCCCCGGTCGGGGTTGGTGTGGTCAGGGAGGTAGTGGGTGTTGCGGCCCGCTTCTTGGCCGGTGGTTCGCGAGTAGGGAGAGGTGACAGTGGAAGAGGGGAGGTAGAAGCGGCCGAGGCCGCTGGTGCCGGGGTAGGGCTGGGGGTTTGGGCCTGCTGGTGTGCATGCAGCTGTGCCTGGAGGCGGAGGTTGGTGGCTTGGAGGGAGGTGACCTGCGCGCGGACACGCAGCAGCTCTTGGCGGAGTCCTGGGAAACTATGCCTGCCCAGCTCACTTCATGCTGCAGCGCCCGGGTGCCTGGGAAGGTGGTCTCGATGAGACTGGAGGCGGGACCGGTCCTTGGGCTTCTTATGGGTGGTCGGCTGTTTTGGTGCGGCAGGCTGCAGCACCGGAAATGACTTCGATGTGAGCTGCGGGGCCTGGGGTTTGCGGGTCGTAGAGCGGCTGCGGTGTTGGGGTGCAGCCTGACTGGAGGGAGTCGGGCTGGCGTTTGCCTGGGCGGCTCGGTTGGAATCCCAGTGCCTCTTTTTGATGAGGTAAATGGTGCGGAAGCGCGTTTTGCACGTTCTGTCCGCCGTCAGGTGTGCTTTACCGCAGGCCTTGCATTGCGGCGTGCTGGAGTGGTCCTCAGGGGGTTTTACTTGGTCGCTGCCGGGACAGCGGCGTTTCTTGGGAGCCGGGCACACATCCGCACGGTGACCGAGTGCGCCGCAGTTACGGCAGTGCTCGATCTTCTTTTTGAAAAGGTAGCACGTATAGAGTACAGAGGAGTAGTAGATGTGCTTGGGCACCCAGTCTTGTTCGAAGAGGATGATGATGGACTCTGTCGAGCCCACGCGTCTAAAGTCGAGGATGGGAGGGTTCCGCTCGTGACTGAGACGGTCCTTGATGTCTTCGTATGAGTGGCCGAGAGGAACCCCGTGGACGACGCATCTGTCGCAGTTCTCCGGTGCCGCTTGGTAGGAGTATATGTCGTAGGCGGTGCCTTTGATCAATATGGACTTGATGTTGAGGTAGCGGAGTCTGCGCTGCGGGTCGGGAGTGTTGACGAGGATGAGATGTTGGAAGGTGTTGATGGTGACTATGCCGGGCTTGGCCCCTTGAGGTCCGAGGAGGGCTGCTTGCAGAATGGCATCGCGAAGCACAACGCCGTTCACGGTCGGAAGGTGAAGGCCGCCACGGGGACGGAGGATGATCTTATGGTCGTCGGTGGGAAGGTTGGGGTTGCGTAGGGAAGGCAGTTGGGGCGGCCGGGGCTAGCGCCCGGCCTTATCTTGAGGCAGATTCGGAGTAACGGTGGGAGGGGACTTGCGATTGGAGCTTCACTTGTCGTGCGCTGAATGCCAGCCATTAGTAGAGGTAAGTTCCGAGGGAGATATGTCTCCTCCCTCTACTACAATGGGTTTCATGCCGCTGTCGAGGCGATGACGCGCCGGTGGTCCGAGCGCGAAGCTGCTTCTCCAGCGGCGTTCCGTATAGGCGGCTGCAGCGCTGCGAGGCTTAGCCTCAGCGTAGCGGGGTGATGAAAATATATGAACTTGCCTCTTAATGTTGTGGTCGATATCAGGAAGGGCTGGTATCGTCAGGTTCCTGACGAGAAGCGGAGGCTGATGACATTAGTTTCAGACGGCCGGGATGATTAAATCCGGTCGTAAAGGACAAAGTTCGCGTAGCGCACGTCCGCTCACCCGGCCTCCGAACCTACCTTCCACAATAGGTGACCAACCACTCGCGATCAACCATTAACTGCCACCTGCCAGGCTGGCAGGGTGGGCACGCTGCCTATTCAGTGTGCGGAACGCACTCAACGTTACAGATGGCAGACCGCGTCTAGTTGTCCGATATATCACAACTATCGCTCCCTAACCAGGCTGAGCAGTAGTTAAGCCACAGCTAATCTTTTTGTTAGCATTATCGTGACAAATTTTATAAGAAAATACCTTCATAGGAAAATCAGAAAACTCTTAAGCAGCACTGCGTTCAAAACCTCTCACATACGGCTTCTTTAGGCGCTTCCCTCCTAGCAGGCACAAAACCAGTAATAATAATAATAATTGGTTTTCTGGGGAAAGCAAATGGCGCAGTATCTGTCTCATATATCGTTGGACACCTGAACCGCGCCGTAAGGGAAGGGATAAAGGAGGGAGTGAAAGAAGAAAGGAAGAATAGGTGCCGTAGTGGAGGGCTCCGGCATAATTTCGACCACCTGGGGATCTTTAACGTGCACTGACATCGCACAGCACACGTTAAAGATCCCCAGGTGGTCGAAATTATGCCAGAGCCCTCCACTACGGCACCTATTCTTCCTTTCTTCTTTCACTCCCTCCTTTATCCCTTCTCTTACGGCGCGGTTCAGGTGTCCAACGATATATGAGACATGTTCACTTTTTTAAGCGAAATGTTTACTTGCCTAGCGGCGCCGATTTTGCCATGGGCTGCAGTTTGACCTTCATTTGACCGGTGCTGCACCGTATAGCCCTGGCAACGCTGCCGCCGCTTGCATATATCCTGCATTTCCCTCCTTTATCTCTTCCCTTAAGGCGCCGTTGAGCTGTCCACCGACATGCGAGACAGATACTGCGCCATTTCCTTTCCTCAGAAATCAATTGTCAATTTCCTCTTTCTTCTTTTGTTCTTTCCCTCCCTCCTTTATCCTTTCCCTTACGACGCGGTTCAGGTGTATGCCACGATGCGACAGTTACTGCGCCATTTCTTGTTCAAAACCAAACAAAACAAGTGAGCCGCCGGCCGTTCATTGGCGTTGACAACGTTGTAGAGCCCCCTGATTTTGACGAAAGGAAAGGCGCACAACTGGTTCTCTGGGTCGGTAAACACCCCCATCTCGCTTTCATGTTGTGAGGTGCGCAAATGATCCTCTGAGAATTTGTGAACGCGGTGCGTCGACAGTGGTGCATCGGACAGTGGAGCGCTATGCGTGCCAGCGTAGCATTGCGCGTGCGAAGGCTGCGTCCGAGGCGGCGGCGACAAAGAGCATGGCGAGCACGAGGAGCGGACAGCTGACGTGTCAGAAAACCGAGGTTAAAGGAAGGCACCGCATTCTAGATCGGGTCATTCAGTCGTGGATGATAATGATGGTGATGAAAAACATTTATTGATCTGCTCTAATGCATGTGAATTAGTGGTCTTCAGATGGTATCTTCCATCTTCTTCCAGGGTTGGAGCCCGTTATCCAGGCCAGCCCCACTGAGGGTAGCCGTCCTGTGTGCACGCCCTACTAGTCCTCTTTGGACGTTCGGGATGTCGCTGGAAAGCATCCTAGTCCCACTGTTCCACTCTCGGGTTATTTATTTTGCCCACTTCTTTTACTCTTTGGCATTCCCATGTTTTTTGGTACAATGTCGGCTTGTCCCCGCATCATGGGCATATGTCCTTGTATTTGGTTGGGTAGATTCTGCTTAGAATGCGTAAGTTCGGGTAAGTCCCCGTTTGCAGTTGCCGCCAGGAGACTGCTTCCTCTTTACTTAGTTGTTTATCTGGCGCTGGGCATCTAATACTAGTGCCCCTGAAGTAGTTTAAAACGTCAGCAAAACTTTGGTCTACCAGTTCTGGTTCCTCTGTTTCGGCATCATGTCCGGATGCTCGGTATGTTGCGTATCCTCGAGTTATGTCTGCCTCCAGTTTTCTCTTGACACTCGTGTGTCCCGGTGTCCAAACTACTGCGTGCGTGTTTGGGTTGTTTTTGTTTGGTCCTTCGAGCGGAGAATTCTCAACGTCTTTTGCCCAACTATGTCGTTCATATAATTCCGGCGTGCTGCCTGTGAGTCTGTTAGGATTGGTAGTGCTTTGCCTAGTCTATTGCCTTCTGCTACCGCTAGAGCTACGGCCGCTTCCTCGGCTTCCACTACTATGCAGCTCTTAATCGTTATGCTGGTGACATCTTTTAGATTCGAGTGAACCATTGTTGCTACTTTATGTTTATACCTCTTTTCTACCCTTAAACTCGAATATGTGGCGGCATCTACATAAACTGTATAAACTCGGGTAGCCAGCGTTCTTCGGATATACTCTGCCCTTGCATACCTGCCAGGTCTCCCGAATTATCCGGGAGACTCCTGATTTTCTATGCTTTGTATGATTGTACGGCCAAAACAAAAATCTCCCGGAAACGCGCCCATGCTAGGCCAATTTTGGCCAAATCCTTTTTCAGGTCTGGCCACATGGTCCGAAAGCACCTACTGTATGAAACCAATTGACATCGTGAGCAGTGAAAAGTCTAAAGAGCATAGTCGGCTGAGCGCAGTCCCACTTTGATTTTGCAGTTTATGAAAACGCAGCGCCGCCGCTGCCTCGCGCGGCTCAAGCGTGGCGCTAGGGCCTGGTTCTGCGCTTGTGCTGGTTTTTGTTTCTAGTTCTAACAGGACTAGACCGCACTAGGCCGCTTCCGTACGCTCATACGGGAGTTTGCTCTGTGCTTTGTTAGCTTCGGTGGCTTTGGTCTGCGCCATGTGGACGAGGCGCTGCTCAGGTGCATGGCCTAGTGCCTACTAAACGTTGTCGCGTGCCATGGCGCTGAGTAAACAGCGGAAGAAGTATCTTCAAGTGTACTGAAAGCAGTATACTGCAGAGCTTTGCTGTATTGTGGCGTCGCGGAAAGGCGAGCACCATGCATTTTGCACAGTTTGCAACTGCGATATCAGCATCTCGCACGGCAGCAGAAGAGAATTGGCTACGCATGTTTCGTCGAAGAAGCACGCCAGCAACTTTAAGTGCCTAGGGAACCAGCACCGTCTTTAACAGTTTTTCAGTGCACAAGACGACCGCGACGTCATCCGTGCGGAGTGCTTGTTTACGGATTTCTTGCTGGAGCACAACATCCCGCTGAGCGCTTTCGAACACGTGGGACCTCTGCTGCTCAAGATGTTTCCCAAGTCGGACGCTGCGAAACGCTACGCATGCTCCAGTACCAAAACGACAGCAATTTTCGCAGATATGGCGCGCCACGAACAAGAGAGTAAAGTGAGTGCTCTGAAAAAAAATGGGTTTGCAGTTGCTATAGATGCCAGTAATGATAGCCAAGCGCAGCTTTACCCTATCGTGGTTACCTATTTTGTGGAAGAATTGGGCTCGATCAAGAGCAAGGTTCTTGCGCTGAGCACCCTAGATGGCCATTCAACTGGGCGCAACACCGCTAGACTACTTATATATAATCTCACTTCCTTGGACATACCGCTGCCTAATTCCATAGCTTTTGGCTCCGGCAGCGCCAGTGTGATGCTGCAAAAGAAAATGGCGTAGCGGCAACGCTGACGGAGGCCCATGAATATGTCAACAAAATCGGCTGTCCTTGCCATTTGATTAACACTGCGGCTGAAAAAGCAGCGTCTTGCCTCCCATCGAAGGTGGATGAAATCCTGGTGGATATTTTCTTTTATTTGGAAAAGAGTGCCAAAAGGAAAATTGCCCTTAAGCAGTTTCAAAAAATGCACAATGATGAAGTCCGAAAAATGCTGAAGCACGCGCCAACTCCATGGCTCTTGCTTGGGAAACGCCTGGACAGGCTCTTGAATCAGTGGAGAGCTTTATTGAGTTTTTTCCTCAATGAAGTAAAGATAGAAGCCACAAGCCTGCTATTTCTATCATACTATCAAATTCCAAAGAAGCCAGTGCCGTCAGCGCAAACTGCACAACGGGAGCACACGCCGTGCAAACAGAAGATTAAAAAGACGACAGGGACTACACCAGTGGCAACAAAAGAGGCCAAGGGCCCTGATATAGAAGACGAGACTGGGTGTCACGGATCTCTCCTGAGAACCCCCCTGTGCCTCGCCCTCACTCGCCCTTTTATAGCCTCGGTGATAGACCACGTAAGCCTTGTCATCGTCGTCTTCTCTTCTCCACCAATCATCTCTCTCCACCTCACCGAATGCTTCTTCCTCTTCTTCATTCTTCGGTTAATCGCCGTCGTCTTCTTCAAACCTCTTTCCTTTAAAATTTAATTTGGGCTCCTTAATATATGTTACAAGCGCCCCCTCTCTCAAGAGTTTTTCCATGAAAAACGGCTCCCGTCATATTCATCTTCAAGCCATCCAGCGAACTGACTATCTTCTGTGGCGATTCAGGACCCAGCACACACCACACCGCAGATGTCCAGCACACACCAAACGCACACCACCAACACAGCACACAAAATTGCTTTTTCAGAACACTAACACACCACTGCCGCTGCCCGTGCAGAGCCCTTAATAAACATGTTCGTGTCCACAACACACTCTCTTGTATATTCACATAACACCAACAACAGCAACAACAACAACAAGATAAATCCGAGATACATTAACACAACAACATGATACATCCCCGACATACCTAGAGCTGTTCAGTTAGATCATACAAGCCTAATTTGTAACATATGACCTCCGTTTTGCCTGACCCATCCGAAAACGTCTCCCCTTTGATTTGGAGTAGAGCTGTGATCGCATGTCGTTATTCACATTGGGCTTCATTAGTGCCTCATCCCCTCCTGCATTTTTCTTCCCACTGCACGTGGGCACCTCGGCAACATCGTCTGTCTCCTCGGCCACTACCGAACGAGCTGCCCTGGGGGCGTACCATCGTACGGGACCTTTTTCTTCATATTTCTTCAACATATATTCATAGAAATCCTTCTTAGCGCCATCTATCCATACCTCATAATGCATGTCCTTTTTCTTCCGCGTCACATGGTACGGGCCCTTCCATTGCATCCGTAACTTGTTATAATCCGTGGGTAGCAGGACGAGAACCATGTCGCCCAGATCCAGATTCCTGTGAATGGCTTTCTTTGCATAATATCCCTTATGGCGTTCACGCGCCTTTTCCAGGCCTTGATGTGCCAGCCTGCAGGTTTCCTTCGACCTGTCCCGCAACTCAAGAACGTAGTGTATGTTGTATTGAGATCTGATGCACTCTTTATTAGTCCACAGCTTCTTGAGTATTGCAAGTGGACTTCTAACGGTTCTCCCATATAACATCTCAAAAGGTGAGAACAAAGACTCGTTCGCGGTACTTCGCGGTAAGCGAACAAAAGAGCTGGGAGATATCTATCCCAATCAGTAGGTCTCTCCTGGCACATTTTCTTGATCAAGTTTTGAGGGTTCCGTTGAACCGCTCTACAAGCCCATTACACATGGGATGGTAAGGCGTTGTCAGTAATTGTCTTACTGTCTAAAGGCGGTTAACCTCCTTCATTAGTTACGATGTGAAATTCTAGCCCCGGTCACTCAAAACTTCCCTCGGGAACCCATAACGCGAAAACATTTCCACGAGACCCTCCGCCACTTGGATACTGTCAATAGTTCTCAGTGGAATAGCGTCAGGATAACGAGTGGCCACGTCAACCAGAGTAAGCACATATCTATTGCCTTTGGCGGATACTGGAGAGATTGGCCCCACAATGTCAATCGCCACTCGCTGAAACGGTAGGTCGACGGCTGGCATCTTGCCCAGAGGTACGGGACCAACTCTTTCCTTCGGAACTGTGCGCTTGCACACGTCACATGAGCGAACAAAGCGTTTAACGTCCCTCTGGACACCTGGCCAGAACTCCTCCGAGATCCTAGACACCGTTTTTTTGGACACCGTATTGTGCGGCCATAGTGGCGTCAAGCCCTAAGCGTAGCCCTGTCTCTTGCATATCTCTCGGTAACACCAGCTGTTGGACCCGCCTTCCTGAACTAAATATGCACTCCCTGTGCAGAAGACCATTTACCAATTGATATTCAAAGGACGTACGACTCTTCTTTCTTTTCACTTTTTCCCCGACTCCTTCGAAGCAGGCTTTCATGCTCGGGTCTTCTTTTTGCCTAATTGCAATTTCGCCCGGTGTTACGCTCAAGCACATCGCAACAGGAGCAGAGAGCGGACGCTGCGTTGCTCGGGCTGTCGCTTGAGCTCTTGTCTCCACTGCCGACGAGAAACTGACTGCACCCGTCTCAGCTGTCGCGGGCCTTTCCTCCTTTGGATGTTCTTCAACGTCGAGCATCCTCCACTCGCGATCGGGGTCTTCGACATTTCTTGCACCCGTAATGTTCCCCAAGATGAGATAGTAGATGGGTTGGTCTACGCATTTTGCCACTACCTGCCCAGTATAATATGGCGTGGACACTAGAATCCGTGCTTCAGGAAGGTACCTCACTGTGCTATCTACAAGAGTGACGGACGACGCTTCCCCTGTAAGATGCTCGTCTTTCACCAGGCTTCTCTGAACCAAGACTGTGTTGGCTTCGCTGTCTCTAAGCACCATTATAGGATCGTCCCCTATTTGCCCAACCACCACCGGCATTGCTGCTTTCGACTTGGGTGTTCCACTCACTGCCTCATGTTCTAGCGGCGTTTGCTCTCCTTTCAGCTGTGGAACGTCGGTTGGCGTGACAAGTTCTACCCTAGAGTCGACAACGAATGCCGCTCGGTCCTGCGTTCTGTATCGGCACTCATCGAGAGTATGACCCCTTATCTTACAACCTTGACACACAACCTGTGTTTTTTGGGCAGCACTACTAGTCCGACAGTCAGCTGCACGGTGTCCTACCTTGCCGCAGAGAAAACAACTTACTGGCGCCTTAGATGCACCGCCATAAACTCTTGGTTTTGCCGCATCTGTCTCTGGGACCTTTTGGGTTTCCTCCTTTCCCTTACTCAAATTTCCTAGCCATTGAGCCTTGTGGAATTGGTCTGCAGTGTCGGCGAACTCTTCTAATGAACACATCTTTCTTTCAGGAAAAGCGCTAGCTTCGAGCTGCAACACGCTAAAAATTGCTCTGTGCCCAGCTTGTCAGGCACCCCTTCAAAACTCTTTTTTGTGTTTGACATATCAAGCAACCTATCAAAATATTTGGTCAGCCTGCAGGAAAAATGTTTAGCGGTTTCCGAATCCTCAGGTTTCGTGGTGCAAAATCTCTCACGAATACCCTCTGCCGTAAGCCTGAATCATTGGAGGAGTGCCTTTTTGACTTTCTCGTAGTCCTTGGAATCAGCAGCAGGCATCCTTCCAAACACATTCAGCGCCTCTCCGACTAAACACATGCTCAATGCCATGACCCATTCCCTGTGCTCCCAGCCTTGCCCCAAAGCTATCCGCTCGAATCGTTGCAGGTATGCATCCAAGCCATCTCTCTTGTTATCGAGAGGAGCCATCAGCTTTCTTGGACAAACTCTGGACGGTCTAGGAGATTCTGTACCCGCTAAGGAACGCTGATCATTGTCCGTGATTTCCTCATATCCTCCCGCGACATGCGCCTGTTTCCGAAAAATAAACTCCTTCTCCCGTTCTATCCTCTTTTTCTCCGGTTCTTCTGCCTCCCGAGCTCTCTTTTCTTCTCGCTCATCCACCTCGCGAGCTCTACTCTCTGCCTCGCGAGCTCTTTTCTCTTCTCGCTCTTCTGCCTTGCGAGCTCTTTTCGCCTCGCGCTCTTCTGCTTCGCAAGCCCTTTTCTCGTCTCGCTCTTCTGCCTCGCGCGTCTGCGCGTGCTTGCGCCCTTTCCTCTCTCTGCCTCTTTCCCTCCTCCTCATAGAGACGCATCGCCTCTTCCTTTCTTAACCCTAGCTTAAGCGCCAGTTCTAATGTTTTAGGCACACGCGCAGGGACTTGCGGTGCTGAAGCTCCGCAAGTCCCTGCGCGTGTGCTTAAGCCTGCCCAAAAACTCGCAGTGCGCCGCAACGTTGGCCGAGGCAGGAGCGTGGCCCCCTGAGCTCCAAGCAGCGCGCAGGGCACTGAATCACATCGACCGGCTTCACCGCGCACCGGACGGCGGCTCGCTGCTGCAGCGTATGCGCTCGCACCCGCGCTCACGAATGGGCGCGGCGCTGCTCGAGTATGAGCAATTGAACCAAGGCCCACCCCCCTACGGCTCCTGCGCGCCCTGGCCTGCTGCCTCGGAGGTACAGCGAGAGATCGTCGGCATCGCGGGAAAGCGGAGCACATCCCTCTGCGCTGTGCAGCAGCTGGCCAGAGCCGTCATACACGAGGAGCTCCAGGACCATCTCCTCGTGTACACCGACGGCTCAGTGGCCCGCGACAGCTGCTCCCTTGCTGCGGCGGCCACCATCCCCGCCCTGCGACTGCACAGCCAGCAACACGCAACCTTCCTGGGCTCCTCCACCACGGCGGAGTTGATGGGGATCCGGCTCGGGCTGGACCTGCTGCTCACCCTCGACCCTCCGCCGCCCAGGAGTGCTCTGCTGTGCGACTCCCGCGCCGCCCTCAGCCGCCTGCAATCTAACGGCCGCGGTACCCCACTAGTGCGGGAAATTCGCTCGCGCATCGAGCGCCTCGCGCAGAGAGGTTGTGCGTGCACAGTGGGTGCCCGGTCACTGCGGCATCGCCGGCAACGAAGAAGCTGACGACCTCGCGACCGCTGCACACCAACTACCTGCCAGCGATCTGCCCCTTGCGCTGGAGGACGTGCGTGCGGCCATTCACGACCATCTCCGAAAGCAGCACCCCGACCCACGCATCGCGGGAGGTGAGCGCATCGACAGTGTCACCGGCTGTCGCGCACTTACACGGTCGCAACGTGCAATGATCCTCCGCGCGCGCATTGGCTGCGTGTGGCCCGGGGAACGACGGGTGCGGCACGGAATCGCGACGAGTGATGTGTGTGACGGATGCGGTGCAGTGGAAACACTAGAACATCTGCTCCTTCGCTGCTCCGCGTTCGCCGATGCTCGTCGCGATATGCTCGCGGCCTATAGGGCGCAGGGCATACTACCAGACTCCATCAAGACGCTATTGTGGCCGCAGGGCAGTGCGCGCACTCGTGAGCGAACTTTGGTGAGCCTCTGTGCATTCCTCGAACACACGGGCTTGACGTCCCGTCTGTTCTCCGTCAGGTAGTTACACGCAGTGACCGAACGCTCCGCGAGTTCTACCTTGAACGATTAATAACTGGACGCCCCACTCCAGTTGTAACCTACACAGTGCTGTGCGCGTGTGTGATTTAATTCCTCTAAAATGAACTAATCACGCGCACAACCTGGACACATTACTTATTGTGTAAATAGTTTGTACATATTACTTCTCCCCCTGTCCTCTATTCCTGTCCCCTCACCTCTTTCATTTCATTTCTCCATTCTGCCTGCTGTCCTTTATTTCCGCTGCCCCAGCTCAGGTGCTTCAGTATCGATGGCAGATGCCGGGGCTAGCAAAAATCTTTTCCTTCCTTTTTACTATTAATTTTAATAAAACCACCACTACCACCACCGCCAAATCCATGCTTTCTGCCGTCGAGAGATCGGAAAAATCCGAGACACAGCAAAAAAGAAAAACGAAATGTATCCTGACACAGGCTCGCCACTTATCTTTGTCACGAATCTCTCCTGATAACACTCGGATCGAAAGAATGGACTAGGCGATGGGTGTACCCACAAAAACGCACATTTCATACACTCTTCGTGACACACACACTAGAACACAAAACTAACAAAAACCACAAGGACTATAAATACACACGACCCGGGCACACTGCTACAAGCGTCTACTACTAGCGCTCCACTATAAATGGTCGGCGTTCGTGCTCACGGTTGGTTCGGTGCGGCTGCGGCGTTGTATGGACCCAGTAGGCGGCGTCGAGGCGGCGTTCGACGTGCTTGGGCTGGCGTCGCTGGCGGCGTTCGACGTGCTTGGGCTGGCTTCGCTGGCGGCGTTGCTGGCTGCGTCGTACACGCTCCAGGTCCAAACGCCCGTGGAGGTTATGCCGGTGTTGTTGGCGTTGGGGGCCCCACCCGGATGGGTGGCAACTGTGCTGGAGACACCCCTGGCCTTAGCAGGTGGTAGCGTCCTCCGTGGACTCCCCGGAATGCGCTCAGGCACGGCAGGATGTCCACGATGCTATACCGTAGAACGCGAGCTCACCGGAGCAGTAGCCGGCGTCGCTCCCTTCCAGCCGATGTGTCCCTGAACCGCCGGAGCCTCCGCTTCTCTGCTGTTCCCCCCTGTGCCTCGACCTCACTCGCCCTTTTTAGCCTCGGTGTTAGTTGTTGTTGTTAGCCTATCAAAAGATGGCACATACCCACAGTGGGGGATCGGCCAAGAATCGGGTGGCTGTTCACGTGAACGCAGTTAATAAAAAGGAAAAGCACGTGGGAGCGCAACACCGGTGAATTATTCCTCATGAACAGAAAACGGATAGGAGTTTTGATTTCAAAATTGTAAGAATAATAATAAAGAGAGGGATTAAATAATGATGATTAAGTCAACCTGTAATAATTGATAGAAAAGAAAATTTTGGAACACCTAGCAAGAAAATTGGTGAGATTCTATCAGGTAATTTAGAACAGCGGTACAAACAGATCGGTGGCTGAACCCAAATTTGGTGGCGCCAAATGATAGCAAGAGCGGGTTGCTCAAACTAAGGCCAAGATGCTGCAAGGGCTCCTCCAGCATCCTTTTTCTCAGAGAGTTGAATGGCGACAATACAGCCAAAAATGTTCTATAGATTCAGGCTCACGGCAAAATGCACAAAGGGGAGAGAGCGCCAAACCCGACTTGTGTAAATAGAAATTTAGAGGGGGGATGCGGCAACGCAGCCTCGTCAGTGATACTTCAAACTGCCGAGAGCAACAAATTTTCCTGTTCCAATAATATTTAAGGTGCTCATAATCCGCCGATGTTAAAAGTGTTGTGTCTTGCGTGCTTAAAAACGCACGTCGCCGAAATCTAGATGCTGTAATATAGGCTGCAGCCGGGATGATTGGCAACACGGGGCCGCTGAGGGAAGCCTTTGCGAGATTGTCAGCAATCTCATTTACTGTCACACTGCTGTGACCGGGAACCCATACTAAATGAACAAGACTCAAATCCGGAGGAAGTAGGGATAAGAAATTTGTTAAAATGGGACCGTCAACATGTGCAGCGAGGGACGAACACAAAGATAAAGAATCAGTAATTACTGCAACTGCTGTAATAGACCGGTATAGCTTGCGTAGAGCAAGTACAAGTGCTAGAAACTCTGCTTGAAAAATAGGGGTGAAATCTGGAAGGCGAAGTGAACAGGACCAGTCTAAATGCGAGCAAAATATTCCCACACCTGCTTTTTCATTGCATTGCAATGCGTCAGTGGCCATTGCTGTATCTGTAGGTGGGGTCCTCAGATGATCTTCTAGTAGACCATTTAGAATACTCGGTGGCAAATGTTTTGCATTTTTTGGGGATTATGTCGTCGAAAACAATGTGGATAGCATTCCCGTTACGAAGCGCAGGAAGGATATCATAAATTCAGTAGAGCGTGTTGTCGGGCAAGTTGGCTTTGCATGATATGGATGAAGTTAGCGCAAAACTTAGAGAGCGAGAAGAAACACACCAGGCGACAAACGAGCGCTACTACCAACTGTTTATTGGGGCGTAACGCACGGAATATATAGCCGAGCCTGCAGACAGTTGGAGGCACACACGGCGAAAGCGTATCCAGAAACACACATTCAGAAGAACAAATCTGCAACGAAGGATCACTCGCGCAGCGATCAGATAGCCTTTTTATGTGGAAGGCCTCCAGCACAAGCCGTGCTGTAACATTGGCGCTCCTGCTCAGAATCTTAGTTTTCTCAAAACGTGCCCTACACGTGCGGTCACAGGAAGAAATATGCCGTACAATATTAGCCGTTCTGTCGTTGTTTTCTAAATTTCTATCAAGCTCCCGTAGCCGGTAATTAATGCAACGGCCAGTTTGACCTACATAAGAAGACCCACAAGAAAAGGGTACAATGTGCACCAGCCCTGTAGCGCTTTTGACATAAAAAATGCCATATTTCTTTTTGCAGCCACCCTCAAAAATGCCAAAAATACGTCAGCACAGCTTTGAAAGCTTGTTGGGGGCTGAGAAGACTAAAGGCACGTGGTGCCTGCCGGCAACCTTCTTGAGGTAGTGTGACACTCGGTGAACATATGGAACAACCAACGGCTTTGATGTCGAGAAATCGGGTCTTCTTTTTTGAGCGCCTCTTTGTTTTTGCAGGAGGGTTTCATCGGCGGCAGAAATAACCGGACCAGGGAAGCCTACCGCCAAGAGGCAGGAAACCTGATTATTGACATTCTCCTGCATGCTATGAGGGCACGACTTAAGAAGGGCAGACTCCAGGCAGAGTGACGCAATTGCTCTTTTCACAACTTTCGAGTGTGAAGAGTCGTATCTCAACAACTCTTTGGTGGCACGGGGGGAGTACATCCAACACACGTGGCTACCACAGAACCTAAGCTTTAACGACGTATAAAATAGCGCAACATCAGACAAGGACATGAAAGAACACACACGAGCGCTAACTTGCAACAGTTTATTGCGGAAGAGAGCCTGTAGATATACAACTTATTGCGATACATTGCGCAAGCGCGGCAGACAGTCAATTGTTTAGTGGCTTCTGAGGTAATCTAATTCCGTACTAGGTAGCCCAACAGACGGTTTCGCTATGCTATTATCACCTAAGCTATCTATCATTTCAGCTTCGGTTATTTCTCGCGTGAGTTTACAAGTGTTTTTTGCAATGACCGTGCATGCTTGAAAAAAAGGCTTACACTTGGATTCACATTTTCTGCAGTGCGCATCTAAAAATCCACCTTTCTTTTCTTTAACATGGTAGCGATGTTCATGAAGGCACTCGTTTAAGCACCTTCCACTTTGGCCTACATACTTCCTTCCACATGTCAATGATATGCTGTACACAATGGATTCCGTACATTTAACGAACATAGTTTTAGGATATATCTTGCACCCACTCTTATGTTAAAAGAAAAGAAAGATGGTTTTTTAGATGCGCACTGCGGAAAATGTGATTCCAAGTGTAAACCTTCTTTTCAAGCATGCACGGCCATAGCCAAAAACACTTGTAAACTCACGCGAGAAATAATCGAAGCTGAAATGATAGATAGCTTAGGTGATAACTGCATAGCGAAACCCTCTGTCGGGCTATTTAGTAAAGAATTAGATTACCTCAAAAGCCACTAAACAATTGACTGTCTGCCGCGCTTGTGCTTGTGCAGTTATACTTTTCTTAAAGTATAACTTACTACCAATTACTAAGCTTTATGACTATCGTCTGAGCAAGTGTGTGAAAAACGAGGTGTTGAAGAACATATCTTTTCTATCAAAATTAGCTGGTTTAGAAAAACGAGATGCAATGTACAGCACAAGAAATATAGCACAATGGAACGTAAAAACATACAGAACATTCTATGGTAATCAAACATTAGAAAATAAACTACCACGACTTCTTAACAAACTCGCACAAAACGATATTGATCTCCAAAACACAACACGCCACAAACTGTTCGAGTATTTTTTTTTTACAGTACACCTAACCTTTTTTCTGTGATTTGTCTACCTAATTCTTCTTTCTTTCACCATCATTTTAAGTTTTCTTTCCAGCCAGGACAATGCTGTTGATTTTATGCTGACTACTGTAACCGGATAACAGCCCTGCTATATGTATTTTTTTTATTTTCTTTATTGTATTGTATTTTCTTTATTTCTTTACTGTATTGCTGTCAAAGTGGCGGCCCGTGGCCTTGTCAAGCTGTCAAACGGCAGCTTTTACTACGGGTCCCCGCCATCATCTGTACCATGGTGGCAAATAAATTTGAATTTGAATTTGAATGTATCGCCATCTACAGGCTCCCTTCCGCAATAAACTGTTGCAAGTTAGCGCTCGTGTGTGTTCTTTCATGTCCTTGTCTGATGTTGCGCTATTTTATACGTCATGTACTACCAACAAGCCCAAACCGCCACTTTGTTGGACTTCATTTCTAATACATTGTGCTCTTTTATTCATATTCACCGTGACCCTACAGCGACAGTGGCCTTCATCGCCAGCGCGGTCTGCAAAGCCAGGTCCCTTGCCTTCTGTGTGCGCAACAAGATTCTACCAGACGATGACCGAGGCCTGTTTGGTGGCTTCCTTCCTTCCATCGGCCATGGTATTCGTATTTGCAAGATTCAAAAATTGATAGGCTCCGGCTTGCTCGGTTGCATAGGAAACTACTGGAATTACAAGTCTGCTCCTCCGCAGAGCCTATCACCGCCAAGAGACGGCTTCAAGAGCTGTCATCCCTGACTGACCGCACCACAGAGTTCTTCCGGCAGCTTCAACTCATGCAGCTTCGCGACCGTCTTCCTCAGAAGCATCCCGCTACCAAAAGCCCTGTCCACCTCCTAGAACGTGTAAGCTTACCAGAGGACGTACACCATGCGCTGGCAAGGGGACCAAAGTTTGCCATTGACAAGAACAGGACCGCTCCGGAACTTCTCTCCCTTGTTCGACAGGTATCTCGACGTGCCTCTGCGGATGACACTTCGCGCTGTGTATCGGAAGGTGTGGACGCCTTGAACCACGGAAAACCCCCTGCTCCGAAGGTATCTGTCAAAGGCGTTTTGACGTTCTTGAGGGACCAGGAGCTTTGCGTATTGTCTGCGGACAAGGAGGGTGGTTTTGCCGTTATGTCACATGGGCTGTTCAATGCAAAAGCCTTGAAAGCTGTCTCCAATGCTTTTGTTCCTCTGCGGAAACAAACGACATCTAAATTGAAAGAAGCCAAAAAGCTGTGTAATAGGCTGCAGCTGGACAGGCTCTCAAAAGGCATAGAAACATCAAAGTATGATCACCTTGACGTCTTTCTCAGTGCCAAAACGCACAAGGTTGGCGCTCCGTTCAGGGTGATTGTTTCTGAAAATGATACGTGGCAAAAATCTATTGCTATGTTCCTCCAAGAAAAGCTCAACCTTTTGCAAATAAATGATCCCTTCCTTGTAAAGGATTCCTATGCTGTTGTGATGAACCAGTTTCTTAAAATGGCCCTGGGTCCACACTGGGCATGAGGAGATTGATGCACAGACTCCAAAATGATTTTGAAGTGATTTTAATTAAAGCATCTGGCTCGATGCCGCTTACGGGACAGAAGCTGGGCTCGCCGTCGCCGGGGCTGAGTCAGCGTGGTGTGGCACGGGATCGATGAATGGCTGGTTGTTTGCAGCGGCCGGGCTGGGAGTTCCTCGTGGCTGTGCTGCCCGTCGTTCTCGGCTGGTCGTTGGATGAGCTGCCCGGCGTGGAGGCGCGTTGGCGAAGGTCGAACGTTAGCGACGGATAGACCCCGGGCTCAGGTCAATGCGCAACCCCAGTCTTCTGCCTCGCTCCGTCTCCGGCCCTCTCGTCCACTCGCCCCGATCGCTCTCCCTTCCTCCCGTCGGCTTCCCCTTTTAAAGCCTTTGCTTCTTTTTTCAGCCGTGACCGCGCCTTTGTCCACTCCCCCGTGGCTCTCGAGGGGTGCACAATGACGGGGACACTCAAGCGTCGTTCGACAGGGCCGTCGACGTTTACCATATATGGTCATGTTTCTCCGCCACAACCAAATATGGTCACATCTCTCCGCTGCGACCCGACGCCAGGACGGCGCGGCCAACCGTCTCCAGGAAAAGTCACTGACCGGCTCGCCGTGGCACCGGTGCATGTGCACGAATCGTCACATCCGCTCCTTCTTAAAAGGAATGTTCATTGAACATTAGGATCTCGTCATACACACACACGCCGCGCTGTTCGGGCCAGTATCCCGCACAAGTCGCTCCTTTCTTCCCCACGATCACCGAGCCAGAGCGGAGTTTGAGAACAATTCTTCACCGTAGATACCACTCGAGTGCACAATATAAGACCATAAATAACAGTATGTACAACATCTCAAACAAGAGAACAAACAAAAAATAAAAATAAACGAAGTGCACTTGTAATGTACAAAACAAGGAAATGTAGTCTTAGCGAGGTACCTCCCTGTCCACTACTCGCTTACGGAGGTAGTACCTAGCTGCTGGAATACGTCTGCCAGATTGGAATGCCTCCTTCTCGAGAAGGGCGCCTCCGAGCTGCGACTGCATGAAGTGTTCCAGTTCATCACATGGACTGAAATTTTTGTGCCGGCCGCTCTGACCGCTTTTCTGCAATGCAGGATTATTTACAATGGCGGGCTCCGTGCGAAGGTTATCCTCCCCCTCCTGTTCCCTTGAGGCAGCCGTTTCAGAAAGAGGCGAGCATGTTGGTGCTTGCTTTAACCGGTTAGCATGGACCACAGCGGTTGAGGCCCCTGTGATCTCCCGAATCCGAAAATTAACCGGCGATAGCTGCTCTACTATGCGGTAAGGTCCTTTCCATTTGGGCGTTAACTTACGGGCAAGCCCTGTCTTGACCTGCACACACTCAAGGTATACGCGGTCTCCCACCCTGAAAGGAACCGCCCTAGCCCTAGTGTCGAACCGCCTTTTTCTTTTGTCGGCTGCTTCCCGTAATGCTTAGGCTGTTACGTCATGGGCCACTTGCAATCGAGACGTCAGTTCGGCTCGATAATCATCTAGTGACCCGTATGGCACCCGTCTCTGTCCATCAACCACCGCATTCGGTGTGTCTGGGTCGCGACCGTACAAGAGGTAGAAAGGGGAGTCACCGGAGCTCTCGTGCACCGCCGTGTTGTAAGAAAAAACAGCAAACGGTATCCAGAGGTCCCAATCCGGTTGGTCTCGCGAAACATAATGGGATAACAGTTTGCTTGCTGTTTGATTAAGCCTCTCCACAGCACCGTTACAAGCCGGGTGGTAAGGGGTGGTCTGTCTTTTGTCAATTCCCAGAAGGTTATACAAATCTTTCATCAACCTCGACACAAAGTTTGACCCTTGATCCGTTAACAACTGCCGCGGAACGCCGTGCCGCAGAACCACTGTTTCTACAAAGGCACGTGCCACAGTTTCTGCTTTTTGGTCGGGCAGTGCTGTTATCTCAGCATACTTCGTTAGGTGGTCAACGCACACCAGTACATATTTGTTTCCTGTTGTCGTAGTTGGAAGTGGGCCTAGGATATCCATGCCAACCTTCTCAAAAGGCGTCGAGACTTCCTCGAATTCCTGAAGGGGGGCCGGCCTGCGGTTTTTCGGAGTTTTTCTTTCCAGGCAAGAACGGCAGTTAGCGCAGTACTCTGTAACATCTGAGCGCATGCCCTGCCAATAGTAGTAGCGCTCCAACCTCCTTTGCGTCTTCATTACTCCAAAATGGCCCGCGTATGGGGCATCGTGAAACACCCTCAAGACGTGCGGCACCATTGACTTTGGTACCACCACTCTTTCCCACACCTGGCCGGTCTTCCTTCCTGACCGCGTAGGCCGGGTGCGCTTTCGTAGGGTTCCTTCGTTGTCAACAAAGTAACAATTGTCGGGATCCCGGGCGATCCCCCAGAAATGGCATGAAATGTTTTCTCTAGCCCTTTGTCCTTTCGCTGCTCGGTGCGGAGATCGTTTGTATCTATGGCCGGACAAAACTCCTTCACGGTGCGTACCAGGTTAGCTCGACTTAATGCGTCCGCGTTAGTGTGCACCTTGCCTGGCTTGTGTTCTATCTCGAAATCGTATTCCTGAAGTTGCAGATTCCAGCGCGCGAGGCGCGAGCTCGGATCCTTCACGTTTAGAAGCCACTTAAGGGTTGGCAGTCGGTCACTAGCCTGAATCTGTAGCCATAGAGGTAGCATCGAAAGTGCCGCACGGCCCAAACCACTGCAAGACACTCCCGCTCCGTGGCACTGTACCGCTGCTCGACTGGACTGAATTGCCGGCTCGCGAACGCGATAGGGTGCTCCTTGCCGTCAAAATTCTGAGACAGCACTGCACCCGCTGCAAGCTTCGAGGTGTCAGTCGCTACAATGAAAGGCTGGCTGAAGTTTGGATATCCTAGCAAGGGAGCGGTTATTAATTTTTCCTTTAGTTCTTCGAACGCCACCTCTGCCTCCTCCGACCATACAAACTCTATGTTTTTTGCTGTTAGTGCAGTCAGTGGCTTTGCGATTCGGGCGAAATCTCGCACATGCCTTCGGTAGTATCCGACTAAGCCAAGAAACTCGCGAACGCCTCGAACTCCAGTTGGTCTAGGGAAGTCGCGGGTGCTACTTAACTTTCCCGCTTCAGATTCTACGACCTTAAGCGGAAACGATATGTCCAAGGTATTTGACCTGCCGCTGTAGAAGTTGGCACTTTGAAGGTTTTAATTTTAGACCAGCAGCTCGCAATCTGACCAGCACTTCCTCAATGGCCTCCAAGTGTTCGGCAAAGGTGCTGCTGTAAATTATTATATCGTCCATGTAGACGAAGCACCTCTTTCACAGCAAACCGGCCAAGATTACGTCCGCAGTTCTCTGCCAGACTGCAGGGCTGTTAACAAGTCCCATCGGAATGCGTCTCCACTGAAAGTGGCCAGACGGGGTGTTAAATGCGGTTTTGTCGACATCGTTTGGATCCATTTCTATCTGCCAGAACCCCGATGCGAGGTCGACAACTGTAAATACTTGGCTGACCCAAGCTGCGCGAGGGTTTCCTGCACCTGTGGCAGCGGGTAGGGATCTATCCTTGTAACGGAATTCAATCGCCGGTAGTGTATTACCAGTCGAAATGAACCATCGGGTTTCTCAACTAGAAGTGCCGGTGCCCCCCACGGCTACTTGGAATGCTCAACAATGCCTTTGTCGATTAGCTCTTGGACCTGCCTATCCATTTCCTCTCTTTGTGAGTAGGGAATTCTATAGGCCCGTTGGTACACTGGTGGCGAGTCGCCAGTCGTAATGCGGTGTTTAATCACTCCGCACTTTCCCACGTCTAGCTTCGATGCAGCGAACACATCCGAGTAGCGCTGTAGGAGACCCTCAACTCTTCCTCGCTCTTTGCAGTCGATGTGAGAGAGGTCAAACTGCAGGTTCCCTTCTTTTCCTTTCCTTTCATTGACGAGGCCCGTAGTGTAAATCGGGGTACCCTGCTCATCTACCTCAGCCGTGGAGAATGTAGCTATGTTTTTGTTTTTCGGCAGGTGAAGCTCTTGTTGCGAGTAGTTACATAAGCGGACGGGAACCCTTTTCTTTGAGTCAACCGTGACCAAACAGCCCGCCACACTCAGTCCTATTGCGAGCCCCTCTATAGGTTCAACGACTCCTATGTGTCCCTCATCAACCTGAGCTGACATCGCTCCCACACAGATTATCTCTGACCGAGGCGGCACCACTGTTTCTCTCGTTGTCCTAACACTAACGCCCGCGTGTGTTAGCGAGCCCTGTTTCGCGCTCTGTTCCCCATAGCACACTCGTGCAACGTACTCGGCCTCTCGATTTGCTAATGGGACCAAAGCCCCGCGACAGGAAAGGCAGTTCTGGCTTAATATGAGATCGATGCCATGCTGCCGTAACAGGTCCTGACCTACGAGGCCCGATATACCATCCGGCAACGACACAGCATCGGAACAAATGTAGCTGGGATGGTCAAAACTTTCGTTCCCGATTGTGAAGCGCAAAAGGTACAGTCCTCCCGTGCCGAGGTCAGCTCCTGTGATGCCCACGATTCTTACTTTCGGAGATTCTCGGGCCTCATGCACCTGCCTGTCTCCCTTCCTTGTCAGCAGATAAAAAAACTTTTGCTTAAGGAGCGTTATCCGGGAGCCAGTGTCAACCAACAGATTGCAAGTGACCCCGTTTACCACGAATTTGGCAATCGGGCAGGATTCTCCAAAAACGCTTACAATAGCACAGCTATTACTGCTCTCCCCCCCCCCAACCGGCTCGGCTGCGGGGGACTCTACGCGTTTTTTGGCACAATATATCTTTGTTCCATCCCCGTGTTGGTCGGCGCGCGCTGCTGCCCATTTGGCGTACCAGATTCGCGGTTTAGCTCGGGACAGTATCTGGCAACGTGTCCGTACCCTCTGCAAGCATAACAGCGAACCTGCCTCCTTTCACGGTTGCGGAAATTGCCCCTGTTATTTAACTGTAGGCCTTCCGCGAGGAACGCCTCCAGCCGGTCTAGCCTATCGGTCAACTGAGTAACATTCGCGTCGGCGCTTGCACTTTTTGGCTCTGTTACAAGCCGCACCTTCTCCTCACTGGAGACAAGCACCTCATTACGTTCCTCGTCTACAGCTTCCTCTACCGCTCCTTCAAAAGTAGACGGCGCCTTAGACAGAACAAACCTGCGCACCGGATCCCTCAAGCCAGTGATGAACTGGGACGTCATCTGCTCCAGAAGCAGCTCTCTGGCGTGCTTTTGCTTCGAACTATCAGGCCCCGGTTCTCGCGCTAGGGTTTCGTTCCCAAGGAAGCGAAGGCGGGAGGCAATCGCGCGTGCGTCTTCCCCCGGCTTCTGCCGAGCGTCGAGGAACCGCCTGAGCTTTACGCTAGAAGGTTCCCTGTCAAAATATTTAAACGCTAGCTTTTTAAATTCAGCCAACGTGCCCGCCTTCCTGACTCCCTCATCTCTCCAGGCAAAATCATGTGCTGCCCCTGACATGCGACATTTCGCCATTCCCAGCTGTTGTGCATCCGTTAACCCGCCCATTTTGCACACCTGCTCCAACATGTCAAAAAATTCAACAATAGACGGCCCCTGACCGTCGCCAGTGAATCTCTCCACCATGTTTGCTAATGCAAGTACTCTTGCCCCAAAGCGCTGTGCACTCGAGTGGGCGTCTTCCATATTAGACCAAATATAGTCAGTGCCTCAAGCTCCTCTCGCCGGGGGTGCAGTCCAGCTTTTGCCCAATGATTTAGTGTGGACCCCACTTCTGACACCAATGTGATGAACCAGTTTCTTAAAATGGCCCTGGGTCCACACTGGGCATGAGGAGATTGATGCACAGACTCCAAAATGATTTTGAAGTGATTTTAATTAAAGCATCCGGCTCGATGCCGCTTACGGGACAGAAGCTGGGCTCGTCGTCTCCGGGGCTGAGTCAGCGTGGTGTGGCACGGGCTCGATGAATGGCTGGTTGTCTGCAGCGGCCGGGCTGGGTGTTCCTCGTGGCTGTGCTGCCCTCGTTCTCGGCTGGTCGTTGGATGAGCTGCCCGGCGTGGAGGCGTGTTGGCGAAGGTCGAACGTTAGCGACGGCTAGACCCCGGGCTCAGGTCAATGCGCAGCCCCAGTCTTCTGCCTCGCTCCGTCTCCGGCCCTCTCGTCCACTCGCCCCGATCGCTCTCCCTTCCTCCCGTCGGCTTCCCCTTTTAAAGCCTTTTCTTCTTTTTTCAGCCGTGGCCGCGCCTTTGTCCACTCCCCCGTGGCTCTCGAGGGGTGCACAATGACGGGGACACTCAAGCGTCGTTCGACAGGGCCGTCGACGGTTACCATATATGGTCATGTTTCTCCGCCACAACCAAATATGGGCATGTCTCTCCGCTGCGACCCGACGCCAGGACGGCGCGGCCAACCGTCTCCAGGAAAAGTCACTGACCGGCTCGCCGTGGCACCGGTGCATGTGCACGAATCGTCACAATGTCATAGATTACATAAAGTCTTCATCGCACAAGCGCTTGAGAGGTTTCTCTATAGATATTAAGGATTTGTTTTATTCGTTACCGCAAGCTAGTCTGCTTGCTTGTGTTCAGAACTGTATTGACAAGTGAGGAGTCATACCTTTCCAGAATGCTTCGGGTACGTCGAGCAGTGGCTTCCTAAAACTTTTAAGCCTTTACCTTCAGTCCACATTTATTCAATGGGACGAACTGCCATATTTGCAGAAACAGGGTATATGCATAGGGTCGTGCATTGCACCCGTCCTTAGTGATTTATTTCTAGCCGAACTTGACAGAGGCCTTTGTAGCCACCTTGCTAACTTAAAAGTAACAAAAGCATTTAGATATGTTGACGATTATTTAATGTTCCTTGACTGTGACTCTGG
Organism: Amblyomma americanum; assembly: GCF_052857255.1. Taxonomy (NCBI): domain Eukaryota; kingdom Metazoa; phylum Arthropoda; class Arachnida; order Ixodida; family Ixodidae; genus Amblyomma; species Amblyomma americanum. Next base: position 118,791,521 of record NC_135507.1, on the reverse strand, counting down.
GTCCTTTGAATCACTTGTCACTAACACACTAAACGTAGTACGTGCAGACTTATCGCCTCTTATCATTACCCATGAATTGCCATCAGAGGACAGTCTTCGCTTCCTTGATATCAGGCTTTAATTTCAAGACGAACAGATTTACTGGAAGTACGAACCACGTGCAAACAAGATACTGCTCCCGTATGACTCTGCGCATTCCAAACTTGTCAAGAGGGGCATTGCAAAGTTATGCTTAACAAATGCCATAAAAAATCCTGCCCTCAGCTAATGACCGAAAGTTTTGCTCAACAAGTACAGAGGCTAACTGAAGCAGGTTTTCCTATGCATGTCGTTGTAAGTGTTGCCGAAAGGCTCCTAAAGGTGATCTGTTATCCTCATGCTCTACCACCGTCCCATTCACTAAACAAACAGAAACTTGCTGTGATTCCGTACTCTCACGGCTTGTCCCACCGCTTGAAGAAGATTGGACAACGGGCAAAAGTGAAAATCATATTTTCAGCTCCAGAGAAGCTGCAGAAACTTTGCACATTGACAAGACCAGGCCCTGCTACAAAGAGTGGGTGCAAGATAAATCATCAAACTAAGTTCGTTAAATGTACGGAATTCATTGTGTACAGCATACCATTGACATGTGGAAGGAAGTATGTAGGCCAAAGTGGAAGGTGCTTAAACGAGCGCCTTCGTGAACATCGCTACAATGTTAAAGAAAAGAAAGGTGGGTTTTTAGATGCGCACTGCAGAAAATCTGAATCCAAGTGTAAACCTCTTTTTTAAGTATGCACGGTCATTGCCAAAAACACTTGTAAACTCACGCGAGAAATAATCGAAGCTGAAATGATAGATAGCTTAGCTGATAAATGCATAGTGAAACCCTCTGTTGGGCTATCTCGTAAGGAATTAGATTACATCAGAAGCTATTAAACAATTGACTGTCTGCCGCGCTTGCGCAAGGTATCGCCATGTGTTGTAAATCTACAGGCTCTCTTCCGCAATAAACTGTTGCAAGTTAGCGCTCGTGTGTGCTTTCATGTCCTTGTCTGATGTTGCGCTATTTTATACGTCATGCACTACCAACAAGCCGAAACCGCCACTTTGTTGGGCTAAGCTTTAAGTCCAGGAACCTTAACTGTTGATTATCAGGCAATTCATGTGTAAAAACTAAACCTCGTCCTAATTGATTAAAAACAGTTAAAATCTGTGAAACAACCGAGTCAAGGGATGTAAAGGTCCCAGCCCTTAAAACGATTAAAAATCATCTACATATCTACAAAACTTTTAAAACCGGACCATCACGTAAGGAAATTTCCAATGAGCGGTCGATAAAGCTAAAAAAATATTACATAAAATTGGCGCTAAACAAGAACCAATGCATATACCTTTGCGCTGCAGATAAAACTGGTTGTCATGTAAGATAAAGGTAACATTCTAGGAACGATGCCTCCTAGAAGGTGTCGACAGCTTTAAAAGGTGTGCTAAATATTCCTCGAGTTAGTCTGGTTCTGTGGATGTGAATGCTGTTGTGCACCATTTCAAAAGCCACGATTTGTGCTTACTGCAATCCGATAAAGATAATATTAATTGGTTTTTGGGGGGAAAGGAAATGGCGCAGTATCTGTCTCATATATCGTTGGACACCTGAACTGCGCCGTAAGGGATGGCATAAAGGAGGGACTGAAAGAAGAAAGGAGAGAAGAGGTGCCGTAGTGGAGGCCTCGGGAGTAATTTCGACCACCTGGGGATCTTTAACTTGCACTAACATCGCACAGCACACGGGCGCCTTTGCGTTTTTCCTCCATAAAAACGCAGCCGCCATGGTCGGCTAAACAAGAACCAATGCATATACCTTTGCGCTGCAGATAAAACTGGTTGTCATGTAAGATAAAGGTAACATTCTAGGAACGATGCCTCCTAGAAGGTGTCGACAGCTTTAAAAGGTGTGCTAAATATTCCTCGAGTTAGTCTGGTTCTGTGGATGTGAATGCTGTTGTGCACCATTTCAAAAGCCACGATTTGTGCTTACTGCAATCCGATAAAGATAATAATAATTGGTTTTGGGGGGGAAAGGAAATGGCGCAGTATCTGTCTCATATATCGTTGGACACCTGAACTGCGCCGTAAGGGATGGGATAAAGGAGGGACTGAAAGAAGAAAGGAGAGAAGAGGTGCCGTAGTGGACGCCTCCGGAGTAATTTCGACCACCTGGGGATCTTTAACGTGCACTGACATCGCACAGCACACAGGCGCCTTTGCGTTTTTATGAAGGAAAAACGCTAAGGCGCCCGTGTGCTGTGCGATGTCAGTGCACGTTAAAGATCCCCAGGTGGTCGAAATTACTCCGGAGGCCTCCACTACGGCACCTCTTCTCTCCTTTCTTCTTTCAGTCCCTCCTTTATCCCATCCCTTAAGGCGCAGTTCAGGTGTCCAACGATATATGAGACAGATACTGCGCCATTTCCTTTCCCCCCCAAAACCAATTATTATTATTATTATCTTTATCGGATTGCAGTGAACACAAATCGTGGCTTTTGAAATGGTGCACAACAGCATTCACATCCACAAATAAAGATGGCAAATTTGTTGTTTCACCTAATGACCTCTTTAAGGAAATAGCACTTGAGGCCGTAGGCAAAAACTTTTTGCCTGTCAAACGAAGCAAGGTAAGAGTGAAAACGAAATTTGTTGACTTTTGCAAGAGCTTGCAGCTGACGACTTTAGCGAATGCTATTAATACCAGTTCAAAGAATTCCTTGTCGGTCTTTTTCGGCTGAAACGCATAAACCAGATATGCCGTTTAGGACTATTGTAATTGAGAAAAGTTCATGGCAACAACATGTAAGTCGATTTCTGCTTTTCAAGCTTAAATCTCTGTCTATTAATGAACCCTTCTGGGTAAAGAAGGCAGGTCATGTTGCCGATTTTTTGAAAAACAGCCATCAGATATGTTCGGCCTTTTCTATCGATATTGAAGATTTGTTTTATTCGATACCACATGCTGAGTTGTTGGCCTCTGTTAGAGAGTGTATCGAAAGCTCGGGGGCGGTGGCGTTCCAGAACAATGCCGGCATTTCAACTGATAATTTTTTAAAGCTTTTAGAGTATTATTTGAATGTTAGCTTTATCTTACATGACAACCAGTTTTATCTGCTGCGCAAAGGTATATGCATTGGTTCTTGTGTAGCGCCAATTTTATGTGATATTTTTTTTAGCTTTTATAGACCGCTCATTGGAAATTACCTTACGTGATGGTCCGGTTTTAAAAGTTTTTAGATATGCAGATGATTTTTTATTCTTTTTAAGGGCTGGGACCTTTACGTCCCTTGACCCGGTTGTTTCATAGATTTTAACTGTTTTTTTACAATTGGGTCGAGCATTGGTTTTTACACATGAATTGCCTGATAATCAACAGTTAAGGTTCCTGGACTTAAAGCTTAGGTTCTGTGGTACCCACGTGTGTTGGATGTACTCCCCTCGTGCCAACAAAGAGTTGTTCAAATACGACTCTTCACACTCGAAAGTTGGGAAAAGAGCAATGGCGTAACTCTGCCTGGAGTCTGCCCTTCTTAAGTCGTGCCCTCATAGAATGCAGGAGAATGTCAATAATCAGGTTTCCCGCCTCTTGGCGGTAGGCTTCCCTGGTCCGGTTATTTCTGCCGCCGATGAAACCCTCCTGCAAAAACAAAAAGGCGCTCAAAAAAGAAGACCCGATTTCTCGATATCAAAGCCGGTGGTTGTTCCATATGTTCACCGAGTGTCACACTATCCTCAAGAAGGTTGCCGGCAGGCACCACGTGCCCTTAGTCTTCTCTGCCTCCAACAAGCTTTCAAAGCTTTGCCGACGCATTTCTGGCGTTTGTGAGGGTGGCTGCAAAAAGAAACATGGCATTTCTTATGTCAAATGCGCTACGGGGGTGGTGTACAGTGTACCCTTTTCTTGTGGGTCTTCTTATGTAGGTCAAACTGGCCGTTGCATTAATTACCGGCTACGGGAGCATGATAGAAATTTCGAAAACAACGACAGAACGGCTAATATTGTACGGCATATTTCTTCCTGTGTCCGCACGTGTAGGGCACGTTTTGAGAAAACTAAGATTCTGGGCAGGAGCGCCAATGTTAAAGCACGGCTTGTGCTGGAGGCCTTCCATATCAAAAGGCTATCTGATTGCTGCGCGAGTGATCCTTACTTGCAGATCTGTTCTTCTAAATGTGCGTTTCTGGATACGCTTTCGCCTTGTCACAACGCTGGTGTATAACGTGCGTGCCTCCAACTGTCTGCATGCTCGGCTATATATTCCAGGTGTTACGCCCCAATAAACAGTTGGTAGTAGCGGTCGTCTGTCGTCTGGTGTGTTTCTTCTCGGTCTCTAAGTTTTGCGCTAACTTCTTTCATATGATATCATAAATGTTTAAATCTAAAGGCCGAAGTAATCTTTGCACAAACACTTCTTAAGGGAAATTGAAACGAGACCAGGGGAAACCAAAAAAGAAGGTCGGCTGACAACATAAAATGCTTTGGGAACAGTGGAAATGGGATTAATAGATCCTGAGGTAAGTTTGCACAGTTAAAAATTGAAGTCGTGATAAGAGAGAAGGAATGCGGGCTTCAAGGTACAGCACATTGTTAGCCACAAATATCGGAAGGCCGAGGCACATGGGAAGTGCGTCCCTTTCTAAAAGGACGAGAGGACGAAGTTTATATGTAGCCGAGCCTGAAAACAACACTGATCGAAATTCTAAAATTGGCCTGACATACATTATGTAGATCATTAATAGCGCATCTCTGCGTATGCCGTACCGGTGATGACATAATCTCCGTAACATGCCCACGGAACGAGCCCCTTTCGCCGCGACATGGTCAATGTGAGGTCGCCAGGTGAGTTTGTTGTCATAAATTACCCCTAGGAATTTTAGGGATTGAACCTGCGGTATTATTTTTAACTGGCAAGTGAGAGAGACCACTACAGGAGTGTATAGAGGGAAAACAAGGGTGGCGCACTTGCCAACATTTCACTTCAGGTGTAATGCGCTCAACCAGTGCTCAAGTGTATTCAAATATGACTGAAACAGACCATACAGGTAATGTATATCCGGCGCAGCTGCAAAAAACGCAATGTCGTCCGCATAGACGTAAGCGCGTACATGGCGTGGAGAGGAGTTGAGCTCAACAGAATATTAAAGAGCACAGGAGAAAGAACAGCTCCTTGCGGTACACCTCGCGTTTGTCTGTACCTCATTGAATGAACACCATTATGGGCGCAAAAGAATTCCCTGTTATAAAGAAATGCAGATATCCATGCAACTATATAATCTGGAAATTGGAAAGACTGTAGCCTATGTATCAGGATGGAGTGTTCTACAATGTCGTAAGCTTTGGGGACGTCTAACGTAACCGAAGCCGCGACCAGGCGTTGAAGGCGAGCAAAGAGAATTCTGCTCTCAAGATCAGCATGTACATTCCATATCGAACACCGTGGCCGGAAACCGAGTTGGCACGGGCTGAGTATAGTCTTGCGATCCACAATGGCGGACACCTGAATTAGTAACACCCTTTCTATAAACTTAACCAAGTTTGATGTTAAAGAAATTGTCCTAATATTATCCAATTCATAGCTCAACCCTGATTTTTAAGTAAAGGGATCACCTTGGACAGCTTCCACTCAGAAGGAGTTGGGAGCCTCTTCAAAGATAATCCTGAGCATTTTTGTAGTAACACCATCAGGACCAGGAGCAGCAGCTGGCAATCTCTGGACATCTTGTGAAAGCTCTGATAGATTTACTTGTGAGGCATTATCATTTGGCACGACTGGTGCAAACATTGGACACAAAGGTAGTAAAGACGAGAATCGCTTTTTCAGGCCTGTGGCAATTAATTCAACCACCTGGATAGCTTCTTCAGGTCACATAACTAATGACTGAAAATTATGAGAGGACATGAGCTGTTTCCAAGACCGTAGCAAACCGAATAGTGCACGTCGGTTGCCCGCCTTTGAAATATAATCGAAGTATTCTGAGTAATATTTTTCCTTCGCGCAAGAAACTGTTCGTTTAAAGGTTGCTGCAATAAATTTAAAATCACTCCAGTTATTCGGACATTGGTTATGAAAAAGCTTTTCCCATGCTGCCTTCCTCCGCCTGTAATCTCTTGTACAGTCCGCATTCCACCAGTTAGAAGAATTCCCTTTTGTTGGCCTCACCAGGAACTCCGACTTTTTACGGCTTTTCTCAATAGCCAGACATATGCTTGCTGACTGGTGGACCTCGACGATGTTAGACACTGGAGCAAGGGCAGAGCGCAACGCCGTCTGAAATCTGTCATAATTTACATGTGACCGCAACTGAGAAGACGCCGGAGTAACACGACATATGATATCAAAATGAATAGGTATATGATCACTTGAAGTGCCGCTATCAACTGTCGACCAATTCGTTACGCCAATTCCAGGACTAATGAACGTGAGATCTAAAACAGATTGAGTTTGTGAGCGAAGACAAGTCGCCGATCCTGAATTTAAGCACATCATGTTGTGATTAGAAACCCAGTCCCAAAGGCGCTTGCCGTATGTATTAGTCCTAAAACCCCACGACACATGGTGAGAATTGAAGTCCCCAGCCACGAGAACTGGGTTTTTACAGTTAACGAGTAACAAGTCCAGAGGTCTAACATACTAGACTCCATTGGGGAAATAACAATTTGCTATTGAAAATGGAGAGCACCCAGGAAGTACAAAGTGCACTGCCAACATCTCAGTCAGGAGACATTTGTTGAAAAGATACCATAGCCCTGTGGCAAAATTTTGAAGAGATGAAAGTTAGTAAACCACCTTCTCTTGACTGGCGATCTAGGCGAAATGAACGGAAATTTTTTATATGAAAATGTTTGTCGGTTGAAAGCCACGTTCCTTGCAGAATTTTGACATCCGGATAAAGGTGGGTAGAAATGCAGTGTAAATATGTGGAAGCTGAAAGTATAGAGCGACAGTTAAACTGAAGAACTCGCAACGACGCTATGGTTGCCAAAGCCTAGCAGCAGCAACTGCCTGCTCTAAAATGGTATCCTTGGGTTTGGTGCCAAGCTGCTGCTTCTTTGAATTGGGCTGGGTGCACAGAGAAGACAACGAATGAGACATGGGGGACCCGCTGCGCTTAAGAAGCCGCGCATCAGGCTCCACCATCTCGGAATCATAGATTATATCAACATCCCTCGAAGTACCCGAGGTAGGTACAGCGGAAGGGGCAGAAGTTTGTTCCTGGGGCTGTGATGCTACTGGAATTGTAGACCGGATAAGAGGAGAGGGAATTGCTGTCGAAAGAGGTGCCAAACCGGCCTGCACTGCATGTGTAAGCTGAGTCGCTTGAACGTTTGTAAGGCACTCCGACATACTTGCGACAATCTTTTCTACCAGTTTAGACATGGAAGCCTCCACAGCAGCCGCAATTGTCTGGGACAGCGTTCAGTCTAACGTGACACCTTGCCGAGCGGTGACACCGGCCTAACCGTGGGCACGTTCTTTGACCTCTGAAATAGCGTCACGGCGCGAACAGCGTTTTCTGTCAATTATCTCCAGAATTTGGGTTTACTGAGCGCGAGAGGGACATTTTGAGTAGTTTGCAGAGTGGGCACCGCCGCAATGGCAACAGTTCACATTCTCAGTGCAGATGCTCGTTGAATGACCATCCCCACAGTTACAACACCTCAAGTTGGATTTGCAACCGCCGGCGCTATGTCCATAGCGCCAGCAGTTTTTACACTGCAGGGGCCGAGATGATAACGGGTCTACCCGAAAAATTAAAGGCCATGCCTTGATTTCAGAGGGGCAGGAAGTGCCGGCAAAGGTAGCAATCACTGATTCAGTGGGCATCCGCAAGTTGTTTACATCCCGGCTACAGCGGTGCACAGCAACAACATCTGCAGCCGACAGAAGCTCAAGAGTCTCTGCCGGAGACAGGGAAGAGTCTACGCCTCGTACAATACCTTTCGTGCACGCGAGATGTAAAGGAATGAAAGAACTTATCCGAAGGGAGGCAAAGAACGAGGAGTTTGGCAAATCTCTTACACAGGCGAGGTCTGGCGATCTGCACAGAATCCCGCCGTGTGCAAACTGGCGTACCTCTGAGATTAACTCATAATGAGAAGTCGCCGACTGGAGAGCAGCCCGAACAGCACCAGGGTTGTTCATTTTGATTGCACCACCATCCTTAGGCACCAACGCGACAGGAATACTGCCGACACCACTGCGCAAAAAAGCTTCCAACGGCCGGAGATCAGGGGACAGAGAAGCCGACCAGAGGGAGCTCTCCTGACCGGGAGACTGGGTCGACATAGCCCGGGCTTACTGCCTTAACGCGCAAAGACGCAGAGAGAAAAGGCCACAACCAGCCACCCGAAACTTAGCCGATTGTTCCCAGCAGAACAGAGCTTCCAGCCAGTCAGTATATGCGCGCTGCTCTCGTGCTTCGTCCACGTAAGCCTTGTCGTCGTCGTCTTCTCTTCTCCAGCAATCATCTCTGTCCACCTCACCGAATGCTTCTTTCTCTTTATTCTTTGGTTAATCGACGTCGTCTTCTTCATACCTCTTTCCTTTAAAATTTAATTTAGGCTTCTTAATGTATGTGTCACTGGGTCACCATTCATAAAACGTGAAGAAATGCTTTTTCGGTTCTTGAGCTCAGACTTCAACAAAGCCTGCTGTCTTTTTTTGAAAAAACATTATTGCTGCCTATGAGGGATTGGAGTGCCGCCTGCAGTCACAAGCTCCTCATATACATGTCCTGCAAAGTCTACTTTTTGGTCATTTTGAAGATCTTCTCTCAAGGTTTGTGCGGCCAGGCCTGCTAAAGGAGAGTAAGGACTTACAGTTGATTACCAGAGCCGAGATGGACAGAAGCATGCTGAAGATCTCGTGGTTGGACTAGAAGCGAAACGCATTGTTCACAATCTGAAGCCAATGGAGCAAGAACAATTTTATGGTGTGCGAAAATACATGGTCACTGCTTGTGATTATATTCGCCTCAAGTTCCATTTGTCTGACAATGCAGTCATTAATTCTAGAGTTGAAGATCTGAAGTCCATCGATGCTATGTCATTTCTAAATGTACTTTTCTTTGTGGATCAATTTCTGGCGTTATTGCCACTACAGCAGCAAGAATCCAGAGACCAAGCTGTACACTTTCTGGAAAAAGAATTCGTCAAGCTTCAGGCATTTGACGTACCTCAAGATTTGTTACAAGAGGAACGGGCCGATAAGCAGTGGAACGCAATCTCCCAACTGAAAGGCGCAGATGGCCTGCTAAAATTTAGCCGCATCGCTGCAGTAATGATCGGAATCATCTGTATACCGCATAGCAATGCTGAATGCGAAAGGCAATTCAGCATTGTGAAAAAAATCGCGCCCAGTTCCGATCATCTACGTCAGACAAAACCCTTGGTAACATTCTTTCAGCCCAATGTCGCACAGGTGAACATTGTTACTCTCGGCAGCACTCGCAGGACTTTCTGAAAAGGGCGGCATCTGCCACGACGCCACTTTAGCAAAAGTGATCAGTGATGTGGCATGTTGGTGGCTGACAACCCAATTCCCGCTTTCCGTTGAACTAAAAAAAAACAAAACTACTGAGTCCTTGTAAATGCCTGGCAACTACTTTGTTCTTCTCACCCCCCTCCCGGTCAGATCTCTTTAATGCCTTCTTTGTGAACCTGGCAGGTATGCCCTTGCCTCTATTCTTGCTGCGTGCAGGTTCAGGTCCATATTTCTGGGTATTGGTGCTACCCTGATGGTTCACCGCACTTCGTCTTGTATTCCTAGGGTCCTTTGGAGCTCCCTTAGGGCCGATTCTTCGCAGTACCTGACTTGAAGTCTTCCCGTCTCGGTTTGTTGTAAACTTTGGCACTGCGCGATTTATTGTGCCTCTTGAAGCTCTTCCAAATTGTTGTGTAGTCCCAAGGCCAACAGTTTCTCTGTCGCTGTTGATTGCGGTACTGCCAAGCAGTTTTCAGGGTCTTCCTTAGGATGGTGTCGATTTTTTTGTATTTCGCCTCGGTTACAGTTGTGGTATGGTAGGCTGTATGCTACCCTGCTGACCACGAGGCTTTTCATTAGCTTGAAAGTGTCGGCCTCCTTCATGCCATATCTCTTTCTGGATATTCTGCCGATCATTCCAGCCACCTGATTGGTTGCTGTCTTTACCAGGGCTAGGGCGTGAGTGCATCGTTGGTTTGTTTGCAGCCACATTGCTAGTATCGTGCATTTGGTCACTTCCGGGATACGCTGCCCTTCTATGTAGATTTCGGTGGTGTCTTCTTCGTCATTTTTGATTTTCATTCTTTTTCCTATTCTCAAGAGTTCGAATTTCTCCCTTGAGCATTCTAATCCGCATGCTTTCAGTTATCTTTCCACGCACGTTGCGGATTCTTGCAGTCTGTACTCCTGCATTCCCAGCGTGGCATGTTCTGTCCAGATGGTAATATCGTCGGCATACATTGCGCGTCGTATGCCGTCGATCTCCCCCTGTGTTCGGGCCAGCCCTATCATTGCTATGTTAAACAGGAGGGGGATGCGACTGATCCTTGCAATGTGCCTTTGTTTGGGGTGTTGAACTTGTCCGTTCTGAGCTCTCCTAACCCGATGGTTGCCGTCTTGTCTGTTAGAAATGCCTTAACATAGCCGTACGTTCTTTTTCCGCAATTTAAGTCTTCTAGCCCCTTTACAATGCCTTCGTGGCTCACATTGTCAACGCCCCTTTGATATCAAGTGCCATGACAACGCTTTCGGAATGGTTAGATATTTCCCCTAGCGCCTCTTTCTTGATCTGTAACAGCACGTCTTGCGTCGAGAGCTTGGATCTTGAGCCGAACATGCTGTGGGGGTATAGCTGGTTGTCTTGTATCCTCTTGGTCACCACTCTGTCGTATATCCTGCCGAAGGCATGATGTGAAAGAGGTTGGCCTGAGGTTCTCTACCTGTAGTTTCTTCCCTGGTTCTGGGATCATGACGATTTCTGCTTGCTTCCACTCTTCCGATGCTGTCCCTGCTTCTCAGTGTTTATTGAGGTAGTCTGTTAGTCTTTCGACAAGTCGTCACTGAGGTTGCGGATTAGTGCATTGTTGATTTTATCGGCACCTGTTGCCGTGTTTTAGCGTTGATCTTCTTATTGCCGCACAGACCTCCTGTTTGGTTGTCGGACGTTCTTATTTTCTTCGCCTTTGTACGTTTCCGTATACGTATCATGCTTGCCGTCGCCAAAACACTTTTTGCGCTCATTTCCCAGCAGCTCTTCGTCTGTTCCTTCGAACTGATGGACAGCCTCTGAAGGCCCTTATTTTTTTCGGATTTGAATTTGGTGACGTCCAGTAGGGCCGTGAGTATGCTCCACGTCTTTGCCGTGTTTAGAGTTCTGTTTGGCGAGTTGCTGAACTGTTGCCAGTTTTGTCTCGCTAGCTGTTCTGCATAATCGTCTGCCTGCTTTTTGATCTCTGCAATCTTCAATTAGAGCTTCCGGTTGTGCTTCTGTATGTTTCATTTTTTAGTGAGTGCCCTCCTTGCTTCCCAGTCTGAGTAGCCTGGGGTCCACATCTGGCGTTTGCTGGGTTCTTTCTGTTTTCTTGGTGAATTTCTTCACTTGATCTTTGAGTTTTTCTTCCCATTGCGCTATTGATTGTATTTCCTCCGTTTCTGCACTCGATTCCCTGAAGGGATTCCAGTATGTTATCCTGGCTTGTCCAATGTGTCGTCTACGTTTGTCGGCTGTCGTGATTTGCGCTTTCAGGATGAAATGGTCGCTTCCGAGGTTTTCCATGAGGTTTTCTCACTCTGCCTGCTTTGTTCGCTGCGCGAATGTGAGATCTGGAGAGGTGTCCTCCGATACGCTGTTGATGATTCTGGTTGGGGTTCCAACATCGGTAGGTAGCTCGCACCCGGCCTGGTCTGCCGCCTCGGCTATTGCCCTACCTTTTACATCCGACGTTTTAATGCCCCAGTTGTTGTCTCTGGCGTTAAAATCCCCTATTATTATCAATGCGTTTCCTTTAGTGGCTGTGCTCGCTTTGTGGAAAAGCTCTTCAAATTTTGCTTCATTTGTTTAGGACGGCTGCATACATTGACAATGATTATGCTCCCCCTGCACTTTTTTTAGGTATTATCTCTATGATCACGTGCTCCACATTCGTTTCTGCTATTTTGTCGTGTTGCACAGCCGTTAAGCTTTTATTTACTAGTATCGCCGTTTTTCTCCTCTCCTCCCCCGAGTTTTCAGAGCACGTGTTTGCCTGTAATTTTGGTTCTGTGTTTGCTTCCTGTATCGCGATTATGTCCGGGGGTGTTAGTCGCGTCTTTATACACTGCTGTAATAGTCCTTTTTTATATCCTCTGCAGTTCCACTGCCATATTTGTAATTTTTTCTTTTTGTCTCTCTTGGCTCATCCGTTCATGATTATATATCTAAGTCATCCTTAGTGTTGAAGTTTTCTAGCTGACGTCTTTGGTTAAAGTTGTCCTTGATCCCTTCTGTTAATTTCTGTTTACGCATGGTGCGAATTTCCGCCCCTTGTATAATGATTTGTTGTTTCATCTGTTGTGTTGTCTTTTGCAGTTTCTGCATGGCGTTTTGCATTTCTGTCATAAACTGGGTGAAACCTGGTGTGTTACCTTGATTGTGCTGGATTCGTGAAGGAGCGGGCGGGGTGAGTGGTCTGGCTGGGCTTCCCACTCTCATTTCCTTCATTAGTCTACTGTATTCTGCATCTAGTTCTTCTAGTCTTCTTTTCAGGTTCTTATTCTCTTCCTCTAATTGCTTTTCTTTGGGGCTTACTATGCTGTTTTGGGTTTGGTCACCCAAGTGTGCAACGAGCGATTTGGGAGAGCCTGTGTCCCAGCTCACTTTCGTGCCGCCGTTGGGTTTCCTAGTGGGTTGTTGCTGCCGCTGCTGCTGCTGGCCCTTGCTCTTGTAGGCCGGGGGTACCATCGGCGGGAAGGATCCAGGGCGGCTCCTCGACCGGCTCCGGGATCGGCTCCATGACTGGTTCCGTGAACGGCTCCGTGAACGGTCCGGGTCCCTCTCCGAGCTGAACCATCTCTGTCTGCGCTCTTTTCTTCGGCTGTTCCATTGTTGGTTCCGCTGTTGGTGCGATTGGCAGCGCCGCAGCTCCCTCGCTTTTTTGAGCCGGTTTTTACAGTCTCTGGATCCTCTGGCGCGGTCCCCCCCCGCAGATCAGGCACTTGGCTTGGTATTAGTGGTCTTGCCCTGGGTTCTGTGTCGCGCACGACTTGCATGCCTTGGTGTTAGGCACGGGGCAGACGTCCGACCGGTGGCCCTGCTGGCAGCAGATGGCACACCTGCCTCGTCGGTCTGTACAAGTAACACATGAATTCCCCTCCAGTGAATAACACGTATTTGGAATGTTACGGAAGAATGTTAGGGAAGTCGAAGACGTCAGTCATCACTTCCGATTTCCCCATCACGCCCAAATACGTGTTATTCAGTCGTGGAGGTGGCAGCCGTCGGACGTTGGGTCCGTGCTGCCATGGACCTCCGACTGATCACCAACGCAAGCCTCCTGCGTTCTCTGCAAATGTGGAGGTGGAGCCCAGCCGCGGTGGCTCAGGGGTTAGGGCGCTCGGCTACTGATCCGGAGTTCCCGGGTTCGAACCCGACCGCGGCGGCTGCGTTTTTATGGAGGCAAAACGATAAGGCGCCCGTGTGCTGTGCGATGTCAGTGCACGTTAAAGATCCCCAGGTGGTCGAAATTATTGCGTAGCCCTCCACTACGGCACCTTTCTTCCTTTCTTCTTTCACTCCCTCCTTTATCCCTTCCCTTACGGTGTGGGTCATGTGTTCAACGATATATGAGACAGATACAGCGCCAATTCCTTTCCGCAAAAAAAAACAACCAAATGTAGCCGATAGACCGAGGGTCCGTGCTGCCGTAAGGCACTTTTCGATAGCCTGCTCTAAGCCTCCGGTGTTTCGAGAAGCCGTCGACGAGACCTGGATACGCTTGTTCTTTCGGCTGTTGTCAAGTTCTTCGGGCTGCTGACGGGCGTCCGCCATCGTCTCCCTGCCTTCCTCACCGCTCCTAGCACCACCTGACTCCCTTCCGTCGCTTCCTTCGATGCAGCGCCAGCGACGCGTCGCACTACAACCACCCACGTCCGCCCTGTCTGCAAGACATCCCCGCTTCACCTGGGACGCTCCATACATGGTGAACACTTTATTTTGTAGCGTTGTACACGTGTTGAGTGTGTTTTTCTTGGTGTCTTCCAATTCTTATTGGCCCCTTTTCCTTTAAATTATAAATACGGCTTCGTTTTGCTTTGTTTGATCTCTTTGTTCCCCTGTTCGAACCTGCACGCGATAGCGTTCCCCTTCGGAAAGTCGGGAACGCGCTACCATGTTGCGAAAATTGGCTTCCACGACAGGACGAAGCCGTTTTTTTCCATTCGTGGGTCTTAAAAGGAAACGATGGCAACACTAAAATATTTGGTCGAGTTGGGTGAACGCTTCGGGTTAAAGACGCCGAGCTGCGCGCGTGGGTGGCTGCCGAGCAAGAGAAGGAACGTGCAGCGCGTGCAGCCGAACGCGAGGCTCAACGTGAGCATGAAAAGGCGCTAGAAGGCGAACGCGAGCTTGCAAAGACGCTAGCAGAGGCTGAAGAGCGTAGATTTCAGCTCCGATTAAGGCTCGGAGAAGCTGGTGGGGGTTATTGAGAACCCGCACCGGGGCCCTCAGTAGTGGATTGCCCACACTAGTTGTTCCCGCCTTTCGATGATCGAAGGGATGACTTGAATGCATACCTGAAACGTTTTGTGCGTATCGCAGAGGGGCACAGCTGGCCCAATAAAAAAATGCGTTACAACATTCCGTATGTCTTTGACTGGGTAGGCTCTCCGTGTGTTCGGTCGTTTGTCTCCCACAGATTCGATGGACTATGATAAAGCAAATCTAGCCTTGCTCCAACATTTTCGATTCAAAGCAGAGGGTTATCGCGAAAGGTTTCGTGAAAGTAAGCCGCTAGATAGAGAAACAGGCAAGCAATATGCAACACGCTTGCTCAGTCTTTTCGATCGATGGGTCGAGATTTCGAGAACGGCCACAACGTACAATGATCTACGTGACTTGATGGTGGCCGAGCAGCTCAAGACGAACACTCATAGTCGTCTGGCGATTTTCTTTCGAGAAAGGGAGTGCAAAACGCTCAAGGAAATGGCTGAGGCGGCAGATAATTTTCTAGAGGCCCAGCGGCAAAGAAACTTGTCTTCATTCAAAGAATCGTTCGTGGTACAGTTTAAACAAGAGTGTGATTTTAGTCTCTTTGGGGGTAAACTACTTGTGGCTACGCTGACGCCTTTAAGGGGGTAATATTATGCTATTTGCTCCAGACTAAAGTTTTAGTTAACAGTATAAACGTTACACTCTCCCTAGTGTAAAGTTACTCATGAAAGGCAGTGAAAGTTTACGCTGCCCAAGACAGTAATTACACCTTTTCAGAAAGACTATATTTAGTTCACGACAGTTGAAACGTTACACTCTCTCTAGCTTAAAATTGCATCTTGACAGGCAGTGTAAGTTTATGCTGCCAAGGCTAGTTACACCGTTTCAGAAATATTATATATTAGTCCACGACAAATAGTATAAACGTTACAGTCTCTAGTGTAAAGTTACTTCTTGAAAGGCCGTGTAAGTTTATGCTGCTCCAGATTATATTTACACCTTTCCAGGAAGATAATATTTTAGTCTAAAGAGGTTAACTCTTACTCCCACAGCAGCGTAAATTTATTGCCTCAATACTAGTACAACGTTAGGCTGTCTAGGAGTATTGATACATTTTTTGAGGAACGGTTTTTCGACAGCGTAACTTACTTTCTCAGCAGCATAAAGCTGTGCTATTAACACCAGTGCAAGATAAAGCCAGCTAAAAGTGATGTTACATTTTTATGAGAAGCCTGTTTGATATTTTTAATGGGCGCAATGTTATACTTGGCCAAACAGTGCAAATTTGACATAACAGGTAAAGTTATGGTACATTTGCAAGCTTAAAGATATCCTGTCAAAGCTTAGTGTTATCCACAAATAAAAAGCTATGCATTACATTGCCTTAGTGCAACCTTGGACCCCATTATTATGGATAATATACTCCCCTAAGGCATAAACATACACTAATTTACGAAGACCACTTTTCCACCTTACAAGTGAAAGCTTGAACCAACTGCAAAATGGTATGTATGATCAGGTCTAGCTTAAACTTAGTTCTTTAACTATGGATTAATGTTTCTCTCCAGAATGCAATGCCTGGCCTTCTAATCATGCAGAATAGTGATGCAATGTGTACACAAGAAGCAGGCATGGATAATGTGTAGTAGTTGCATGTTTTGGTTTAGGCACACTGCAATAACAGAACAACATTTTTCTCAGGTGAAAAGAAAACATACCACAAATGGCCTTTATTTTAAATAAGGTTACAACCAAACTGCTCACTAGTCCATCGATTTCCTATCCTGGAGGACCAGACAGCAGGACAGACCTGGGCAGCAGACAAAAATACACTTGCACTTAATACACTTAGACAATACACATAAAGGGGCATGAAAGACGAGAAATTTTGTAAAACAGTAACGTAAAAGAACTGAAGTTTTTCAGTTACCAAATTCATGAAACAACCTCTGCTCAAGTTTTTACATGAAAGCAAGGAAGAAATAAACTGGCACAAAAAAAATTTAGTTCTCACAATCCCTCGTTTCCTGATAAACTAAGGCAGATGGGTCCATGTGCCACAACATTCTGCCAATTTAAGGTTCCATCACAAAACGGCATCAACCGCTATAAGTATTTCATGTTCTGAGGCTACTAGATGTGTCCACCAATAACTTAACTAGTGATATATAATGTAACCATGGTACTGCCTCGAGAAGAGCTTTTTTAGATGCCTCCATATACCGTAACCTCCTTGCAATAGCAACACAAAATTTAATTTAATCATTGCAGATGACAGCTAAATGGGGGCTTCCTGCTTTGAAATTAATATGGTGCGTGAGCATGTTTGCCATGAAGATGCAAAAAAATTACATGAGTGCCAACAGAGCATGCTACAGTCAGAAACAGCTAAAGAACAAAGCGGCCGCTCAAAAAAGGCCCTTCAAACAATGGCACTAACTGCTTCCTCTGATGTGATGGTTATTCTGTTTAAGCCCTGGTTTACCCCTCTTCATCAGGCGCCCCAGTGATGTCACACTAGCAGGTCTAAGACGATTATCCAGGACATGATGAGGATCTATCGACACCATTGGTTGGAGGGCATCCTTTAACGGGCATTTGCCCACTTGCTCTCGGGTTATATCCAACTACAGGCTGCAAAAGAGGAGGTAGTGACGATCCAGATTACATGATAAAATCAGCATCAAATGGCAATCAGTGGCTTTCTTTTGGTGCACTTGCCACACAGAACATCTGTGTATGCCTGCGCCACCATCAGCAGTGAAATGACTGCACAAGGGCTTTTACCCCACCTTAGTGCCACCATGTAGCTAGTTTACTTTGATGTTGCAGTGCTGCGTCGCTTCAGTTTTGTACACCACAATAAAAATCAGCATTATGGTATATATTTTTTGTAGTGCACTTTCCTTCTCAGTGAGCCCACACCTCTACGAGGGTTGAGCCTTCAGTTGATAATGCCTGTACTTGCCTACTGTCCAATGTTAGTGTAAAGCACTGGGGCCTAAGCTATATGCAGCCGGGGGGGAGAGCTTTAGAAAATGTTATAGGGTGGGTGCACTCATTGGGGGCAGGCTCTACAAAGCTACTGGTCTCGCTTTTAATTTTGACTGCTATATATTTATTATTCTCTCTGGCACCTGCAGTCAGTCAAACTGGTCACTGTCACAGCCAAGGTACTATGTGTCTCTCCACAGTGATGAATTTAGGGTAACAGTGCCAAATCTTTGGTTAACCAGGAATGCAGGGTTTTGGAGGGGAAATATTTATGACTGGTATTAAGACTGAGGAGAAATAATATTCAAACGCAAATAACTACCTCAGGAGAAAGGAGCACTGTGGTATCATTGGTCACAATCAGGAAAGATAAGTTTGAAAGAAGTCGCCGTTCACCCAGAACATCATCCCTTGACTGTCTATGATGGGTCATTCTAAGCCAAACGTCCCAGAGTTAATGTCAACCATATCCGATTTGCTCAAAAAATTCATGTAAAATTTTTGCAATGTGTGAAATCTAAGCTAGATGCCGAAAAATTAAATGATGAGGTGACCGCAGTTTGAACAAAGCGAAAACGTTTGAAATCAGCACCGCTCAATGATCGACCAAAAATCTAGATTTTTAAAACACTCCAGAAATGTTGTAATAACATTTGCAGATTCTGGCTTTTAACGTTATTCAGATCTTGTAGTTTTGAACAGTATAAATATTTTTTAAATTTAAACAAACTGTAAAAATTCTACTACTTCGACATTTAAAAATCTCTACTCCTCTTTGGAAATTAAGAAATAGCCATCTTGCTTCGCTAGACATCTATTACCCAAAAAATGTTACTGCTCATGCAACTGAATGAGTCGAATTGGACAAAATGCTGAAGTTGCAGCAAAGTGCGTTTGGCACCATGAAAACTCGTTCATTTCACTCTGAGGTGGTCCAAGTAGAAATACCAGCGATTGCGGGCTTAGTAGAACAGTTAATTGCGTTGTATTTCTGAAGTTTCAATCGAGGTGATTTTGTTTAAAGCGAAAATAAAATTTTTGAAGTTAAGCTTGTCCGCCGGGAGCTGCGTCGTCTCTTTGCGCCATTTCGTCACAGAGCACAGCACAGCTCTCAATCCTAAGAGAAGTTTCTACTGTGGACAGGCATCAGAACATTGTTTAGACGAACAGATAATCATGGTTAAAGATTTTCTTTGTGCTGCCGGGGTGGCACGTGCACCAGTGACATTGTTTTTCACTGTGTTCATGCCATACTAAATCATTGTTCTGAGAGACATGACAGACACATACACTCCATTTCATACATAACAGGCAACACTGTGAATGTAATGTGTCCGCAAAACCATTTTACTCCAGCACATATCATCTGTTATTCTCAAAGAATCGCTCAGCTTTTGAACGAAAACAAAGCGGTATAAAATGAACTGGTATAACTGAAAACTACGCTCAAAGCTTTGAAGCGCTTAATGTTCATGACCCCTGGATATAATTTTCACTGAGTGAAGACTACTTTTCAGGCGCGGATGGTGTATATGCGATTCGCCCTATGAGATGCATATCGTATCACATGTCATTTTTACTTCTCGAATCCTCGATGAGCCGCAGGACAAAAATGTGGCAAGAAGTAAAACGAAGGGCAGGTGGCTGTCACTCACGGTAATTGGGATTTGCAGCACGAAATATGCATGTGGTCACTGTGCTTCTATATTGAACTACATTTTGGGCACGTACTTGACCTTTGCAAAAAAGTTCTAGATTTAGCAGTGCTGCCTGCATTAAATATGAACATGATGATGTAGGTCATCCTCTGAAAAATGCATACTATCTTTTTATCACCACAAATATGTAACAAAATTTAATGTAATCAGGCCTGCTCATATAAATTTACTGCGCAGAAGTACTATCTAGGAAGCCACAGCATTTTATTTCACAGGAAGCATTGTAACTGCTACAATGTCATCATTATAGTGAACTAGAATATATTACAGTGGCTCGACCGGGCGGCCGTGTCCGCCTTTCCGGCAGCCCTTTACGCTCTCGAAAGCCACCAGAAGCGCTGCTGCTTGCATACTGCAGCACGGCAGCTCAGCCCACTAGGCATCACACAGCACGGACAGGCAATATCCTGGGCTACAGTAAAAAAGAGTAGGTGATAGAGCCTGGATGCCAAGAACACTGCGAGCAAGTTGCAGATGAGGTTGAAGCATTTTATGTCACAGCACACGCATTTTTTTACGAAAAGCGTAAGCCACGCTAGCACCGAAAGTCGTGAAAGGGCGCAGCTTAATTTTTGCCTCTGTTAAACACTGCTTAGTGCACATTTAATAAACCAGATTTCAAGCCATTATTTCCTTGATTTCTTGGGCAAAACTTATGTAGAGCACTGCATTTAAATTGAACGGCATGTGAAAAAGTATGGTACAATCCGACATCTGATTCGACAATTATGCAAAATCAGATGGATTTACCGTCGATGATTACTTAGATGCTTTTACTCTAATGAATGTTTATACTACATACTGAGGCATCACACACAACAAATAATTGCCGTGGGGGAGAGTGATGCTAGCACTGTTTTAGCAGAAAAGGTGCTAAATTGACCTGGCGCCCCACATTTGGAAAGACAGACTGTCTGCATCATGAGGCATAAATATTAATATGCAGAATGCACAGAATTTAGCTTTATAGACTTCTAAATATATATCTTGCGCTGAATGCTGTGTGATGTCAGTTTACGTTAAAGAACCCAAGGGGTTCGAAATTTCCGGAGCCCTTGACTACGGTGTCCCTCATAGCCTGAGTCGCTTTGGAATGTCAAGAACCATGAAGAATACTTCATAAGATTCAAATGAAAGAAAAATGTTTATGCTAGTAAAGCTAACCGTACAAAACAATGAACAAACATTTAACTTCACCAAACTTCACAAAAAAACTTGCTGATTGCAAGCGTACATGTCGCCAAATAAACATTAGAGGCAGTACTCACGCTTTCTGGGTTACAGGTTATAGCAGCGAGTACGGTCTATGCTTAATCACTACGCTGAAAGGCTCATATATATATAAGTTTAGACTCATATTTTATTGGTTCTTACATCTAGGTGATTCCATGAGAGATCAAATTGCCTAAATATTTCGTCTTTATTTTCTGAATTAACTTACTATGCGCACAATATTGAGTAGGCCAACAGTGAATTTCGTTCAGTAAAAATTCTAATATTTTAGGAGAAAAAAATTATAAACGATATGAAGGCAGCGGCAGCATTTTCCAACACAGCTGAATTTCGCTAATTTGCCTAGACGTGAGTATCTAGATATGAAAGCATGATATACAAATTATTTGTGCTAATTGTACAGAGGAGAAGGAATATGGTGGGCTTATTTCTGCCATTTCGAAGAAGTTGTCGCTTACCAAAAAAAATCGAAATCTACGCAAGTCTGAAGCGACGTTATTTTTATTTTTTCTACACAAATAAATAACACATGCCTTTAAATCTGCACAATTATTAAACATTGCGGTGATAAAATGTATACCGGCTTTCTTTGTTACATAATATTGGGAAGTGCAAGAAGTATTGCCATAAACCTGACATTTTTGTATACAGTAGTGTTTTTCAAAAATCAAAGGAAACAACACCGCATCTCTAATTTTTCTTAGAAATCATGAAACAAGCCTCTAGAAGGAGGAAAAAAGTGTACGAAAGAACGTGTTGCATTATTTTGTTGCCAACGATGTTGTCCAAGCTCAATTTTTGTGGTTTTTTGAGCATCACGCAGTGCGCCTAAATGAGGGGGCGGAAGCAGCAAACTCTCTTCGCTGCTCTAAATTTTCCACATATCCCAAGACTGAGACCTTTTTCATCAAGAGAGAGCGTACCTAATACTTCTTGTTGACTGACACCAATCTGTAACGTAAACAGAATTCAGTAGCACCGCTATTGCTGAGTGCAGGTAAACAAAAGTTCTCAGTGTAATTTTCTGACTGCACAGTGTACCTATAAGGTTCTCTTTCAATAAAAAAGCCAAGTAGAAATGAATGTGGAAGTATACAGCATCATTTCAAAATCAATGTTTGTTTAAAAAACATCCCAATATGTGCTTGCCAGAGCTGCTTTACAAATCCACATTCTTTACCATAGGCTTTTATCATAGGCATTTTGGAGGCTCTGTGATAAGCAAAAGCTTAAAGAAAATTGTACATAAGTTGAAGGAATGCCTACTGCAGCATAGCTATCACAAATCTAGAATATACCAGCATAGCCAATCAAAATAAATTAACAGCGGCTAAAAAATAAACCGAAATGTAGTTTTTAAATCAAACTCGAATTAGAAAAGAAAATTAGCCACAGTATGCCTGTAGTCAAACGACAAAGCGAGGGTCTGGAGACACAAACAGCTTCATAGGTGCACTGTGCAGTAATAGAATTACATAGAAAACATTTCTTTAGATGCATTCCTATGGGCTGCACTCCAAGTTACCTGCACCCGGCCATAACGACACTACCGAATCCTGCTTACGTCACAGATCAGTGTCTGTCCTCAAAATTACAAGGTATGCTCTGTCTTGATGGAAAAGGCCTAAGTGTTATGATTTGGCGAAAATTTAGAGTTGCCGACGGCACGTTTGCAGCTTCCATCTTCTTATTTAGGCGCTCCTGCTGACGCTAAAAAACTACAAGTTTGAGCTAGGATAACATTGTTGGAAACAAAATAATGGAATATGTCCTTTCGTAGAATTTTTTACCTCCTTCACGAGACTTATTTCCAGTTTTAAGAAAAATTGCAGGTGCGGTTTTTTGTTGAAAACAATTTTGAAAAACAGTATTATATACAAAAATGCCAAATTCAGGGCAATATGTCTTGCACTTGCCTTTGTTAAATTACAATGAATGTCGGCGCAGCTTTTTAGCACCTCAATGCTTATCTATTAAACAATTTTGAAGGAAAGCTTCCCTATTTTTTGGGGAGAAAAAATTCTTTAAAACAGTCCCGTTATGAGACGTCTCGTTCTCGAAATTTTTTCCAGCAAACTTCCTCAATATTGCGGAAATAAGCATGACATATTCCTTCTCACGTGTACATTTAGCACGAGAAATATATCTATCATGGCTTTTACATCTAGATTCTTACGTCATGGCAAGTTTGCGACAATGAGCTGTGCTTGAAATCGCTGCCTCTGCCACGGCATCGTTTATAATTTTTTTCTTCTGAAATATTAGCACTTTCACAAAACCCAATTCGCTGTTGGCTTACTGATTCAAGAAAATTTAAAATATGAAATATTTGGGCAGTTTGATCTCGAGTGGAATAACCCAGCTTCATCTTGATAACTGCGGGAAAGACGCGACAAGAAATATTCATCATTTTTGCTCACAGCGCAACAAGAATGGGGCACGAGACGAAAGACAAACACAAACAAGTGCTGACTGTTCACTGGCTTTTTATGGAAGAACAAAAGGCGTATACATAAACATTATACATAAGGGATTTGAGTTATCTGACCTCCTACGTGTATTCCAGATAACTTTTGTTGTCTTGATAAGTATTTCATTGTCTATATACGCATTTCTTTCAATAAAAAACAGTTGACAGTCAGCGCTTGTTTGTGTTTGTCTTTAGCCTCGTGTCCCGTTCTTGTTGCACTGTGAGCAAAAATGATGAATACTTACCAACTCGCCCAAATTTCTGCCTTGCTGAACGGGACGAGAAAGACGGAGGCGCTCGTGTTGTCAATCTTAAGCGCTGTTTTCAGGACAAACTCACGTCAACGAGCTCAACTTTCTACGCTTGTGCATGCACTGCTTGATGACTTACATGTATCGATGCAAAGTCAAGATGGAAGCAACTCTCCACCCTTCTCGCGTGCTCGATCCGCCTTCGCTCGCGGCCTCACGAAGTCGGACACGTCAAATCGTTGCAACCTAAATCCGTCTTCGCAGCAAGCATCTTGAACTGAACACGTTCGCCACAGAGGGAACAGTGGAAAAATACACAATAGGAACAAAAGCAGCTACAGGCAGCAGACAAAGGTCCGTTCAAACGCCGAATTGTGCCTGAATTGAAGGAAAATTGTGCCCAACATCCTAACGTACCGCGACCATGCTGGCCATGCCGCCGGCAAAGATTGCCTTCGGCTTCGGCTTCGGATTCCAATGCCGCCAAAATCCGGCAGTGACTGCTACAACCAGGCGAAATAACGCAAGCGTCATTTCAACCCATGACGTCGCATCCGGTTTGAAGAAAAGACGTCACGTCCGGCAACTTTTTTTGCAGTTCGAGCCATGTTTGAGTCCAGCCGAGCATTGCTTTCAGTAGCACTGTGGCCGGCAGGCGGGAAGGGCGTGCGATCGTTTCGCACTTCAGTAATCTGTTCTTTCTCTCTTTTCGTATGCGCATACTGAGTGATTGCCTATTATCTGACACTCGGCATTCCGTTGTGAACTTCCTTGCGCCCGAATATTTTGTGTTAGCAGATAACCCAGGACTAGCACAAAGCCCGCTTGCCCGCCGGTGGCCCCAAATGCCCGGAGGGAAAGACTCATCTGTTTTATCGTAAGTTATTCTCAAAAGCTCTGTGCAGGTCTGAGGAAAGTGCAAGCGCTGAGCGTGTTTTTATCTATTTTGTCAACCCAGCCCAACGTAACTCATGGTCATGTAAAACACGCATAAATACCAGCTTTTGCGTGCTCCCGAAAAAAGGCGGGAAACTTTTGACAACAGTCCAATTGAACGACGACCGGCTTTATTACTAATAATGCCGGTCGTGACTTGAACTAACTGTTTGTGCGGTGAGTTTTGTACGCTGTCCGATTTTTTGTGGTCCCGCGGCTGGGAAAGTCTATTAAGTGCTGACTTAATAGCACTTTACAATTGTTTGCTCCTGTAACAATTCGCTTTCTAAAACAGGTGCCAAAAATGCGGAGAGATAAGCGATTACGCTTTGGTGTCTGCAAAGCGAAACATGTTCTTCTTTAAAATTCATATTTATTTCAGAAAACCGCACTTTAAAAACTGGCAGGCAGTTTTCTGGTATGCACGGGCTCTCCAGATTCCTGCTTCGAGTCCGGCGTTCACTTGCTGGCACATAGGCTGAACAAATGGGACGTTAAAATGCTGATGCAGCGAAGGCTTTAAGGCGCCACAAGGTGAGCTCTCCACCTTCTGTGATAATTTTAAAATGAGTGCTGTGCCACCTGCACCGAACATCGGTTTTACGTGGGGAAGGTGTTTGGACTTAGGTGGCCAACCAGCATGGAGCGCATGAGGCAACTAGAAAAGCAAGCTGCCTTTTAAGCCATCTAATCTAAAGACCTTTTTACAGATGATGCTGTAAAGAGGCCTTAAAGAGATGAACACTGTGGACAATGTGCTTGATGTCCTTTGACTGTTTGAAAGCTTGTGAGGTGAATACCAGGTAGCACACGACAGCGCGCCAATATTAGAAAGCCACTGGCAAAGCGTGGCCCTAAGTAGGCCCAGAGTTGCCAATGAGGATCTGATATTGGCTGTGCCATCAAGAAATAATGGCTATGATGGGCCATGTTAGCCAGAGTTCTCCCATTCTTTGCCAGAATTGGCTAAGCCATTTTCCAAGCCTGGCTATCATGGGCCATATTAGCCAGAGTTCTCCCACTCTTTTCCAGAATTGTCTAAGCCATTTTCGAAACCTGGCTATCATGGGCCATGTTAGCCAGAGTTATCTCACTCTTTGCCAGAATTGGCTAAGCCATTTTTTAGCCTTGGCTTGCCACCCCTTATCCAGTGTTAAAAGTTTACTGGCAGATGTTGGTGAACAATGCACCATCCTTTATACTGGGGAGAAGATTGCTTTTATAATTTATTATTTACAACACCTTAAAATTTTTCGAACGCGCTAAAACTTGTTTCAGCTCCTGGACTGTGCTTGGACGAGTTCAAGAATTTGAAGTTTTATTAATCTTTTTCTAACCTAACACTCTCGCGGTATATGTGTGGAGTTGGATAAACAACTAATATTTTCCGACTGCGCAGTCAGAGATAGAGGCATAGTTACGACGAAAAACTCAATGAAACCGAATTAGACTATCAGCAGATCGCGCCGGCCAGAGGGAGCTATCGCACAGGAGAAACTAAAGGAGGAGCGTGTCGACGCCGTCGAGGCGCGGCGCGGCGACGTCTGCCGCAGGCTCCGCCGCTGATGAATTGTGTTCTAAAGTGCTTCCCTACAATTTCCAAGCGCATTCCGAAGCATTCGAAACGCATTCACTCGCTGTGTGCTGCTGCCATCGACTTTTGTTCTGTCCGTTCGCTGATTTCGAGTTGTGCAAAGACGTGACGGCGATTTTGGTGGTGGGCAGTCGAGTGTGCATCATCCGCCACACAGGAACCGCACTGTCGCATAAGGCCCGTTTCAGATGCTGCAACTAGAACGAAAACAGTCGGCCTAGCCGGTGACGCCGCAGTGCGATTTTCGGCCAGTGCTTTCACATGGCACTCCGCAGCGAATTCGGTCAAAGGGAAGGTCAAGGTTTCTAGATGTTCGCAAAGCCAATCCATGATTAAGCGCGACCTAAACGCGACACGAAATGTGTTGATGATGTTATGACGAGTGTATTTTTAGATGTGGGGCATTAAATCAATGTTTTGATTAGAATAAACAGTTTTGCTTCCACCGCGGCAACAGTTCCCATGTGACCGCACGTCGCACGCAGTCTCGGCGCTCCCCATTGTTTAGTCGCTGGGCGAGCACACCGAAGCTGCGACTGAATACCAACCGGACGGCACTCGATCGCAATCCGTCGGCTACTAGACCGACGGCCCTCCCAAGTCGCAGACCGACGGAGTTCGCAGTGTAGCAGGCGAAAATCGCATGCATGTGAAACGGGCCTAAGGCCGACGATGACACCATCCAGAGGGACAACTACGGATGTGTAGAATTCTATCCTTAATACTGGGAACTAGAAGCGGCTGATACTAACCACTTAAATTCCTTTCAAAAGGTCTGGTAAATCTAGTAATTAACGAATATGCGCTGGTAGGACGCAGTTGTAATGATTCGTGTAACTATAGCCTAGCCACTCCGCTAATATATAAAAAAAAATACTTTTTTGAGAAGTGCACAGAGTTCATGCTGTTGCATTTCTCCGATTTCTGGGCATAATGACCCGCGTATTTGTATGAACTTTATGTATTTTAAAGCGTTTCTGCACGCTCTGCTTGCGCGAGTGTCTGAAAACCAGCCCAAGAGGGTTTCCTTCTAAAAAAATCAAATGACTTTCATATCATGATTTTTTTAATGAGAAAAACGCTTTTTTGCTTCACTCTAGAGAATTCACTGCCACACTGCGCAGTGGGTGTCTGCTTAATGGAGATCCTAAATAAAACGTAATAACTTAGTGCAAGTGCATGCCCTAAGCCGACTTTGTGCGCAATTTTAGAAACGTCCAGAACCAAAGCAGTGTCCTCGTAATTTACAATTATAAGTTGCGCACGCGCAAAAGATTAGGCCGCCGCTTCAACATGCGGTAAAATATTCCTACGCTTCCGTAGGTCGTTCCCTGTGATCGCGCCTTCCCCTGTGTTTTCCGATTTGGCTTCTCTTCCTTTTCTGCAGAACGTAATGATACAAAATGTCGTTTTTGGTGCAGTTTATTTTTTGTTGCGTAATTTGCATTGAGGGCTACAGCTCTTGCAGACATCTTAACTTTTTTGCTCGCAAATTATTTTTTTTTCTTTCAAATATTATATTTATTGATGACAAGCATCGGAAATAGTTGCGAGCCACAGTTCAGCACGATTTTGTTTCCTTTAGCTTTTTGTGTGAAATAACCACACCAACAAAACGTTGGAGGATTCTTCCACTACCAGCGAATATATTTATTGACAAATGGTGTTAGACGCATGTTAACCTAGCTTGTTTGCCGCATGTCCCGTATGTAATACTATGATAGAGTGCGAATTTGCTTGCATAATATTTAATTTTTTGTTTTAAGTTTTTTGTTATTTCATGATATCATTTAAGCCATCCTGAACTAACACACGGCCCCACAGGATGCGCGTGTCTGAAGTCGTTTTGGGGAAGTCCATCTCGAGCTCCACATTTTTCGCTTCAAAGTTTTCGGTCGCCGGACATGATGCTTCTCCAGCGGCTTTGTAAGATTAGTTTGAAGCTTCAACGTTTTCCGCAGCCTATGACTCATTCTCGGAGAATTCCAAACCTCTTTCACATGTTTCGGCCCCCCTCCCCTCTCTCTTTTCAAGTCTCCTATCTCCCCAACTCATCTCCCGGACGTGCTGTTTTGACGGCAGCGCGCTACCCCCCCCCCCCCCAAGCGCTTTTTTTAGTCACTTTCTCCTAGCTGTTTCTCCCATGCACAGGTACGCACTGCGCCGCTCGTTTCACCCCCCCCCCCTCCACCCAATATTTTCTTTTCTCTACCTTTCAGCCCGAAACTTTTTTGGGGGGACCACAAAAGCTCTGTGGTCCCAACCGCGGTGTGTGGACCACAAACCGCTTTTCGAAAAACGACCATCCTATTCAGGCACAGGGAGCAACTCACGCGTGAGCTCATGGAAGCCTTTCATATGCGCATCAGTGGCGATAACTGCATTAGTCAGACTTCCGTCCGCTTCGCTGATAGGGAGTATCTGTTCCTTACCAAATCATTGAGATTCACGGGGTTACATGTGGCATTCATGACGTTTGTTTGTTTGTTTGTTTGTTTGTTCTTGTTGGTTTCACTATTTATTCGAGCATTGTCTAGAATAAACCTTCAGTTGTGAGTAGCGCTCGCCTTTGTCTCGCTTGTCCTCGTTGTTCCGCGCCAACTGCTTCAGTAAACAGTAATGAGCTGGACATATTGCCGAAGAGAATCGAGGTCATCTCCTTGACAGTGGTAAGAATATGGGGTTGGTTAGAGCATAGATTGCTTAACATCATCTTTTGTATCTTAATAGAAGTGGCATTGTTGGCACGTGTAATTAAAAATTTGTTTCGATGTGCGTGGCTTGTGAGCTCTCCGCTCGGGCATGACAAAGTTGTAAGCTCAACCAGAAGTTCCTGTGGTGTTTGAACTCAGGGCAAGGGCTTTGAGCAATGCCACTGCAATATGTCGTTGTACATTTGGCTTTCGTGGTGCTCCAACTTCCTCCTTCCCTCACCTCTGTTAGGGACGTCGCCATGGGGCCGAGCGAAAGTGGTGTGGTGTAATTAGAGCAGTGGCATGCCCATAAGGTCCATCCGAACAGCACTGCGTAAGGCTTGTTTGCTGGATTGGCCCCGCAATCAGAACTGAGGTGAGTTATGAGTGGGCCACTGTAGAAAAAGACAGTAGAGCAGCGGAAAACATGCCATGAATGGTGGAAAGCTATAGTTTGGAGGCAACCTTTGATGCCTGTGTTGCCATTGTGGTCAAAGTTATCTGTGAGACCATCAAGGGCAGTACCTGTTCGGAATGCATCGCATAGCAATAGATCAGAACTTCAAATTTATAGTTGGCTCATGGGCGTAGAAATGCAGGAGGTGTATGAATCGATTCAGACTTCACATTGAGACGCATCAAATTCAGCAACCTTAATACTCACAGGTACAGTAAAACCTCATTAAAGCGTACCTGTGGCACGGCGGAAAAACTATGTGCAAAGTGGCAATATTGTCACGAAGACGACGAAGCTGGCAGTGGTGCGGGAACGGAAAGGTCGCGTTATAGGCGAGTGGCCATTAAAATCATCTCACTGCCATCATTCATCGCCGCTTATTATTCGGCTGGTCGCTACGTAACATTTGGTGTGAGATGCGGGGTATCATCCCTATCCTGGTCCTGGAGCTTCGGAGTCCTCCGCCGGCCGTGTGCACCTGGTTCGCGCCGCCCTGCTATGCCCCAGCCCGCCGGACCTGAACCGACCTCGCTGCTCCCCCCAGCCCCGTCCCCTGCCCTGAACACAAGACATGTTGGCAAGACTACGCTGCGGCGACCCGAGACGCCGCCCACAAGTGAGGACATCACCCCCTTGCCCATGCCATTCGGTGCGTCCAAGGGCTTCAGCCGTCGGCTCCTGGCGACCTGTGACCTGGAAGCTTCGTGGACCAGGATTCATTCACACATATCTTTCATCGTGGCGGCCAGCCCTTCCCCCCATGCCATATCTGTTGTACCATCCTTTGAACCAATCTCCAGTGAGGGCATCTCTACGTCGGTGTATTCTATTCACTATCGGGACGATCGCTCGGCAGCCCCAGCTAGTGTCACGAAAACGACAAAGCTGGCAGTGGCGCGGGAACAGAAAGGTCGCGCATAGGTCAGCGGCCATTAAAATCATCTCACTGCCATCGTTCATGCCGCTTATTACTCGGCTGGTCACCACTTTAATGTTCACAAATATTCCTTGTTCCCTTCAGCTATCTATTACTGGAATAAACTACCATCCACTGTTGTGAACTGCAGCACAGTCGAATCTTTATTACAACATGTTAATCACCTTGATCCAACATTCTCACCGTGATGCTCATGTAATGATGAAATTGTATTGTGTATCTATATGTGCATATACCTGTCTCCCTTGTTCGATCCGCCATTGTAAATTTTTTTGTTTTTTGTGCCTTGTATCCACTCCTGCATGGGCCCGAGAAGGGCGTGCAGTATTCGCAAATAAATAAATAAACAATATGCCCAAACTGAAAGCAGCCTGAGTATATCCGTTGACCTGGTAAAAGATGATATCTGAGCCATTTCAAAGAATACTCACGTGAATACTCACACCCACACTGCGAACGCATGCATGTAGGTCTGAAGAAAAGTTTCACGGAATATATGCCTCCAAGTCCTCGCTTAGGTTTGATGATGTCGTTTCTTCGTGAAAGTCCCGCCTCTCTCAGCATCACATCTGCACGCAAAATCGTCATTCAGCTCGGACGCATATTCGGATGCCAGCGTTGAAATAGCTGAACTGTGCGCCTTCCATTTCGGCTTGACGCACATTGCGCGACACATTACGTACTTCTCTGGTCGCGGTGCGCAAGTGTGGAGCCAGACGCAGCCACCCAATACTGCGACCACGGTCTTAAGCGCACGTGCGGGGTGCGAGATCAAAGGAGAACGTCTGGTGGACAGTAACTGCGAGAAAGAGCACGGGTCGGGCGAAAAGAGTTGTCGTCTGAAGAAGAGGTGTTTGAATATAGCCAAGGTTTTTATTTTTACCCTTACTCAGTTTTGTCCTCGTGTGATATCCGCTATTATTCAAACTCTAAGGTTTAAAGTTGTGACATTCCTTGTGTGCTACGAGGTACATTCCTTGTGTGTGCTACGAGGTTCTACGTTCGACGGCGCGGCGTAGACGGAGACCCAGATGACAGGCATCATCAATTACCCAGCCATGCTCGTTGAGAGTGACAACCAGAACGAAGGGGTTTAAGCCCAACCGGACCCAACCGGACCCGCCGCCGCCGCCGCGGGGAAACAGGCTTTATCCTCCCCAATTTGCGTGGCCGTTCCAGGTGCGGCCCTCCCGGGCACATTCCAGGACAAGGGAAGACGGAGACCCAGATGACAGGCATCATCAATTACCCAGCCATGCTCGTTGAGAGTGACAACCAGAACGAAGGGGTTTAAGCCCAACCGGACCCAACCGGACCCGCCGCCGCCGCCGCGGGGAAACAGGCTTTATCCTCCCCAATTTGCGTGGCCGTTCCAGGTGCGGCCCTGCCGGACACATTCCAGGACAAGGGAACTGTCAGCGGGCCAGAGCGCGCCGTACCACAGCCGACGCTATGCGCTACCGCGAAGACAACATTCTTTCCCTCGGACTCAACACGTGGGGGGGGGGGGGGCGAGACAATAAGTGCGGTGGTATGTTTGTGCGCCCAAGTGAAAGCCCTAGCCCCCCTCCTTCCCCTCCGGCGTGGGCGTCCTCACCCTAGGGAGTGTGGAGAAGAGGATATAAAAATCGAGAAGCAGTACGGAAGAGGCACGCTCAGGACGACATCGTTCGCCAAGAGGGCCTTCAGCGCCGAAGCCCGACGGCGTGCAGCTTCTGCCAGCAACCGCTCGAGCCCAACTCCGGAGCCACTCCATCGCCCCCATGAAGTCGTCGGCACGTAAGCTCGGACGCCCCAGCCTCTGATGTATAATCTTAATCATGTGTAATTATTGAATATACCTGTTTGTTTAAACTGAGCCATACGGTGTCTCTTTGCCTCTCCGTCCCGTGTGGACCTGCGCATTATGGGGGTCATCACACTGGTGTCAGAAGTGGGGTCTCAAAAGCAAATGTCCTCTGAATGCTGCGACATTCATGACTTCAAAATTGTAATCAAAAGGGAATCACGGGACTGATTGTGGGACTTTTACCCCCATTTGAGAGGCTTGAGGCACCGGAGGGCTTGAAAAAAAAATGCCTTTATCTGAGGGAGCTCCCACTCCACAGCCGTCGCTCGGAGCAAGTATGCTGGCATTAGGAAGCGTCATTCCGACGTTTACGGGAGATAAGACAGGGGTTCCAATCTGCGATTTTTTTTCCATGCTAGAAGAGATTGGGAAAATGGGGGGATGGTCCGATGCTCAAATGCTGGGAATGGCGAGGTGTAAGATGGCAGGAGCTGCTCATGATTTTGCCTGGCGAGACGAAAAAGTAAAATCCACAAAATCATTTGCGGAATTTAAGAAGCTCGCGTTTGAGCATTTCGACACTGAACCACGTCACGTGCGGGTACAGAGGTTCCGTGACGCCGGACAGATGGTAGGGGAGGACGTGCGAACGTTTGCGTCGCAGCTTCAGCGCTTAGCGCGCGATACGTTAAGCAGGGAGGAGGAAGGAGACCAGCTAAAGAAGAAATACGCGGAGGATATACTTAAAGAGGAAATGACCGCTTTGTGCGTGGCTGGTCTGCAAGACCCCGTGCGCCGGTTCGTGCTCTCGCGCAAGCGGAGCAATTTCGACCAAGCCGTGGAGGCCGCATTGGATGAGGAACGAAATGAGGCGTTAACGACAGCCGCAGCGAGAGTACGCGTCATAGAGAGAGCGGTGCTCAACCCTGAGGTTGCTCTCTTGACAGAGCGGTTAGATCGCTTAGAAAAGCTGCTATCTCAGCAGGTGGAACGCCAGGTTGAAGCGCGCGCTCAACAGCGCCCATTCGCTGGAAACCGGAGACCGCCACAAAGCTACAGGCGCGGTATGTGAGATTTTGAAGAAATCGTATGCTTCGCTTGCCAGGGTCGCGGACACATCGCCAGGTTCTGCCAAAACGTGCGCCGTGGGGAGCCACAAAGAGAAGCAGGCGAGACACGCCCTAAGCAAGCCTACAGCGGGGCTCCAGATACCGAGACAAAAAACTAGATAGTCCTCCCCAGCCTGAGGAGCGTGGGGAGGGAGAAGTAGATGATGAGGTGGTGGTAGTTTGTGTGGCCGACGAGGCATGCCCTGTTGTGCGTTGCAAGTTAAATGGTTGTTGTATGGAATTGTTGATAGATAGGGGGTCAAAGGTGACATTGCTTAAGGAGAGCAGTTTTAACACGCTTCAAAGGAAGGGGGACCGCGAGGTGTTGGAAGCGTCTGGTGGTATGACAACCAAATTTGTAGGCATAACGGGGGATCCTCTTGGCATAAGTGGACTCTACCGGTTACACTTCTCTCTCGGCGGAATTGCATTGGAGCACTCCTGCTACGTATGCCCGGACACGGTGTCTCTGCCAAACGGAGTGTCAGGTATATTAGGGCAGGATTTTTTGAGAAAAGGGAAGGTAGTAGTCTCATTCTCTGACGAAGAGGTTACTGCGGGCGGATCAAAAGTTCCGTTTTTGAACAGAAGAGGGGCTGAGATTCGCATTACCGATATTGACACCCGTCAAACAGTGGGATCATTGGAGAAGGTATATTCGCGGGTTGCCGTCAGGCTGGTCGATGAGGCGGTCGTCCTTCCTTGGTCGGAGCACATTTTGTACGCGTTTGTGCCTTCAGATGTAGAGAGCGGCGCCGTGGGAGTGCTTGAGCCGGTCGACTCTCTCAGCAATGGCCTGAAGGCAGCCGCGTGCCTCGTGACAGTTAATGACGCCCACAGAGTGCCCCTACGGGTGGTTAACTGTAGCCAGCAGCCACTGAGCCTTCCCAAGAACAAAACATTGGCTTTCTTCACCTCTGCGATAGAGAAACGTGAGCCCACCGATACGGTACTCGCAACTGTAGAGCATGCTAGTCCTTCGGCTGCTCCAAAGGTGTCGTTCGATCTTTCTCACGTAAAATCCAGGGAGAGGGAGGCTCTGGCTGGTTTGCTGAACGACTACTCGGAGGTATTCGCCGCGTCCAACCTGGATTTGGGTTGCTGTGGCGTTTTAAAGCACAGGATAGAAACCGGCACTTCATCGCCCGTTTACCAGCGTGCGTACAGGATTCCTTACTCCCAACGTGAGGAGATGGAGCGGCAGGTGCAGGACCTGATTGATCGCGGCATTGTCGAACACTCAAAGTCACCCTGGGGAGCACCAGCACTATTGGTGGAAAAGCCAGATGGCTCGTATCGATTGGTAGTGGACTACCGCAAACTAAATGCCGTAACTCGCATCGATCCATACCCCATCCCCAATATACAGGAGACGCTTTCTCAGCTGGGCTCTGCCAGGTACTTCACGGTAGTGGACATGGCGGCGGGATTCTGGCAGATAGCAATGGATCCGGCAGATGCCGAGAAAACGGCATTCAACAGGCCCTCAGGGCACTATGAATGGAAAAGAATGCCGATGGGTCTGGCCAACAGCCCTGCTGTCTGGCAGAGAACCGCTGATGTTATCCTGGCAGGTCTTATGGGGAGGCTGTGCTTCGTGTATATGGATGACATTATCATATACAGTGACAGTTTTGAGAACCATTTGCGCGATATTGAGCAGGTTTTGGTGCGACTAAGAGGAGCGGGTCTCAAGCTGAAGCCCTCTAAGTGCCAATTCCTCAAAAACGAGGTGAAATACCTCGGGCACGTTGTTTCAGCTGACGGCGTGCGACCGGACCCTGAGAAACTAAGGTGTGTCTCAGATTTTTCATCCCCGACTAGCGTCCGCCAGGTCCGGCAGTTTCTCGGCCTGATCGGTTACTACCGAAGGCACATAGAGGAGTTCGCCAAGCTGGCTAAGCCGCTCACCGCCTTAACAGCCAAAAATGTCGCCTTTCGCTGGGACGAAAACGCGGAGAATGCTTTTGGGGCCCTGAAAAGAAAGCTAATGAGTGCACCGCTGTTGCGCCACCCGGATTTTAATTTGCCCTTCGTTATGGCCACAGATGCGTCAAAGTTCGCAGTTGGTGCCGTGCTCTCTCAGGTTATCGAGGGCAAAGAACATCCCGTTGCTTTTGCTAGCCGACAGCTGAGCCCCACAGAGCAAAAGTACGGAGCTACGGAAAGGGAGTGCCTCGCCGTTGTCTGGGCAGTAAAGCACTTCAGATGCTACCTTTACGGCCGCAAATTCAAGCTGGTCACAGACTGCCATCCTCTGAAATGGGTGATGAGTGTCAGGGACCCTAGCTCGCGACTCGCTAGATGGAATCTACACCTGCAGGAATACTGCTTTGAAGTTGAGCACAAGTCAGGAAAGACGCATCTGAATGCTGATGCACTCAGCCGCACAGCTGCCGTGGCAGCTATAGATGAGTTTGTCCCCGTAGTCGACCCCGCCGAATTACGCACAGAGCAGTGCAAAGATCCTGACCTGAAGCGAATAATCGAAAGCTTAGAGGGCGCACCGTCTCACTTCGAACAGCTAGGTTATTTCACTGGCAAAGACGGCACCCTGTGTCGGCGCACGAGGCCAACCAGGAAAGGGAGACCAGAGAAAACCGCTTGGGAGAGAGTCGTCATACCTCGGTCGTGGACAGAAAGGGTTCTTCGCGCGTTTCACGATGCGCCATGCGCCGGTCATTTTGGCGTAGCGAAGACACGCAGGCGTGTGGAGCGTTTGTACTTTTGGAGTGGCATGCGACAGGATGTTAGAGACTACTGTGCGAAGTGTCATTCCTGTCTCGAAAGAAAAACACCCAAGGGACGAAGACCAGCTCCAATTCAGCCGTTCCCTGAGGTTTCGGCTCCCTTCGAGCGGACAGGTATGGACATATTGGGCCCATTGCCCATGACCACTTCCGGAAACAAGTACATTTTAGTATTTGTCGATCACCTTTCAAAATACGCGGAAGCGGTAGCACTCCCAGATCAGAAGGCAGACACGGTTGCAAGAGCATTTGTCGAACAGATCGTGCTCCGACATGGACCCCCGAGGCAACTCTTGACAGATCGGGGAACGAACTTCGTGTCGCAGCTAATGAGGAGAGTTTGCGAGCTGCTTAAGATCGCTAAGAAGCAGACAACAGTGTACCATCCGGCTTGCAACGGCGCGGTGGAGCGACTGAACCAAACCGTGGCCGGGTTCCTGTCGCATTTTGTTTCGCGCGACCAGCGGGACTGGGACTTGTGGCTCCCGTATGCAATGTTTGCCTACAATTCCGCAGCACACGAGAGCACGGGCGAATCGCCATTCTTTCTTCTCTACGGCCGAGACCCGGACCAGCCTAGTGAAGTGCCAGAGGGCCCCCGTCGTGTCCCATACGCTTCACTGGACGACTATAAGGTGGAGCTAGAATCGCGCTTGCAAGTGGCGAGGGACATCGCAAAGGAGGCCTTAAAGAAAGCGGCGAAGCGCAGGAAGGAGGTGCACGATCGCAGTGCTAGAGACGCGCCGCTTAATGTGGGGGACAGCGTGTACATTGAAAACTGCCAAAGGCAGATTGGGCTAGCTCGTAAGTTCCAGACGAAGTGGAGAGGACCGTGCGAGGTTGTCGAGAAGCTTTCTCCGGTAAACTTCAGAGTCCGAGACGTGAACCGGCGCTTGATAAGGATACACGCAAATCGCCTCAAGTCGGCACCGGTTCAGTATTCACGAAATGAGGAAAGGGAAAGCGCGGATTTTGATGGGGACAGAAGTGAAGCGGAGCGCGCAGATAGTTCGCAAGAAACGCCCTCTCCTGCATTTGTTCGGCAGGCGCCAGAGGTGACGGCCGGAATGCCTCTGGATTTACTTCATGCATTGCTAGAAGAAGAAGCGCGCGAGGTTGCCGCGCAGATAACGCCAGGAGAGGCTCCTGCCACGAGCCCTCGCGAGTCCCAAAGCAGACAAAGGGTCACAGACTTACTTAGTATGACTCATGAAGGCCGATATCCGCTGCGAAATCGGAAAGCTAAGTCGGACTAATGGTGTAAACAGAGCGGAGTTGTGAACTGGTCAGAATTGTGTAATGCCGCAGCTCATAACGTTGCTATATGCGTATGTGTTAAGTTATTGGAGTTAGTAGTTAAACCTTTCTGTCATTAAGTAACACCTTCACAGGAGAGCATGCGGAGCGCATGCAGAACCTGCCCTACTTCCTTTCGTTATCTATATTTTTGTCTGTGCCGTGATCGTGCTAGAAGTGGGAGCTCCTTTGTAACTGTGGTAAATTTATTTCGTCCAGTTTGGACTAGAAAGGAGAGGCTTGGGTGCTGAGTTTCATGTTTATCTGTAAAAGAAGATCAGTGCTGCCCCTGGAGACGCCAGTTATGACAGCGGAGGCATATGGTGTTGTGCAGTGGTGTTGAGTGCAGCGAAAAGTGTTTTGTCGGACGCACTGTGCGAGGCGATTCAGAAAGACAAGGGGAGCTGCAGGGACTCAAATGTTCGGAGAACATTCTTCTGGAGGGTGAGCGAGTGTGACATTCCTTGTGTGCTACGAGGTACATTCCTTGTGTGTGCTACGAGGTTCCACGTTCGACGGCGCGGCGTAGACGGAGACCCAGATGACAGGCATCATCAATTACCCAGCCATGCTCGTTGAGAGTGACAACCAGAACGAAGGGGTTTAAGCCCAACCGGACCCAACCGGACCCGCCGCCGCCGCCGCGGGGAAACAGGCTTTATCCTCCCCAATTTGCGTGGCCGTTCCAGGTGCGGCCCTCCCGGGCACATTCCAGGACAAGGGAAGACGGAGACCCAGATGACAGGCATCATCAATTACCCAGCCATGCTCGTTGAGAGTGACAACCAGAACGAAGGGGTTTAAGCCCAACCGGACCCAACCGGACCCGCCGCCGCCGCCGCGGGGAAACAGGCTTTATCCTCCCCAATTTGCGTGGCCGTTCCAGGTGCGGCCCTGCCGGACACATTCCAGGACAAGGGAACTGTCAGCGGGCCAGAGCGCGCCGTACCACAGCCGACGCTATGCGCTACCGCTAAGACAACATTCTTTCCCTCGGACTCAACACGTGAGGGGGACGAGACAATAAGTGCGGTGGTATGTTTGTGCGCCCAAGTGAAAGCCCTAGGCCCCCCTCCTTCCCCTCCGGCGTGGGCGTCCTCACCCTAGGGAGTGTGGAGAAGAGGATATAAAAATCGAGAAGCAGTACGGAAGAGGCACGCTCAGGACGACATCGTTCGCCAAGAGGGCCTTCAGCGCCGAAGCCCGACGGCGTGCAGCTTCTGCCAGCAACCGCTCGAGCCCAACTCCGGAGCCACTCCATCGCCCCCATGAAGTCGTCGGCACGTAAGCTCGGACGCCCCAGTCTCTGATGTATAATCTTAATCATGTGTAATTATTGAATATACCTGTTTGTTTAAACTGAGCCATACGGTGTCTCTTTGCCTCTCCGTCCCGTGTGGACCTGCGCATTATGGGGGTCATCACAAAGTTGTAGTATCATCATTCAATTAAAAAAAAAACTACATGGCGATTTGTATACAAAGGCGAAAATGTAGCCACCGTCATCGCCTTCCACCATTTTCACGCGCTGCGCCCCTTCCTTCTTCAAACCAGAATCCAAAATGCAGTTTTCTTCTCTTTTGTTCTGTAGCCTTGAACGCTATATTGCTTCGGCACCGCTGGGCCAGCAGCATGCATTTCCAGCGCAATGCGATAAGAGCCGCATGCACAGATACCTACATTAGGCATAACGCCTAGTCGTGGGCCGCAGCCTCACAGCCGCCGACAATTTTCATCCATCGCACGCTTGCGAGCAGCACAATAACTGAGCGCAAGCGCGCCGTCACGTGGTATTTTTTCATACTTCGCGGGCTTTCTTTCAAACGTGTAGGAAACAATTTTTTTAGAGGTTTCTGAAGGTGCTCCACAACTTTGCCAAGCACAGCAGCCGTTTGCGCCGAATACTTAAACAGTTGATCAATTAAGCAAAATTAATTGGTTGGTTAAGGAGAAAATAAAAAATCCTGAGTAACTCTAGGCTAGCGCCAAAATTATGCATTGGTTCAATTCGCGACCGAAGTTCCCTTCATTTTTAAAATCTTGGCTCAAGTTATTAACTTATGAGGGACAACCTGCATATTGCAGCACTGGTACAGTAATTATTGTTTATGTTGCGCTTCACTATTTTTATTCACTTTACTCAGTAAGCGCAGTGTGCTCCTATAGTAATTGAATAGAAAAAAGTGTTATAATCTTGAAAAGGCCGTCACTCAGAAATGCGGTAATGAAAATACACTGGCAGTTTGGAATTGCTAAAAACGACATATTATGCGAAAGTGCAGATCTTTGCAGGTGGGCACCACCGCTACGTACCTGAAGGCGCGGTCAAGATGTCCACTGTTGGAATTCAGGTAGCAGCATCCCACCGCTGACACCAGTTGTTGGGATTCAGGTAGCGTGACTGGGCCGGACAAGAGACGAGGACGATCGGAGGAAGAAAACTTGGAAAACTGTATACAAGGACTATTTACATTATGTACAAGTACGGGCAACTGAGAGTGCTTCTCAGTAAAGAGAGCCTCTTAGGAGTCGGGAGTTTCTCATACCTCTCAAGAAGGGGGCTCTCCTCTGGCATCAAACGAGCCGCTCCTTAAATACTCTTCGTATTCCCCAGATCCCTAGCTTGGGAATACAGTTAGAAGAATGATGTCCAATCTCACGATGGCAATGATGATACCACCCACGGCCGGGCGGTCCTGGTGTTTCTTCGCTGCTCGGTCGAGGGAAAGGGAACAGGACCCGGTCACGTTTTCGTCCCCGCGGCTTCCAGGTGGCCGCGCACGTGCGTCCGGAGGGCACCTGCATGACACAGGAATGCAGGCTGTCTCCCCGCAGGTGTCCAAAGAGCTTGCATTGGTGACCGGAACGCGGAAGCTCTGTCGCAGGTGCGGCACTTGGGCAATTGTTCAAATCCAGCGTGACAGAAGGGCACCACACTGATACCGCACTTCGTCGTGGCGAGGACCGGAACGAATACGCTTATGGTCGTCGCTGGCATTCCTGTTGAACGCTATCGTCGCTGTTTCCGGCATTCCTGTTCGAACACATGGGGACGCTATTGTCGTCGTTCCCTCTGGCAGTCCTGCAGTCACGTCTCCCCCAGAGGGCTCACACACCCTCGCGGTGGTCTTCATGGAATCCTCCACATGCCCCACTTCACCGAATTCCACAGCAGGAAGGAAGCGCGAGCACAACAGCACCCCGCCGCCAGATATTGCGCCCGGAAGATGAACTGCTCGCACGTAGCTCGGCTGACTGGGCGTGTCAGGAACCAGATACTCTTTGGGTGTCTTCTGATGACCTTCAGTGCCGAAGCTCGGCATCGCTTCCCCTCGTCAGATGGCCGTTTTGGGAAATTTTCTGCAATGCTAGCCAAAAGGGATCACAGACGCCAAACCACACCTGACAAAAGCACGTGGCCTCAGAACCCACTCATCCCGCCAGACCAAAACTCAGGGCCAAAACTGCAATTAGCAAAAAACTTCAACTAAAACTTGTAGAGATCAAATGTTTTGCCTGAATGTACACATGGTGTCTCCCGACGAGTAGTATTGACAGGGCAACTGTCCAAGGCGTGTGCTCCCGCTCGAGGCGCACTTGGATAGGGAAAAAATTCGCTAAATGAAATCAGGTTGGTGCTTAGAGGGCACGCGGTACGGGAATAGGTGACTTGATTTGGCCGAAGTGGCGTTCAATTTTGCCCGCCGCAATACCTAGAGTCAAGGTACGTTACACCACTCGCTCTTACTCATCCTTGGCCGAAATAAGGAAACGTACTCCTAGGTGAGTTACCTGATTATGAACAACATTACTGCGAAGAAAGTGGGAGATATGCGCTCTCCATTAGGAAGAGAATTTGAAATAAACCTCCAAAACTACAAACTTGGGGGAGATCCCCTTTTCTAAAATCTTTACTAGCTAAAAGGCTCGGCATAGCTCGTCGGTATCTGTGTGGAGCTTGCCTTTCTTGTAGCGAACCTCGAAGCTGTGGTGCTGGATTGCCAGGCTCCACCTCAGTAGACGACCATTTTTGGGCGACATATTGTGCAGCCAAGCCAAAGGGCAATGGTCTGTTTCTACTGTGAAACGGGACCCGGAGACGTAGCATGCCAGTTTGTCTATCGCCCAAACGAGGCATGCGCATTCTTTTTCAGACGTGCTATACGCCT
Source organism: Amblyomma americanum (assembly GCF_052857255.1). Lineage (NCBI taxonomy): Eukaryota > Metazoa > Arthropoda > Arachnida > Ixodida > Ixodidae > Amblyomma > Amblyomma americanum. Next base: position 118,750,425 of record NC_135507.1, on the reverse strand, counting down.
CTTCCCGCGTGCTGAGCTTGCGGCTCAAGTAAAGGACAGGTCGTGTGTGCCTGCCATTGCTTTCCTGGCAAAGAATAGCGCCTAACCCGCGGTCGCTGGCATCACATTGTATGCTAAAGGGTTTCGAGAAATCTGGCGCAGCCAGTATTGGGCGCACGCTTAGGGCCGTTTTCAGACTCTGAAATGCCTTCTATTTCTTTTGGTTCCTACAAAGATTGGCAGGCCCACTTTTTCTCAGCGCGTCGGTCAGGGGGCTGGCTAATCAGAGTAGCCCTTTACGTAATGCTGATAATAGCCTGCTAGGCCAAGGAAAGCCCTGAGTTCCGATTTTGTGGTTGGGCGACGGTACTCCACCACGGCAGCCACTTTAAGTTCTGCATGTCTGCGTTGGCCTCGTCCAATCACGTGCCCAAGATTGTTCACCTCGTCGCACCCGAGGTGGAATTTTCCCGCCCTTACCGTTAAAGGGACACTGAGGAGAAATTGAAGTTGGCTTGTATCGATAGAATACCAGCTCCTGATCACAAAAGCACCGATCTTACTGAAAACAAAGCTCTTGTAAGGTAGAAAATAGCAAGAACCAAAATACAGGTATCGCCACCACAGGCCAATCTCGCAAGTACAAGCGTGGTGACGCCATAGGACAAGAGACGCCACCTTGGAGGAATTTTCCATCCTACATGGATCGCGAATCTCTGAGGCTGACAAAACTAGGTTGCCCAGATCAATATTGAAGTAAGTTTCGTTTTAAAACCAATAGTGCACTTTTATCACACAAGGAAGGCAGGCAAAAGACAACCTGAATGTTGGAAGTAAAGAAAACCGATGCCTGGCGGCGCTACAGGCGGCCAGGAGAGTTTCGATTTGTTATGGCCATTCGCGTCTATGAGCTTTGCTTGCCCCGTGGTTTTGTTTTTGAAGCGCCTCGATTTACAAGCGCCGAACAGCAGAGGAACTCCAAGTGCCGCTTCAAGTGCTAGTTAACCTTTGAAAGAGCCTGTTAAGGCTTGTCAGATGATCGCCACAGTCGATGAAAAGCTATGATGACACGATGGTCGGTGATCGTACAAGGCAGCACTTGTGTATTCGCACGCTTGCCCAGCGAAACATTCCCGGCTGTGCCAGTCAACTTCAAACTACTTAACGGAAATCGTTTATTAGGGACGGGAGACAAGGTAGAAGGCAGTTCAGAAAAATTGCTGCTAACCTAGCTGGTTAGGCCAGGATATACCTAGCGAAAGCGCGGAGATTTCTGCATCAGAAGAGTGCATTCACTAGATGCACCTTTATTGACGGCTGCGACTTGAGCCGTCGTGGCGGAGTGGCAGCGTCTCCGCCTCGAACGCCGAAGGCCCTGGTTCGATTCCAAACCTTGGCACAGGACTTCTCTTCTTTTATTCAGCGAGTGGGCGGGGCTTCAGTGGACCCCATGGATGCCGCCGCCGAATGCATTGGTTAGCGGTTAACCGCAGTCTCTGTTAAGGCGCGTTTATGCTGCGGCGAGGCGCGCGCGCGCGCTGCACGGCGAAGTCACGTCGGTCAAAGCGAGATCCTCTATACTCCAACTGCGCTTCACCGCCGACGCATTCGGCGGCTTCGGCGCACTCTGACCGCACTGGCGAGGAGACTTGCTGCATGTCTCGATTTCGCACCGAGTGCGCCAGCCGCCGCCGGCCCGGCCAGACTGATTTGGCTCCGCGGCAAGGTGCGCGTTGTATTCAACAGCTGCGGCAGTTGGGCGGAGCTGTTCTTTTCGAGCTCGACTGATTTAATCCATTCACAGTACATATCTGAAGGTACATGCAAGTGGGCGGGAGAGCCAGATCCAGTGGACCCGTGGGATCTGGCGGAAGCTGTTGAAGCGTCGTGCGCCGGCTTTAGTTTCAAGCCGCCGACTTTAATCGCGACCGCCCTTGAGCACCCATTTGTTTTTTGTGGCAAAAAATAAATAACGGCCCTTGCAACCGTGGGAGACCTCGACGCCGCCTGCTGCGCCGTGCAACTGCGCCGTTCAAGGAATCACAATCCGTTGGCCCCAAAGCCCCGGCCAGCCTCCGATGGGCGCAAGGCGCCGACCTTGTCCTGGCCCCTTGCGACTGCCCGCACTCGGGTTATGATATTTAGTTTGCAACGGCCGCTCTCTGAGGAAGGGGGAAACCACCCGTCGGCGCCTAATCTAACCGTGCTCTCTCAAAAGCATCGCACGCTCTGTGGGGCGGAGGTCGTTGAAATGCAGGCCGGAGTTTTTGCGAGAACTACGTCGTCGGGTTCGTGAACAGGATCCATCGTAACGCTGGCAAGCCGCCGGTGCAAACGTAAACGAAGCGACGGTAGCGACCCCCGATAGATGCCTTCAACGTGCGGCGGCGGTAGCTTTCATTTCGGCAGCTTCTAGACCGCACCGCCAGCCGCCAGAAAACACGGAGTCTCCGTTTACGTCACGTTTCACGTCACTCCGTTCTGTGGCGTCATAAGCGTTCTCCGTGTCGTCATAAGTGTTCTCGAGTTTCAATCGGAGCGGCGGGAAAAAAATTTTCAACTTCGAATCCAAATTTCTTTGAAATAAATGCATCTTTCGCTCCCGCACAAGCGGCAACAAAGCCATGAAATGCCGAACTGTCAAATATTGCTAACAAAAAAATTTTGATAGGGTTCTCCTCAGTGTCCCTTTAAACCAGCCTCAAGAAGTCGGCTCAACACAATACGCAGTTGTTCAATGTGCTCCTCCCAGTTTTGTGATAAAACGGCCACGTCGTCAAGGTAGAGAAGAGCGAAATCTGCAAGTCCCCGCAGCACTTGGTTCATTAACTTTGAAAAACAGTACGGAGCGTTTTTCAAGCCGAAGCTCAACATTACAGGGCGAAACGTGCCCTCGGGGGACACGAATGCTGCGTACCTGCTGGCGCGCTCAGTGACTGGCACCTGCCAGTAACCACGACCTAAACCAGTGTGGATATATATTCTGATTTAGCGACTGTTTCAGTACTCTCCTCGATGTTTGGAATGGGGTAGGTCTGGTCCACTGTTATTGAATTCAGTCGCAGGAAGGCCACGCAAGGTCTCGGATCCTTGAATGGAACCTCTACAATAATGATTGGTGACGTATACTCACTTTCACAGGGCACTATAACGCCAATTTCGCACATACGGCGGATCTCCGTCTCAATGATTTCTTTTTGTCTTGGAGAGACACGGTACGGTTTGCTCCTGATTGGCTGCTCGCTGGACAGCTGAATATCGTGTTCGACGAGGGTTGTTTTTCCTGGCTTGTTTGAAAACACCGCCTCAAATTCGCGGACAACGCTTTTATGTCTCCTCGTTGATTTTCCGACGAACGTGGCTCTCTGTCGATTGAATTTAGCAGCTCATTCGCTGCCTGCTCGTCCTCATGTATGACATAAGGTATGTCTGAGATCTCTTCCCCTGGCATGTTCAGCACCAAGTTAGCCATGGCCTGACGCTGCACATATGGCTTCATCAAATTACTGTGGATTATCTGATTGTGTTTGTTCTTAAATTTGACCTCATAGTTGGTGTCCGAAAGCTTGAACACCACCTTAGCTGGCCCTTTCCATTGCACCTCAAGCTTGTTCCTTTTTGACCGACGCAGAAACATCACCTAGTCACCAGGTTGAAAGGTGCGCTTGCGTGCCTATTTGTCGTAGTACACTTTAGACAGTGACTGCGCTGCTCTGACATTTGCTTCCACGAGGTCACTGATTTTCGCAAGTCTTTCCAGTAGTTTCAGGACGTATTCCACTACACAGGGATCCCCTCCGTAACCCTCCCATGACAAACTTAGCATGCGCAATGGGGTCCTCAAGTCACGCCCGTAGACTAGTTCAGCGGGGCTAAATCCTGTGCTTTCGTGGGGGACGGATCTCATTGCAAAGATTGCTGCTGGAATGCAGCCTTCCCAATCTTCCTTATGCTCAAAACACAGAGACCTAAGTATCCGCTTGAGCACTGAGTGCATACGCTCGACTGGATTCGACTGAGGGTGGTGAATGGAACTGCGGAATATTTTAATCCCACACCGTTCAAAGAACGTTGTTGTCAAGCAGCTTGTGAACACGCTCCCGTTATCGCTTTGTATCTCTGCAGGGAACCCCACGCGAGAGAAAATTGACAAAGGGGCGTCTACAACACATGCGTAACTTAGCTCCTTCACGGGAACGGCCTCAGGAAATTTGATTGCCACGCACAGTGAGGTCAGAATCTAGCGACAGCCAGAGTTGGACACTGGCAGTGGGCCGGCAGCATCTATTGCAAGACGCCGAAAGGGCTCTGTAATTATGGGAACTAGTGTCATGGGTGCTTTCCATTTATCCGTCGACTTACCGACCCGCTGGCAGGTGTCGCAAGATCTAACAAGCTGTTTTAGATCTTTCCAGCAGCGAGGCCAGTAATATTCGAGGGCTAATCTAGCTTTTGTTTTCTTTATGCCCAGGTGGCTCGCCCATGCATTTCCGTGTGCGAGCTCTTGAAGCTGCCGCCGGTACTTCTCCGGCACCAGGAGTTGCTCATATGCGCGTCTCTTTGACTCGCAGTATTTCCGGTACTGAAGGCCTGATTTTTCGTGGAAGCTGATGTTTTCTATGCCGACTCCCTCTCTCACATTACTGCTTAGAGCTCTTAACGATGGGTCGCTTTTCTGCTCTGCAATGAGTGCTTTCCTATCAACCTTAGTCAACTCCTCCCAACAAGTCGAAGCAGGTGTTAATGTCGAACCCTTCGCGTTGGTTCCTGTTGCCCCATTCTGTACGGAATTGGCAGTTCCTTCGATTTCATGAGCTACCGCTTGTTCGGGAACACTTTCATGGTCATGGTCATGTGGTTTAGACGGATCAGTTTTTCTGTAAGGATCCCCCGGCTGGTCGGGAGAGTGGTTCGGTGCCTGCTCATTTATCGGAGCGCAGTTGAGTTTCTTTGCGAGATTTCGCGCTCGAGAACGTGTTAGCGCCATGCAAGCCAAGCCCGAGGTGAAAAAGAGACCTTTCTCTTTCAGCAGCTGCTCGTATTTGTTAGAAAACAGGTAGGGCAAGAGTGTCGGCAAGTTTGCGCTAACTGCCGCTTCTGTGTCTAGCCTGCCAAAAGTTCCCTCTAGGGTCACCTTCGCTATAGGCAAGCATGCACTCTGTTCTTCGGCGACCTGCTTTATCCAGGCGCATTAGACGCTGTAGTCCGTGGAGGAAACACAGGACGGGTGAGCAACATCCATGGTAGCCGCTGAATGCCGCAGTGCCCTGAATTTCTTGCCATTTATAACCACGTCCCGCATGTATGACTCCAGCAATTTAAGGTTTTTCCTCCGACTCTCGCATACACGCAAACGCCATCTTTTGCTGTTTGCAGTTCGCTGAGATGAGACCCTCCTTGTTGCAATTATAGCAGACAATGGGCTTTCGCGCTTCAAACGCGCGAGCTCCAGGTGCCTGCTGTTTCGGCGAATCGGCAGATTTGGGTGACTCCATCTTGTTTTCGCTACCTCCTCCTTTTGATCCCGCTTCCTCTGTTCGGCGATCTCGGCGTGCTGGTGGCACCCTTCGGTCGGGGATTCTCTTTAAATAGGTTTCTCCCTTTCCTAGCCCGTTATCGTACCCGGCCTTGCTTTGGAGGTTTCGGCGAATGTAATACTCGTCTGCCAGCTGTGCTGCTTTGTCTAGGTACATATCTGTTGGCCTATCTTGCAGCCATATCCTCAGATATTCTGGTATCGCGCTATAGTACTGCTCTAGTGCGATGCACTCGAGTACCTTGTCATGACTTCCGTGCACCTCAGCGGTCTGTAGCCACTCGTTTAAGTTGACTTTAAGCCGGTACGCGAAGTCAGTATGCGACTCTCACCCTTTCTTTGCCTGCCTGAATCGCTGCCTAAAGGCTTCAGCAGAAAGACGGTACTTTCTAAGCAATGCGCTCTTTACCTTCTCGTAGTCATCGCACTCTTCGTGTGATAGGCGAGCCACCACTTCGGCCGCCTCGCACGGAAGGAGAGGAAGTAACTTCTCAGACCAAGCGCTCTTGTCGATGGGTACCTTCACGCATGCGCGTTCGAAATTTACCAAAAAGAGTGCAATATCGTCTCCCACGCGCTATGGTGAGACGAGATCCTTGCAGTCTCTGCCTCCCTTGCTCCTCTACCGAAGCTACAGGGCTAAGACGCGCCATATTCCCTCCGTTCGACGCGATTACGAGCTCCTTCATATTTCGAGCATGCTCTCTCGCTTTTTCCTCTGCCTCACGGACCTCCCGTCTCTCTTGAGCCAACCGACGCTTTTCTTTTTCTTTCTGCTTGCACAACTCCCGTCTTTTCTGATCTTCTTTGCGTCCAACAATCGTTTCCCAAGCCTCTTCGACCTCCTCAGTAGTAACCTCCTCCTGACGCATAACGTCGAGAATTTCTTTTTTTCTTTTCGCAGAACGTAGCGAAATCCCCAGCTCCTGGCAAATTTCGAGCAGCTCCTGCACTTTTAACTTCTCCATCGTGAGTTCCACCGTGCGTTAGCAATCCCACTAAAACAAAAGGCGTGGCTTTAAGTGGACAAAGCAGTTTCCCAAAATCAATTTCCCAGACAACAGGATTCCACACCTAGCATCGGCCTGTGCTAGTACGGTCTGGCGAATTGAACGAAAATCATTGGGCACTCACCCTGCCCAGGTATAGCTGACGCCTGTCAGTCCCGTAGCTGCCGAGTTTCGTTGGAGCCGGTAACTTCACATGGACGTCCCACAGCTGCCATCCAGTTGTTAGAATTCAGGCAGCAGCATCCCACCGCTGCGACCAGTTGTTGGGATTCAGGTAGCATGACTGCGCCGGAGAAGAGACGAGGACGATCGGAGGAAGAAAAGTTGGAAAACTTTATAGAATGACTATTTACATTATGTACAATTAAAGTCAAAAGAGCTACAACTGGGGCTAGTTGGAATTGCATCCTTCACCGGAACGCGGAAGCTCTGTCGCAGGTGCGGCACTCGGGCAATTGTTCAAATCCAGCGTGACAGAAGGGGACCACACTGGTACCGCACTTCGTCGTGGCGAGGACCGGGACGAATACGCTTATGGTCGTCGCTGGCATTCCTGTTGAACACTATCGTCGCTATGGGGACGCTATTGTCGCTGCTTCCGGCATTCCTGTTCGAACACGTGGGGACGAAATTGTCGTCGTTCCTTCTGGCAGTCCTGCAGTCACGTCTCCCCCAGAGGGCTCACCCACCTTCGCGGTGGTCTTCATGGAATCCTCGCCATGCCCCACCTCGCCGAATTCCAAAGCAGCAATGAAGCGCGAGCACAACACCACTGACCCTGGGTGCTAGCTATGCGCGTCCTCAACTCTTTCGTCGTGAATGCCAATTTACCCAATGTGCGCCGCCTGTCTATTCTCCAGTGATGCGTTTCTGCAGCGATTTGTCAACGCCAAGTCGTATTTCTCTATAGTATGATACAAATTCAGAAAACAGAAGTTAACACCGGGCCGCACTGCGCGGCACCGTGTGTTACACCGCTAACCAAACGCATCAGGTAATGAAGACAACTTTATCAAATTTAACTTTATTAAACAAGCCGGATATAAAAATTTTAGAGCTTATAATTATTTTCTTGCGATTAGCTTCTTCATTAGGGATTAATAAACGTTTGAACAATGGTGTGACAGTGCGCTGCGCGTCTGCAGAGGGCCGCATTCTCCGGCAACATCTTCCCTTAGTGGGGCACCGGAGGCGCTTGAGCACAGCGACTGTATGGCGCCAAGAATCGCCGGGTGTCGGCAGCCAAGGCTCTTTAGGTGTCTGAAGGCCGACAGCCTGACTGTCAGCTTTATTCCCAAGCCGACAAGCACTGAACTCGTCAAGCACACTTCGCACGAGTGACAGGGGCGCTGGAGCTGAGAAGAGTGCGAGGGAGGCCCTCCAGCTTGGAAAGAAGGATAGCCCGAATGGAAGGAAACGAGAATAAAATGTGGGGTGACGAGCAAGGCCCAAGACGACACCCCTGGCAGTTGGTCATCCGGCGCTTGAAGTGCTCAAGCCATCGGGGAAAAGCCGTGTTTCAGCGAACGAACAAGGTAAACTCCGCGGTCCTTCTGTTCCTTCTGAAGAAGACTCCGGCGCCAACGTAGAGGCACGTAAGCGTAGGCACCTCAGCCTCTGTGCCATGTACTCGTTAACAAGTAATTCTTGAATAATATTCAGCAATTATGGGGAAAAACATCTTTGAACGGGAAAGAGTTTACGACCGTAATTTTTTCACATATTCTAACATTGCGCTATAACAATCCATATATTCGCAGAACTAATGTATAAAGAAATGAATGCCGACCAAAGGTTGTTAAAACGAAGACGTTGCGGCTTCCATACGGAAGCCTTGATCACTGGGCGAAACGCCCAAAGCACCAAGCTTAAGTGCGTCGCAGTAATCGCCCCAAGCATCTTGCGTACGTTGGCGGGAGTATGCCTGCGTTGTGGTTAAGGATTTTTTCTGTTGTTTGGATTATGAGGGATTCCAGATGTCGACGTGACAGGCAATTCTTTTCTCTTGCAATGATTGATGCTTCTTTCCAGGCTATTTTGTGCGTCGCGGCTTCCACGTGTTCCGCGATTGCATTATATGCAATCTTCTCGTCCCTTACGTCGTTCTTGTGGTCTCTCAGTCGCCTTTCGAAATTGCCGCTCTCGCCGAAAGTGCCGCTCGCGCCGTATGAAAGCCGAGACGTCTTCGTTTTAACAACAACTTTTGGTCGGCGTTCCTTTCTTTATACATGAATCTTCTACCCGTTCAGACGAGTTTTCTTCAGACTTTATATTTCATTCGCAGATCTCCCGTCGGCAGGCTTGCATTTTTCTGCTACTAACAATTTTGCTATCGTCAAAAGTGTTCCGCATTGGTTTTCTATGGCTGCGAGCGATCGAAACACTACAGAAGAAAGATTTGGCTATATATGAAAAAATATACCATTACCTTCAATATTTCAATATGATTATGCCACACTTCTGCAATATTTAAAACTTTTTTGAAGAATGTTTAACATGATATCCGTCTTGTTCCAACTGAGTCAAGTGGAGTCTCTGTGCCTCTCCGTCCCGTGTGGACCCGCGCAGTATGTGGTTTCATCACTACGGACTGTTTTGTTGTGGAGGAATTCTGTGCGGCAGTCTTGAATGTGGGTGGACCTGAACTGCAGACTTGATATCTATCCGACCATAGTGCCGTGTTTCTGCCAAAACGAGGTCCACGCCAACGAATTAAGCGCACATCTCTCTGTGAATACCGCCACATAGCTCAAAGCGCGGATATTAGTTCGATATTAGGATTTGTTGATAAAGGAAATGTGAAGTGCGGAGGCCGAGAGTGTGTTGCTCTTTAACACCGGGTGTGGTCGGCTGCGGCGATGGCATAGTGCGAGGCTATTGACACCGTCAGAGATTTCTGTAAAGGGAGCGGCAGTAAAGTACACTGGGCAAAGCGCCTTCGGCTGTTGCATAAGGGATGGGCGCCCACCGCTGACACATTTTAAAATGTACGCGGAGTGACAACTACAGGGAGGTGTTTAGGGGTCCTATTAGGATGTTATCGGAAGAGTGACACGTTTTCGAATGAACAAGCAGAGGAAACTCGTGCAAAAGCGGAAAGATGGAAAGCTGGGTATTTATCTGTATTTGTGAGAGCCACAGCTTGCAATTTATTTTTTATTAGCAAAATATCGTATATCATGCTCAAGGCTCAACATACAAAATATGCATCGTATTTTTGCGATTTTTGTATGGTCTTCGATATTGGAGCGTTGTAGCCAGACGAAATTATTCCGGACTGTTAAACACGCTGGTTCTGGGCTGGGGCATCTTTTTCTGCTCCAGCTTGTTACCAGGTATTTCTTTTTTCTGGGTGTCAGCGATCCCTTTTTGAGAACTGTATGCCAACTAAGGTTGGGGCGCGCTTTGCCGGAGTTAGTCGTTGGAACCGAGTGTTTGGCGGGGGGAATTTTCGGCTACTTGAGAGAAGTTATCGCGAGTGCTAAATTTTTAGCTGCTCAAGTTTGAAAATAATAATTATGTGGTGTCAAAAAGAAAACGCTTTATTGTCAGCATTGTGATAGTGTTTTTCCGGTACCCCTTTACAGGGCCTTTACGATGCAGCTCTAAGTGCAGACGGGCTAAAGAGCGTAAAGAGGGTGCAGGTGCTACCAGGATTCAAGACACTTTTCTTCAAGTTACATAAAGGAACATTGCCAGTTAAAACTTTTCTAGGGGGAAGATGTTTTTTTTTTTTAGGCAATATTCTTAGCAGCAAAAGTGCCTTTCCCATACGGAGCAATGCCCATCATAGCGAGAAAGCGTCACAGGGTAAAATTTTCTAAAAAAACTTCGGTAAAGTTGTCCTTATTGTCAGCTCAGAGAGAAGGTAAGATGACTCCTTGGCAGCTCCACCACTTACTGCTGGGTGGCATGCTCGAAGCACGGCCCCACGTGTTGCTCTGTGGAGAGGAGCTGACAGCGGGACCAAATGGGGCTGTCGCGTGGCTCTAATACCCCCTGCCGCTTAACCTAAATGAGGGCCGCCGCTACTCTGGCCACCGCAAAGGCAATCAGCATCGCAAACGAAGGGAAGCTCGCGCTGCGTCCCACTGCCACCACGTGGCGCTCTTTAGTGACCCACCCACTTTTGGGTGGAGAACGAGGGGGTGCTAGGGGAACTACAGAATGGGTTCCGGAAACAAAGGAGGTTGGAGTACAATCTATTTTCATTGACACAGTGTATAGAAATTGCGGAAAAGGAACATAGGCCCTTATTGCTAGCATTTCTGGATATTAGGGGAGCCTATGACAACGTTACTCGGGAGCATTTGTGGGACATATTGGGCACATTGGATGTGGAAAATGGAGTAATTAATCTTTTAAAAGATATATATAGAGGTAACAGAGTGCTCATAAAATGGGAAAAAAATGTATCAGGGCCTGTAGAGATACAGCGGGGGCTTAGACAAGGATGTCCTCTGTCCCCTTTGTTGTTCATGTTGTACCTGCAAGGTTTGGAGGCCAAGCTAGAGGGGAGCGGACTAGGTTTCAACCTATCTTTTTTCAAGCAAGGGGAATTGATTAAACAGACATTACCGGGACTAATATATGCGGACGATATAGTGATAATGGCTGACAACAAGGAAGACCTGCAGAAGTTGTTAGACATATGCAGTACAGAGGGAGATAGATTAGGCTTCAAGTATAGTAAGGAAAAATCTGCAGTCATGACATTTAATGAAGAGGGCGGCGAGCATAGAATACAGGAGTTCGTGCTAAAGGTAGTGAATGAGTACAAGTATCTTGGGGTGTGGATAAATAACAGTGTTGAGTATCTGACAGAGCATGAAAAATATGTAATGAATAAAGCTAGTAGGAATGCAGCTGTCATGAAAAATAGGGCACTGTGGAATTACAATAGGTATGAGGTGGTAAGAGGGATCTGGAAAGGGGTGATGGTCCCTAGCCTGACCTTCGGGAATGCGGTCCTGTGTATGAGGCCAGATGTTCAAGCAAGGCTGGAAATTAGGCAACGGGGAGTAGGGAGGTTAGCTTTGGGAGCACATGGCAATACACCAAATCAGGGGGTACAGGGTGATATGGGATGGGCGTCTTTCGAGAGCAGAGAGGCTAGCAGTAAGATAGCATTTGAGGAACGATTGAGAAGGATGGAGGAAAAGCGGTGAGCTAGGAAAGTTTTCAGATACCTGTATATAAAGAATGTTGACACGAAATGGAGAAAGCGAACTAGAAAATTGACAAGCAAATATCTGGACAGCAGTAAGGGGGCAAATCAGCAATTATCGGTTAAGAAAAAGGTTAAAGGAACAGAGAGAGCTTTGTGGAAAACAGGGATGCTGACGAAATCGGCACTAGAAACATACCGGACCTTTAAACAGGAAATTGTCAAAGAAAATATCTATGATAATTGTAGGGGAAGTTCTTTGTTGTTTGAGGCCAGGACTGGAGTTTTGCGGACTAAGAAGTATAGAGTCAGGTACCAGGAGATAGACACTTTGTGCATTGCGTGCGGAGGAAACGGCTGAACACTTGATACTTTTCTGTAAAGGGCTTCACCCTACAGTGGAAGGCAGCGGGGCTGACTTACCCAAGGCATTGGGGTTTAGGGATAGTGAAGGGAAAGTGGATTTTAAGAGGTTAGAAGTAACCAAGCGAAGGTTATCTGATTGGTGGCTAAAAGCAAGACAGGAGTAAAATTTCACAAGACATGGCTAGGTGGCTTGAGCCACCGCCCGATGTAAAGGGTTCAGCCGTATCCATCCATCCATCCATCCATCCCATCCGCAGCTTTTTTGACGTGCGACTGAATTAACAGGGTGCTTCACCACCGCCTTGTGCAGAAAGTGATTTAAAACACACGCCGACAACCCACGCGGGTGGCGGCCGACGAAAGGGCTTTGCGAGAAGAAAGAAGCGACGTCACTTTGATTCAGCATGGCTGAGGATCGTGCCCCTGGGCTGGTTTTATGTGTTCTTTCGCAGTGAAAATGCCTCTGAAATGGTTGACATCCGGAAAAACGAAATACTGGCATGAAGCTGGGGATCTTCCTCCGCCTCCACAAAGCCACAAAGCCACGTCCACGTCCACAAAGCAACCGGCATAGTTTGCATGGCTTCGGCGCCTGTCTGCCCGCCCGGGGAGTTTCCTGAGTATTAATTTCTTTGGTTTTTATTCTGTGAATAGTAGGCCTTCTCCCTACGCTGCAGAATATCGTCAAAGTAGCAGTTCTAGCACAATAACAACATGGCTGTTTGTACCTTCCAACGCATTCGGACAGTGAATACGTTTCCGCTACCGACTCAGGCAAATAACGTACGAACAAAAATGCTTTTCTTTGCATGCTATTTGCAGCTGCCGGAAGCAGAAATGTTTACTGTTGAATATAGTCAAATGCACAGGATATAACCAACCGATTTATAGGTTTATGGTTTATGGATGTTTAACGTACCAATGTACTCACATTTTGAGGCACGCGTAGTGGAGGGCTCCAGATAATTTTGACCCCCTGGGATTCTTTAAGGTGCAGTGACCCTTTTATCGCGGAATTAATATACCGATAACGTACCAACATCGCCGTATTTTTAAAGTAGTCGTGATGTTTTCATGTAATTCAGATTCTAGAAATAAATTACTTCTTGGTTCCTGGTAAGAATTAACACAAAATTTGAAAAGAAAAAGCTGGGTTTAAGGGCGGCTTCTTACTGCATGACGTAGCAATGTGTTGCAGCGATCTGGATGCCTCGTATTTTTTTTTGTCAGTGCGCTCTAAATCGCTGCAAAGGGCAGTCTTAAAGTCTTAACTCTGACAAAGCTTCATCATTAGTGGTGAACGTGCACTACACAGCGCGTCACCGTCGTCACCGTCGCTCTGGTCGCTATCGAAAGCCGTATCCAGCTCGCGAACGAGTCGCTGTTGAAAACAAATTCCAGATCGTCAGCCGATCTGCTGTCGGAACTGCTCGAAGAAGAAGCTCTTTATCTAGGGAAATCTTCGCCATCGGCATTCTTCTTTGTTCCGCCATTGTGAATTAACTGTTTCCCAGCTTAAATCACGCGCTAAACACGCTGAAAATAATTTTACTATCGATAACTATTGCCCCCGAGTATAAATTGCTAAGAGCGCAATTACCGATCGTAACTGGTCTTCGGCATTGGGTGCTGCGCAACAGTGGGCCGGACGAGTGTTACTCGTCATTGGTGATATTGGTATAGTCTCCCATGACGACTACAGCTCGGGATTGGCGGCTAAAGGGTTAATTTTAGGACATCGCGGCGAGCTTTAGAAAAGAAAATTGTAGGTGCAATGTTAGGAGACATGAAGTGGGTGGAATGAATCAGGAAAAAAACGCGGGTTAATGACAACCTAGTCGAAATCAAGAAAGAACGGGATTGGGCACGGCTTGTAATTCGAAGGGAAGATAGACGATGGTCGTTAAGGGTCACGGAGTTGATTCCAAGAGAAGGAAAGCGTAGCAGGGGGCGGCAGAAGGTAAGGTGGGTGGGCGAGATGATGAAATTTTTAGTAATAAAGTGTAGATATATGGGCGAGGCCTTTGTCCTATTGTGGGCGTATTCTGGCTGGTGATGGCGATAACAGTCAAAAATGTTTCGCCATTACACAAAAGCTAACGGGTCATTAAGAGGCAACTATACTCAACTATACAACTTTATGTTAAACAGTGTGTAGAAACTAACTGGTGCTTTTGCAAAGTATTATTGAATTCAAAATAGAACATTCGACAAAACCTGCCTGGTTTGGAAGGGAATTTAATTTAACTGACACAAGAACCGCACCTAAAAATGAAACAACACGATGCGTCAGAACCTACTCGGTTCTTCCGTCAGGTGCCCGTTGGGGGCGAGTAGCAGCTTGCCCTTTTAAGGCCTTATTCAGTCAGCCGCCGGGTCACTAACCTTAGAGGGATGTCATCCGTAGACCGTGTACATCCACGGCCAACGGATTCTCCTCTGGTTCGTCTCGGTTCACTGAAGATGTCCGCCTAATTTCGTGAGAGTTGGAGCTAGAAAGCTAGAAACATCTCATGCTTAAAATATGCTTTGTATCGTCATATGTGAAAGTGAATATTGTCACTGGTCGTTCAGACGACGCGGTTCAACGACACAATGGCGGACCAGGACCACAGGAGCAGGCGCCAGAGACAGCCCAAGCGGTCGCGGCCGGGCTCACGAGCGAGTTCTGCCGAGCTTCTGCCTATTCACCGTCGATCGGCACCCCGCTGGTTGAAGATGACGTCACTCAGGCGATATTGAATAGTACTTCAGGCCAGCGGGTGTGACTGGCTTTTTTTCCTATTCCTTGAAGGGAGAAAGTATTTTTTTTTATTCGACAAGAGGGGCGTCAAGGCATAACTTTAAAAAGGAGGATGGGGATGCAGGATAAAGTTGGCGCCGAATGAAGTTCTTATGAAAGATGCAGTGTAAGTCGCGCTTACCTTTGAGTAAAAGCGTTCTCGTCAATCATTGTCGATATCGTGGGAAGGTGACACTGGTGACTAGTCATCGTTAGCACCTGCCCCGGTAGTGCTTCCTGACACAATTTAACTGCACCTTGGCGAGCACCAGTGCTCAAAATTTCATCCCAGAACGGTCAGTAACAGGGGAGGCCTCAACACTCGAGCTTCAGTGCTTTCAAACGAAAAAAGGGCTTGAAGATTGATTAGTTATATTTCTGGCGAAATCTGCTGCAAGTATACAATAACAATCGTTTCGTACAGCTCTTTTGGCGATAAATAAGAATCATGGCTATCTGGACATGTTTGATGTGTTTTTTGCAGTTGTCCATTTCTTTTTTTCTGAAAGATGAAATGCTAGTTGTACACGTTAAGGCATCGTCGTGAGAAGCACCTATGTAAACTTTATGATCGCCACAGTGCGTCAAGTCATTACCTTAAGTGGAAAACCTAGTATGACACCATTTTTGTTTATCAAGGGGCCGTATTTGAGGAAGACTTTTAAACGTAAGTGATATCTTGTGGTGCCGCCTTGCTACAGGTTGCGGACTTATAAATACTGACGTCCGAAAGATGATGTCGAAGCACTTTTCGACATTGTATTTTAAAGGCGAACTCGATCATGAATGAACAGAGTAAGGATGAGCATTCCTGTTTTAGGTGCACCTCAACAAACAAGATAAATATAAAAACACACTTTGCGAAGCGTCACTAACAATCGGTAGATACCCGAGGCCAGGAATAGCTTTTCTTTTTCCTCCAGTCAGATGTGAATAAAACGAGCCAATAATACGCACTGATTCACTGCAGCGTGCCCAGGCGCCTCGCCGCGTCGTGAGCATTCGTGCGAGATCGGGCTAATGGGGCAAGTCATCCGAGTCCGCCAAGGTTTACGCAGTTACCTAAGAAGAGCAAACCGGGAATCAATCGCAACGTGCGCACAGTATGTGGAATTGACGCATGGCTGGCGTCGATATGGAATATCGAGCGTGCTCTATCGCCGCCGCCGGGGCCGCCCTGGAATGGCTGGCCATTTCACGGTCCGTGGACGGAAAGGCGACTCCGGAAGCGAGAAATTGAGCGGAAACCGTGGCGTTTTCGCTTCATCCCCGATTGCGGGCGTGCACGATGGTGCTGCCCCTATCGGATCGCTGAGAAAAAAAACAGCTGTGAGGAGAAAATATACGGACGGATACATACCAGCTAGGTCCAGCCGCAAGTTTAAAGTATTCCTGGTCATCGATTACAGGTTACTCGAAAAGCAGCCGTATGTTCCACAGCGCTGTTTTTTTTTTTAGTCGCAATGTACAGGTAGCTTCAATATGAATGGCAAAAGTTACTTTGCGCACAAGAACGAATGCTGTTGCTACTTTTGCTGTGGGGTTAAAAATGTCTCACTGCCATTATCTGCACAGCGAAAAATTATTTAAGGGCCAAGAAATGATTTTTTTTTCACTCGCACTTATGAAATATTCGCTTTTTGAATGCATTTGATTTCCCATTGGAGCTACGTGTGAGTGCAAGGAGGAAAGTGCTGAACTTTGCAGCAGCAGCTGGACGCGGATTGTTCTAGATTGTTATAACGCGCTGAGCTGCTCGCCAATAACCGGGCTGTCCGGGCAGTCGAAGTAATGGGCAATCTCTAATTTGGTTGCCAATATAGTGTACTAGCTTATGGCTTAGTCGGGTGAGTCTTGGACTAATCGTTGAAGCGTCAACATAAAGTACTACAGCGCGACCGTGACTCGGCTGCCATGCTGCACCACTTCTGCGTCATTCGGTAGGGGCTGCCCTTGGCTGTGGTAGCAGGAAATTTCTGTATTTATTTCAGTAATATGCGCGCTGCGGACCATGGTCAGCTTCAGTCGAGAAGACCATATTACGAATAAGGCAAGATAAGTAATGCGCAAAAGCAACATCAAACGTAGCAAAAAGAATGTAGGTAGATGTTGTGACGTCGATAGATCCGTTATATCAGTTCCGGTCAATAGTAGTCCACAGAAAAAAATTAACTTGTATAAATGCGTGTCTGCAAACTGCGGTGCAGAGAAACCTTTGTGATAATGTCCTGCATTTATTTCTGGCATTGATGAATGGTTGGACGTTGGGTCATGTCTCAGCTATTTATAGAGCAAAGTAAAACACTATGCTCAGAAATTTCATCGTCTCCCTTAAGTGGTTCAAAAGCCAAGAAATGGTCATAATTTCTGACAGTGAATCACAGTGTATGGGCTTTGAATATGCTAACCCTATACTTTTTTGTATTGTTTCGATCTTCCCTACGCTTGACTTAGTATTGAACTGATAATTTAATATTTTTATTTATTTTATTTCACCCATACTGCAATCCACACTGGCGAGTTTAGCAGGGTTGTATACAGATAACCAAACACAACGTAATAACACACGCAATGAACACAAGAACGAAATATATTAACGTAGCCTGAGCATTTCGGAAAATAAACATGGATATTTCAATGTAAAAGCATAACGGACACAAATATCGACCTAGACGATTTTAAATCCTGGTCATGGATTAGGCGATACCAATAAATTACTGTTTGTGGAAAGAGAGAATACTTATCACAGTTATTATGCGTGATAAATGCTTTTGTTTTGCGGTTATGTCTTTGCCTAGTGGCATAACAAGATGAAAAAGAAATTATTCCTGTAATATCTGCCTTATATTGGCCGCACTCTTTGTACGGCCAGTTCGTCGCGGTACTCTTTTGTACCACGAATCACGAAGAAGGAACATTGAAACCAGTGGACATCTTGTGAAACACTGGGATTAAATAAATAAATAAATAAATAAATAAATAAGACGGCTGAAACGATTGAAGAAAAAATCAAAATCGAAAGCTCGTCTAACATCAAAAAAGAAGCCGCTGATTTAACTTCAAAGCTTAAAGACCAAGTAGGCAGAGACAGGCTGGCGCTATTTTGGTGACTTATTGCCTAGTTACTCCGCATCGGCACCAGATATATTTCGGAGCATAAACCCCATATCAAAACGATGTGAGGTGTTTAATGTGAATGGCACGTTGACTCATGGCAGCAAACAGAGCAAACCATTTTACTGCACACTTCATATCTGTATTTCCCCATGGTATTGGAAGTTTACCTAGCTACGATGTTACATACCTGCCTCCTATACCTGGTTTTCAGTTAACTGAAGTGGGTATTTTCAATATGGTTATCAACTTTGACATTCGTAACTCTTCCGGCTGAGGTGAAATCCCGAATGGATTTCTTTAGTGCTAAGCAGAATAGGTGTCACAATGTTTAAATGTTCTGTATGTGCAATCCTTGCGCCTTGGTTTAGTGCCGAGCGGCTGGAAGAACGCAAGAGGCAAGCCGCTCCATAAAACAAGTAATAAGCAGCACATTAAGAACTGCCGCCTGACTTGTGAAATCTTGGAGCATATAATTCGCAATCATACTTTGTCATTCCTTGAGGAACATCACTTTCTAACAACTCACCAGCATGGTTTTCCAAAGGCTACTCAACAATGACTTAATTGGTTGAACCAATACCCGACTTCGCAAATGCAAAAAACGGAAGGAAAAGAAGAGACGCCATTTTTATGGATTTTCACAATGCCTTCGACAAAGCCTCTCGCTATAAACTACTCTATAAATTAAACACAATTCGTAAAAATCTCCGGCTGATTAACTGGCTACAAGATTAAAATTATTGCACGTAAGCAACTGGTTAATTTCAAAACTCAATACGTAGAAAAACATTCAGTTGACTCTGGCGATCTCCGGGCCTCGATTTTCGGATATCTTTTTTCGTCCTCTATATCAATTATGTTGTAGAAGATGTTGCTGTAAAAACAAGATTAAATGCAGACTAGAGTGCCCTATACTATAAAACCGTTGGATCAAGTATTGTTAAATAATGCACTTCAGAAGGTCGTTGCCTGGTGTGAGGATTGGCAGATGTCGGTATGTTTTTAGAAAACTGTTTATATGTGTATTACTAACAAAGCTAATAAGCTTAATTTCGAGCTAAAAATATTTTACTTTCTGAAGTAATAATACAAATACCTTGGCCTGTGGACAACTGACAACTTCAAATGGAATCTTTATATTGATGAAAAAACTGCTAACGCTTGCCGTAAATTGTTTTTTTCTCTCAGAAGAGCCTTAAAACTGTCCACAATCAATGTCCATTTACTAGCATATAACACAATTATATGTCCCGTACTGAATTACGCAGCAATTATCTGGGACTTTTTTTACGCAAACTAAGATCAAAACAGCTTGAACGGGTCCAGAAAAAGGAGGTTCACGTAATCTACAATAATTAATGTCTACCGCACGTCAGTCACAGAAATTTTTAAAACGAGCCAGCTTGCCGCAACTAACCCAGCGTAATCGGGTTTGCCGACTAAATTTTGTATCAGATTGTAAATCGACACTTCAAAGTTAACGTCTCTGATATAATTACAATTTCTTGCTGATATGCCACCAGGCAGGTGCATCAACTAAATATGACACGATTCCATGTAAAAAAATAATAGTTTTAAATATTCTGTGTTTCCCAGCACCATAACATACTGGAATTAAATAATACGAGAGTGACTCAACCTTCCCTTTCTTTGTTTACCGTCAGTCTGCTGACGGCGCAAAAGCTGATATGCCTATCTTGCAGTGCACTGTGTTTAAAAATGACGTTGGTTGTAGTGGCCTGGCAGTGTACTTTGTCTGCACTTTGATCTGTTGCCCATGATTATTTTTGTGCTGTGCAATATTGCCACCCTGCTAGAATTCCTTGTAGGTTGCAGTATCTGTAACTAAATAAATAATTAAATAATAAGTTGAAAGATTAATTGGTTTAAGGAGTTTTAACGTCCCAAAGCGACTCAGGCTATAAGAAACGCCGTAGTGAAGGGCTCCGCATATTTCGACCGCCTGGGGTTCTTTAACGTGCACTAACTTCGCACAGTACACGAGCCTCTAGAATTTCACCTCCATCGAAATTCGACCGCCGCGGCCGGGATCGAAACCACGTCTTAAGGGTCTGCAGCCGAGCGCCATAACCACTCGGCCACAGCAGCGCCTAATAAGTTGAAAGAGGAATTCTGGTCGTGATACACGGTTTCTTTACATTAATGGCTTCAAACTCGCTTTAGTTAGCAGTGCTGTCACTGACGTACGTCCAGATCTATGATAAATGCAGCGAGCGGCTTTTCTTTGGATTATTTATATTTTGTTAGTGCAAGTTCTAGTTAATGTTTCTGAAATAACACATGCATAGTCTAGAATCGGCAGAATTGTAGTTTTGTGTACGAGTAGACGGACAGAAGGACTGGAAGTCTCAAAGCTCTGCTCAGAAAAAACAACTCACGATTACCGTTAGATACTACATATGAGAGTCCCCCTTGCCGTCGAGTCTGGCTGTGATCCTGTCTCTCAGGAACATGGGCACTCTTTGGAGGTCGAATAACCGACTCGCACGCAATAGACCTTGGCGTCCTACTGGACTCAGGTCTCTTAGGGACATTGTTCGGTAACGCAACATCAGACTCCAACACAGGGAACTCGTCTAATCCTGGGACTGGCGTCTCAGTCGGTTGGGTTTTGGGACCAGCAATAAAGGATATTAGACTGTGCAGAGCGCTAACACGGAACGGGCAGCCTCCGAAACTCGCTGAATGATCACCACCGCAATTGGCGCAAGCAAAATCGTCCTTGCAGGTTTTAAACCCGTGGTCGCCTCCGCACCGCTTACAGCGCGTCGGTCATTTGTGCAAACTTTGTCCACGTGCCCGAAACGTTGACATCTAAAATAGCGTGGAGGAGCTTCATTGATGTCAGTAACTGCGTGCTTTGTGAATCCCAGATCAATTTTCTTGGGGCGCTCTGAGTTGGGAGCGGATGTCAGCACGATAGAGTGGGTAGGTTTCGCAGCCCAATCTTTTCCTCGAGACTCCGCACGACGCACAAGACGTTTCACGTGCAGAACACATTGTGGCTTCAAATGATCAAGTAGGGCGCGTTCTGAATACCACTTTGGTACACCCTTAATAACACACGTGTTCTTCATGTAGGAATGAGGCAACCGCACCTTAATTTTGATGTCACCAATCTGAGAGCACAGCACTAGTTTGTAAACTACTCTTCCGTCGAGACATCCAGCTGAAGAGCCCCGGGCATGGTGAACCGACTACGAATCGGAGCTGATCCCAGCAGTTATTGAATGGCCGCGAACAGACAAGATGAGATTCCTCACTCTTAAATCAACCCCTTTCTCTGTGGGCTCAACCACTACCGGGATCCCGACCGTTCGTTGCTTGCGATGACTCACCAACTTGAAGCCCTCGCTCTCCACGTCAGCCATATCAACCACTGACTCGTCACAGTCCACAATCGTTGACTCATCTCCACTGAAGGATGAGGTGTCGCTGGACGGGTGGTCGTCTCCGTGTTCTGGTCGCTCCACAGCCTGGAAAGCCATGGCCGCCTCTTCCGAGCTAGCCTCCTTAGATTGGCGGGGTCCCTTTAGGCTTGCCGGTGCCGGAGTAGCCGTGCTCTTCCCGTAGGAACAGTACCGCCTTGAAGATGCTGCCGTCCTGGAATCATCATCATCATCAGCCTTACTACACCCACTGCAGGGAAAAGGCCTCTCCCATGTCTCTCCAATTAACCCTATCCTTTTCCAGCCGCATCCACCCTTTGCCTGCAAACTTCTTAATCTCATCCGCCCACCTAACCTTCTGCCGCCCCCTGCTACGCTTACTTTCTCTTGGAACCCACTCCGTTACCCTTAAAGACCAGCGGTTATCTTGCCTTCGCATTACATGCCCTGCCCAAGCCCATTTCTTTCTCTTGATTTCGACGAGGATGTCATTAACCCGTGTTTGTTCCCTCACCAACTCTGCCCGCTTCCGATCTCTTAACGTTACACCTATCATTTTTCTTTCCATGGCTCGCTGCGTTGTCCTTAACTTAAGCTGAACTCTTTTCGTTAGCCTCCACGTTTCTGCCCCGTAGGTGAGCACCTGTAAGATTATGCTGTTGTACACTTTCCTCTTGAGGGAAATTGGTAAACTGCCACTCATGATTTGCGAGAATTTGCCATATGCGCTCCACCCCATTCTTATCCTTCTAGTTATCTCCCTCTCATGATCCCGATCAGCTGTCACTACCTGCCCTAAGTACACGTATTCCGGCACAATTTCTAGGCTCTCGCTGCCAATTGTGAACTGTTGTTCCCTTGCTAGGCTGGTGAACATTACCTTGGTTTTCTGCATGTTATTTTTAGACCCATCGATCTGCTCTGCCTGTCTAACTCTTTGATCATGATTCGCAGTTCACCTCCTGAGTGACTCAGCAAGGCAATGTCATCAGCAAATCGCAGATTATTTAGGTATTCTTCATTTATTCTTATTCCCAACTGTTCCCAATTCAGGCCTCGAAAAACCTCCTGAAAACATGCGGTGAACAGCATTGGCGAGATCGTGTCTCCTTGCCTGACGCCCTTCCTTATTGGAATTTTATTGCTGACTTTATGGATGACTATAGTAGCTGTGCAGTTGCTATATATATCTTCCAGTATTTTGACATAAGGCTCTTCTACCCCCTGATTACGCAATGCCTGTATGACTGCTGAGGTTTCCACTGAGTCGAATGCTTTCTCGTAATCAATGAAAGCTATATAGAGAGGTTGGTTATATTCTGCGCATTTCTCTATCACCTGATTGATAGTGTGAATATGATCTATTGTGGAATATCCTTTACGAAAGCCTGCCTGATCATTTGGTTGATTAAAGTCTAACGTTGCCCTGACTCTATTAGCGATTACCTTAGTAAATACTTTGTAGGCAACGGATAGTAAGCTGATCGGCCTGTAATTTTTCAAGTCCTTGGCGTCTCCCTTCTTATGAATTAAGATAATGTTTGCATTCTTCCAAGCTTCTGGTAGCGTCCTGGAATATTGAAATAAAACTAGCTAAATTAGGCAAAATTAGGCAAATGGTTGGCTCTATATCCGGTGTGTATCGACGGTAACATGTTTTATTATTGCAAAACTCATCGGTGCTCAGCGATTCTGATAGACCGCAACCTATAATAAAGCCCTCATTGCACTCTGAATACAAAAAGTAACTTCTGTCGCTCACTTACTCCGATTTCTAGGCGCAAAAATAGTGAGGCTTGTCCATCCAGTCAATGCTGGAGTTGTACTGAGCACTATTTCTGGGAGTCTTACGGTTGTTAAGAATGGCGACGACAAGTCGGCTTATTAGCAACAGCGACAAGTCTCGCCTGTTGGCAGCGAGCACATCTGTTTCTACTATGCGGCTTCGAGCAACTCGATGGTGATCGCTCCCAAGCCTGCCATCGAGGAACGCACTAAGAAGGACCCAGGTGTCAGCTGGTTCTAATTACCGAGCTTTTCTCGATCGGAGTGTGGCACCCGAAAGAACGGATGGCTTTCAAGTCTCCTCCCGGGTTGAACGCCGCCGCGGCGACAAGCTGACGTTATCTTCCCCAATTGCCGCTACTATGTCGGGCAGCACAAGAGCCTCGTTTCCGGTGGTTATTCGCAGTGCTAGAACCGCGGAGGTTTGGCGGTCATCGTCCCCAGCCATCGAGGGCTTCTCTTGAAATGAATGGTTTCTTAAATGTAATAAAAGCTGCCACACGCATTTCAAATGGCTCTTCAACACTATTAGATCTGTTTATTACTAACATTGATGATTCATGCCTACTGTCAGGGGTAATAAGTGCAGAGATCAGTGACCACCTTCCTATATTTTTACTCACCAAACTCAATGACTGTAAATCACAGACGTCATGTGATTTTCCTGCAACAATAAGAGACATTAACACGAAAAGTTTGACTACTTTTCGCAGTCAGTTGTTAGTGGCTGACTGGTTAAAAGTGTACTGTATCGACGACCCTGAACTTGCCTACGATTGTTTTCTAGAGATATTTAGAGGTGTGCATGATCAATGTTTCCCGTTGAAAAGTTTGCAACGTTCACGTAAAAGCAAGAAGCCATGGATAACTGAAAAGTGTCTAAAAGAAATACGCAAAAGAAATAAGTTATACAAACTTTTCATTAACAGTAAGAGTGAGGTTGCGCTGAAAAAGTTCAGATCTCAGCGTAACAAGGTCACCAGCCTTTTGCGACGTGAAAAAAGGTGCTATTTGCAGAATTTATTCAATTATGAAGTAATGAAAAAATCTGATCTAGCCTGGAAGAGAATAAATGAGTTCCTAGGTCGCAGTGTGAATGACAGAACCAGTCTGAAAGAAATTTGCATAGACGGTAAAATAATTTCTAACGTGGACCTTGCAAATTCTTTCAACGATTATTTTTTGTCTATAACAAGCAAATCAAATGACCCGAATTGTTTACAGTACATGGGCGACAGGCAGAAAGATAGTGCCTTTCTTATTCCTACAACCGCGGCTGAAATAATTACAACATTTGAATCCATGAGTAACAGTAGTTGCTCTGACGTTGATGGATTACAAATAAGGCCCATTAAACATGTGTTGGACATAGTTGCTCCTGTATTACAACATGTCTTCAATCTTATTTTCACTAATGGTATCTTTCCTACAAAACTGCAGATTGCAAAAGTTATTGTATTACATAAGGGTGGAGACAGGAATGTTTTCTCCAACTATAGGCCTATATCCATACTGCCAGTTTTCTCCAAGGGCCTAGAAAAACTGATTCATGTCCGAATGACTTCTTTTCTTACTAAATACAATATAATAACACCGTATCAATATGGCTTTATGAAAAGTCTTTCTACCGAGCATGCTCTTTTAGCGCAAAAAGAAATAATATTGGAGGCATTTGAACAGGAATTATGTACATTGGGCGTTTTTATCGATTATTACAAGGCTTTTGACCGGATCAGTCACCTAACATTATTAAAACAACTGAATCATTATGGTTTCCGCGGCTTATTTCTTGATCTAATCAAATCTCACCTTCAGTACCGCAAGCAGAAAGTAATTATCAACAACAATGGCTCAGATTTAAGATCTATAATTTCAGGAGTGCCACAAGGAAGCATCCTTGGGCCGCTATTATTCTGTATATATATTAATGACATTGTTAACATTTACAGTTCTGTTAAATTTATTGTGTATGCTGACGACACGTCCCTCCTAATTACTGCCCGAGATCTAAATGATGCTGTTATGAAAGCAAACATTGTACTAATGAAGCTATCGACTTGGTCCACTGTGAATTCCCTTGTTGTGACTGCAACCAAAACAAAAGCGGTCCTTTTCCCGACCAAGAAACCGCCACATCTATTTGCAGTACCAGTTGCAGTTTGAAAACTTGGTCATTGAAATTGTGCCTGTTGCGAAATGTTTGGGAGTACTCTTTGATCAACACTTGTCTTGGGATTTGCAAGTAGATACAATTATTAGAAAAATATCCAGAATGTCAGGTGTACTTTCTAAATTGAGACATTGCCTCCCTAGAAGTGTAAAACTCCTTATTTATAACTCCCTTTTTATGTCAATAATAAACTACTGTTATTTAGTCTGGGGGACAACCACATAATCAAACATTAATAAATTACACATAATACAAAAGAAGGCTGTTCGCGCTATCATGAATGTTTCATATCTTACTCATTCCGAACCACTCTTCAGAGAACTAAAATTAGTGCCGCTTCCTGACCTCTATCAGCATACTCTCAGAAAGCGTTATCAAACAGGTATTAGAAAGATAAACAGATCGCTTGAGACCATATCTTGTCTAACACAAAACAGAAATATTCGGGACACTCACTATCATGAGATTTGGGAGGTCCCCTGTAACCGCACAAAATATGGTGATCAGATGCTGCGATTTCAACTGCCGAAATTACTTAATAACTGATGACGCACATATATTTGTTTCCCTTGCATGTTACAAAGCGTTCGCCTCTGTAAGTGTGCTTCTTTGCATATATTCATTGGCTGTTTATTCACATTTGCCTTTTGTGTAATTATATTGCTGCTTTTCAATTATTATTTCTTATATGTAAAGTGTTCCTCACCTACTCTTTGTACATCTTTTGTTCTTCGAATTCATATTTTGTTCATATCTAATGTATATTTTCAATGCTGTGTCGTTGCCAAGAAGACGGTCAGTGGACGCTGTCAAGCCCTATTTTGAGGCTTTTTGTCCATTGTCCGCGACATCATTGTCTGTTGATATTGATGTTGGAATAAATTGGATTGGATTGGATTGGATTGGATTGGACAAAGTACCACTTTCGGCTTCTCCTCCCATCCTTGCGTTCTGCCCTTGCTCGTCGGTTGCCATCTAATGAAGAACAGGGGTCGCCCGCACATGGGAACCTTCGGCTGGCCATATGACATTGCCTACCGCAGTCGAAGTGACCCAGACAGCGTCCTCCTCTCTCTCGGGCTCAACATGTGACGGGGCGTGTCCTTATGTGCGGTGTTGCGAGTTTGTGCGCGTGAGTAAGAGTTGCAGCCCACCCCCACCCCGGCGAGGGCGTCCTCAACCTGGGGAATTTAGGGACGAAGAACGAGACAAAACTCGACAGCGAGTGCAGTGAAAATCATCCTCCATTCGGAGAATCCCCACTTTTGATTGTCGTGCTTGTAAAAATGTAAATACGCCCACTCGTAATCTTCCACCCATCACCCAACTCCCTTAACTCGTCAGCAGACCAGTCCTGGTGGTAGTGGTGGTGTTCGGAGCAGGAGTCGTCTTGACCGTGGTTCCGTCAGAGCGCGACTCCGAGCCCCACACATCCAACAACTGTTTGGCAGCGGTGTGATGACCCGGCTGACATGGCGTTGCATCTGCGGGTGGGTGCTTGGTTTTTGTTTTGGATCCTCTAGGCTTCGAATTCTGGGTTAACAATTTGAACTGCTGGTTGATTGGGTGTTTGTAGCACAGGGGTAGTTGCTCAGAATCTCCATGAGCGAGCAAAGCCAATATTTAAAACCAGTGACCGTGGACCTGACGAGGTTGTCGAGGGCAAAACTGTTGTTCTGGTGCAATGAATTAGGAGTGGATGTGGAGGAAAAGGTAAAAGATTTGAATATTATCCAGTCAATCAAAAGTTTGTTAGAGGTTGATTTTGAAATTGCTTGGGATAATATGCAAAGCTGTGCAAAAAAAAGAGCGTATAAGAGCTGAGGAAGCTCAAATGCAGAAACAAGAGGCAGAGCTACAGGAGCATAAAAGAGCTCTGAAAGAGGCTATGGAGAAACTAGCAGTGGAGCTAGAAGAGCTGAAATTTGAGGCTGAGAATAGGCGGCTCTGTAGAGGTATCGAAAGGGAAACAAAGAGGAACCCTTCAGGCATTCTAAACCGGGGCAACGATGAGTTGCGTCACTGCGGCGCCAGTGAACAAGCCATAGTTGTGGCTAACTCTGCGAAGCTGGCGTATGAATAGAGTGGAGCTGCAGCTTGGTTGGCATGCAGTATTGAAAGCCACGCTGAGGCAGAAAACGAGAGTTCTCTTGTAATTGAGAGGCGCGTTTCAGAGGAAAGTGCTCAGAGCGATAAGCAGGCGGTGGAGGACTACCTTCAGGGAAGCGAACTGCCCAACTCGGGGGCAGATTAAGGTCTGTGTCTGTCAGCGGTGTGGAGCTGACACCGTGCTGCGAAGAAGCCAGTTTAAACTTGGACGGGCCCAACTTGGGGGCAGTGCGAGGTCCGCCTGTCAGCTGTGTGGAGCTGACACTGCTGCGAAGGCGACGAGGCAAGTTTTGACTTGAATGAAGGCTTCCGAGGTGCGACTGTAAAACTATAAGGTAGTTGTGAGCAGACGCCCGCTGAACAGTCTAGATGGAAAAAAGAAAGGGGCAAGGCCCTAGACAAAACTGAGGAAATGTTAAAACGAATGCTTGGGCGAGTTTATAAGTCATTTTAAACAGAACAGCGCGCAGTTTGACAGGGACAACGAGGGAGACACGACACAGACGAGCGCTGCTGTGTCGCGTCTGATGGCGTGCTCTTTTGACGTTAAGGACTTATAGTATTCATTACCGCATGATGAGCTTTTCGCGTGCTTAGAAGAATGTATTGATCAGCAAAGAAGTATTGAATTCCAAAACAAGAGCGGCATATCGGTCGGGGGCTTTTTAGAACTACTTCATATGTGTAACTTCTACCTTCATTTCCTCAGACGCCGAGTTTTACCTGCAAAAACGAGGAGTTTGCATCGGGTCATGCATAGCTCCTCTGCTTAGTGACTTGTTATTAGCACAAAAGAGTAGAAGGCTTCAAGAAAAATTAAATGGGTCATTGGTTGGGCAGTGTTTTCGCTATGTTGATGATTTTCTTGTTCTTATATACAGAAGTATTGAAAATTTTGACGCAGACTTTACGCAGATCAAAGCTACCTTTGTTCAGTGCCTCCATCCCTTCATAGTAACTACTGAATTGCCAGAAAACAATGTCATTCGATTTTTAGAAATCAAACTCAGATTAATGCACCATCACACGTGTTGGTCTTACGAGCCACGAAGTAGTAAGCCACTCCTCCCTTTTACGTCATCTCATTCTAAGCTGGCCAAACGTGCCGTCGCGAAATCATGCTTTAACAACGCGCTTAACAAATCTTGCATGCACCCCATGCAAGATAGCTTCCTTCACCAAGCTGCTCGGCACGTAAAGGCTGGTTATCCCTAGCAGCTACAGTAGTGTCTGTGTCAGAATCTATTCTGAGTAGTTTGAGCAAAAACAGATAAGGGGAACGGGCAGATTCATTGACGTGAAAGAAAAAGGAAAAACCACTGTTGTGCCTTACATTCATCATTTATCCCAGAGTCTAAAAAAGATAGCAAATAGAGCACGTGTCAGCCATTTTTTCTGCTCCGTATAAGCTTGGGAAGATGCGCAAAATAGCTACAGTTGAATCCCGCTACCACGAAATCGGTGGGACGCGCGAGAAATTTTGTTGTCGCGAAATATCGCTGTCGAGAAATTAACTAAAAATGCAAGGCAATAACTCCAGCAAAACATAGTTTTATTACCAGAAATCTGAGCATAGCCTGCTTGCGTTTCACTGCCAGTAGCGGCGTCACGCGACTCCCACACTATGTTAACAGCTTCATCACAACGTCGTCATCGTGTGTGCCAAGGTATTTTCTAATAACGTCGAAAGCTTCCAGTACCTGCGATGAGGCTGCCGGGGCAGGTAAATATTGAGCGGAGTCGTCTTAATGATCGGATGGCTCTTACGGCTCGCGAACCCTTTTGATAATGTCTTCATCGCTTCGTTCCTCGTGGACAATCACGTCCGCGTCAGCGTCGAGGGAATAATCCAGCGTATGTCAGCAGGAACGTTTCCAGCTTTCTGGAGGGATTTCCAAGCAATGTCAATCCCCGGAGTCGATGGCGATGGTACAGTTTCCGCGGCTGCAGTCGTGCTGGTCGCCTTGCTGTCGACAAACCCGGCGTGCTTGAAGCAGCTGCGGATCACGCTGCACCGTGTTGCTCTCCATGCCGCAGCCATCATTTCTAAACCCATGAAAAGATCGACTTTCGTCTCCCTGCCAGTGTCGGTGTTCAGGAGAAGCCGCTGGATCAACCTCTCCCGGTAGGAAGACTTCATGCTCCGGATGATGCCTTGGTCCAGGGGTTGAATGACAGCTACAGTTTGGCGGGAAGAACTTCAGCTCCACACTTGAAAGCTTGACATTGTCAATGCGGTGCGCTGAACATTTGTCCAAGAGCAAACAAACCTTTCGATTTTTTCTGCTCATGTCGCGGTCAAGTGCCCCGACCCAGTCAGCAAAAATGGCACACGTCATCCTCGACCGGCTGTTTGCCACGTACTTGATAGGTAGGTTCCTTTTCCTCTTGAAGCTGCGCGGTTTTGCTCTTTTGCCAATAACTACCAGGGGGCGTTTGTCAGACCCAATGGAGTAATTAATCTTTTAAAAGATATATATAGAGGTAACAGAGTGCTCATAAAATGGGAAAAAAATGTATCAGGGCCTGTAGAGATACAGCGGGGGCTTAGACAAGGATGTCCTCTGTCCCCTTTGTTGTTCATGTTGTACCTGCAAGGTTTGGAGGCCAAGCTAGAGGGGAGCGGACTAGGCTTCAACCTATCTTTTTTCAAGCAAGGGGAATCGATTAAACAGAAATTACCGGGACTAATATAGGCGGACGATATAGTGATAATGGCTGACAACAAGGAAGACCTGCAGAAGTTGTTAGACATATGCAGTACAGAGGGAGATAGATTAGGCTTCAAGTATAGTAAGGAAAAATCTGCAGTCATGATATTTAATGAAGAGGGCGGCGAGCATAGAATACAGGAGTTCGTGCTAAACGTAGTGAATGAGTACAAGTATCTTGGGGTGTGGATAAATAACAGTGTTGAGTATCTGACAGAGCATGAAAAATATGTAATGAATAAAGCTACCTAGTAGGAATGCAGCTGTCATGAAAAATAGGGCACTGTGGAATTACAATGGGTATGAGGTGGTAAGAGGGATCTGGAAAGGGGTGATGGTCCCTAGCCTGACCTTCGGGAATGCGGTCCTGTGTATGAGGCCAGATGTTCAAGCAAGGCTGGAAATTAGGCAACGGGGAGTAGGGAGGTTAGCTTTGGGAGCACATGGCAATACACCAAATCAGGGGGTACAGGGTGATATGGGATGGGCGTCTTTCGAGAGCAGAGAGGCTAGCAGTAAGATAGCATTTGAGGAACGATTGAGAAGGATGGAGGAAAAGCGGTGGGCTAGGAAAGTTTTCAGATACCTGTATATAAAGAATGTTGACACGAAATGGAGAAAGTGAACTAGAAAATTGACAAGCAAATATCTGGACAGCAGTAAAGGGGCAAATCAGCAATTATCGGTTAAGAAAAAGGTTAAAGGAACAGAGAGAGCTTTGTGGAAAACAGGGATGCTGACGAAATCGGCACTGGAAACATACCGGACCTTTAAACAGGAAATTGTCAAAGAAAATATCTATGATAATTGTAGGGGAAGTTGTTTGTTGTTTGAGGGCAGGACTGGAGTTTTGCGGATTAAGACGTATAGAGTCAGGTACCAGCAGATAGACACTTTGTGCATTGCGTGCGGAGAGGAGGAGGAAACAGCTGAACACTTCATACTTTTCTGTAAAGGGCTTCACCCTACAGTGGAAGGCAGCGGGGCTGACTTACCCAAGGCATTGGGGTTTAGGGATAGTGAAGGGAAAGTGGATTTTAAGAGGTTAGAAGTAACCAAGCGAAGGTTATCTGACTGGTGGCTAAAAGCAAGACAGGAGTAAAATTTCACAAGCCATGGCTAGGTGGCTTGAGCCACCGCCCGATGTAAAGGGTTCAGCCGTATCCATCCATCCATCCATCCATCCATCCATCCATCCATCCATCCATCCATCCATCCATCCATCCATCCATCCATCCATCCATCCATCCATACATCCATCCATCCATCCATCCATCCATCCATCCATCCATCCATCCATCCATCCATCCATCCATCCATCCATCCGTCCGTCCGTCCGTCCGTCCGTCCGTCCGTCCGTCCGTCCGTCCGTCCGTCCGTCCGTCCGTCCGTCCGTCCGTCCGTCCGTCCATCCATCCATCCATCCATCCATCCATCCATCCATCCATCCATCCATCCATCCATCCATCCACGTTTGTGCACAGCAGCACAGTAACTCGTTTCTTGCTATGTTTGCCTCCGTGCCAACGGTGCCCTCTAAAATCAAGCGTCTTCGCTGGCAGCATCTCACAGAAGAGGCCCGTCTCGTCTGCGTTATAAATATCAGACGGAGCGTAGCTGCTCATTATGCCAGTCCGGCGCCCATGCTGATGCGCCGTCAACATCCGCCGATGCCGATTCACCGCACAAAACCTTGCCGACGATGTTATGCCTTTCTTTAAAGCGATTCAGCCATCTTATGCTT
Source organism: Amblyomma americanum (assembly GCF_052857255.1). Lineage (NCBI taxonomy): Eukaryota > Metazoa > Arthropoda > Arachnida > Ixodida > Ixodidae > Amblyomma > Amblyomma americanum. The sequence continues at coordinate 118,718,539 of NC_135507.1, read as the reverse complement.
GCCTTAAAGTCGTTCAGTCCTAGCAAAGTAGCATAATTTATGGCCTTATGCTGTAAAATTTTACTTCTCAGGGCCATGTTTGTTGCTCGCGTATCGACAAACCAAGCATAGACAGCCTTGTCGAGATCTTCATTCGTTGGTCGCGTCCTTTTCTTGTGCTGCGCTTAAGTGCCCGATGAAAGGGCCTTCCTAATGCTGTCCTTATTCTTCAAAATCGTCGATAGCGAACTCGGCGCGATGCCAAAATCTGCGGCAATAATTGCCTTCTTCTTCCCACTTTCCGCTTCGGCGATAATTCTATCCTTTTCTTCTAGCGAAATATGCTTTCGCTTCTTCGTTGGCGGCGACATGGCAGAGGCGATCGACGAGATCAGACTGCAGCGAGAGATCGACGACCAACACACACCGACACACGGGAAAATGGCGGCAAGGGCTGCGGAGAAGGCGGGGTGGGGAGGCTGGTGACTGGATTTGGATTCGTCTTTGACCCTCGTACGGCCGGCGGCCTTTGCACGGCACCAAGGCCCCTCGCTGCTTTCCTATAACAAATAAACGACTCCCAACCATTTTTTTTAATAAAGAATACATGAAAAGGTAATAAACATACATTCCGTGCATTATTTAGCTGCTCCAAGCCACTGCTTTAGCAGGGAATTATCTCGTACAACACCCAACTTTTGAAGAAAGGCGGGGCACTGACAGGTGAATGCTCGCGAAAAATTCGTAGAAGCAAATGCGTTTTTACAAAGTAATTCGTTTTCGAGGGAATTTTAATACAGTAACTCCTATGGGAATTTCACGGGGAATGAAAAAGACTTCGTAGTGGCGAAAATTTTGTTTAAGTGGCATTCGTTGTGCCGGGATTCGACTGTAACACCGATTTCGTTCCTAGGGAGTGTGACATCAAACATGAAAATCAGTCTCCGGTGACGAAGGCGTAGTTTCCGCCATTCCGTTATCATGTGGCAAGCTTTATGTGGGTCAGACGGGGAGTGGCCTCAATCAACGCCTGAAGGAGCACAATAGCATTGTGCATAATACTGTAAAAGGGTATCCCGGCATCCAGTGTACGGACTGTGACAGCAAAACCTGCCACCCTGACTTCACTCGCACACAAGTTTTAAGCGAGCATAGTAACCAACTAACACGTGAAATAATTGAACCAACGCACATCGCCTGGTCAAAAGACGCCTGCTTCAGCAGCCCCTGTTTATCGATTTATTCCAAAGAAGCGGCATTTCTAGTGAGGGGGAAATGATGTTCTTAGTTATCTCCTTTGATCAGTGCGGCATGTAGGAATGGCTGTGAATCTATGCATGGTTGTTTTGTTTTCTTCTTTTTGTTGGAACTGTATATATTTTTTTATTTAATAATTTATTTCATAATACTGCAGGCCACTGCTTGGCCCAAGCAGGAGTGAACATATAATGATACATAACCAAAAGAATAAAGTTATTCAATATTAGCAGCACACGGAGACCAAAAGAATAAAACCGAAAGAATAAATTTATACAATGTTAGCAGCGCACGGATACCAAAATATATATGCCTTGTTCTAAGCAATAAACATCAGTTGCAAGTGGGCGCTCGTGTGTGTCGTGTCTCTCTTGTTGTCCCTGTGCTCTGTTCTGTTTAAAATTAGAAAATGTCAAGCCCTAAATTCAGGTCCGCAAACAGGTGCTAATGTTAGCACAGTGGGAACTGCGGCAGCACAGAAATCAAAACCTTCCCGCATTGAATCTCAGAAATTTGCAGCTGTGGCATGTCAGGCGACATGCGTGGCGTGTTCTCAACCTCACCGTAGTAACAGAAAGGGATGACCGCATCTTGCAAGCAGAACAGGAGCGAGGCTTCTCAAGGGGCATCGGCTTGCGGGAAGACCGAGACCACATCGACCTGACAGAAAGGCGCTAAGAAAAAAACTAAAGTGGTCCGAAAGATCAGAATGCGCCAGTTTGCGCGACACTCAGCGCATGCGAGCACAGGGATCGTGCAACAGAGACCGCGCATACAGGCTTGTCTGGCACGCGCACTTGAGAAGCAGGATGGGTCCACCACTTTCGTTTCTGTTTTCCAGGAAGCGCGCAGTGCGAAAGGGTGACCAGGCTTGCTTGGGGCGAGAACAAAGAGTAGCTTCTCGCGCTGATCAGAGCACGTTACCCCGTGTCGGTTATCGAATTTGCATGCGCTACCGAGGCCTTCTGAGAGCGTCGAGGGTCTGTAGAGTTGACAGTAGCGATCAGGGATGGCTTTTCTTCAGTTGCCTTTTGTCACCAGTTGAGAGCAGTACAATGAGTCAAAGCGCGATCCCGGCGGGTGCGTCTGAAAGACTAATCCTTTCAAACCGGGGTACGTTAGCCAGCCTTCACTTACGTGTAGCCATTCGAAGTAGCCGTTTTTTATTCCTCTTTTTTTGTGGGTTCGTGAAATTGGGCAGGGAAAGGCTACGTTGTTTGGGGCTAACAATTTGGAGTTGATCGAATAAGGCTGAAGCTTCATATAAGTTTGACAGAGCTTATTGCCTCATTCCTTAAAATGGAGTTTCAAGTTGCCGTGCTATCAAATAATAAAAGCACTCACAGGACTGCAACTAAGAGTCGTGCAGACGAGGCGTTGATTTCTTAACTGAAAACTTTCCCGGGAGACGTTTGTTGTCGCGGAATTTCGGCACAGGCTTACTTTGTGTGTTCAGTAGATTCGGGTGCGTCAAACTTGGGTGCGATACAAAAGGTTTGTTGCTACATTAACAGAAGTGTGGCTAGTGCATGGCAGAGGCAAAGAAAGTACGTGTATTTGTGCGCATTTGAGTACTTGTGTGCTGAGGCACGTGGTTCGTTAGCCGTTTGTCGTATTCGGAGGTTAACCGAATGAAGTGAGGCTGCAGAAGTTTGTGGAGAACAGCTGTGGCAGCTTTCTGTATAGGTGATGGTGACCAGGTGCATAATTGACTCCTTGAGTTTAAGAGGAGTCTTTTGCCAGTGCAGGAATTGTGATGCGCAGTCGCGTCTTGGTGAGTTCAACTGGAACGGTTGATTCTCAGCCCCTAGTGATCAAACTTCTGTGAGAAGAATCCACAGATTATTCTGAGCAGCGGCCGAATTTTAAGCAGACTTTCGATATTGGGGTGGTCCAGGGCGATCAGAGCTTTGATTGATAAGGAATGGAGTTTCTCTTCAAAATTGTATAGGTTTTGACACACCGCCGCATATCGTACAACGTGGCAGTCTGCCTTTGGCGATTTCAGATGTGACTCGGACGCTCGCTTTGACTCTTAATTCGGCCAAAATTGAAGGGACAGTTTATCTTGCAGGATTTTGTTTCACACTAGAGAGAAGTCTGGTGGGTCTTGAGAGAATTCCAAGCGCTTGCGCGAGGAGCGGTGCTTTGTTGTTTGGAACGCCTCGTCTACGCTTTCCCTTGTTGACGGTTTGGTGTTTTCGCTTTTGTGTTTGGAGTCATACTGCAAGCCAGGAAATCAACGTGGCCAGCAGTCGGGAAGGCTGGCTAGTCGAGATTGCCACGGAGGAGTTGTTAAGAATAGAGACAGCAAGTCAAGATATTAGCAACGGCTGCAACAAATCTCGCCTGTTGGCAGCGACCACATCTGTTTCTACTGTGCCTCCCGCCAGTGTATGCAAGATGCCTCGGACGATTATTGAAACGTATTTAAGAGCCGGGTTTTTTAGTAAAGCCTTCAGTGAACAAGGCTTCCGTAAGGAAGCCGAAACGTCGTTTATTGACACAAGCCTTTGGTCGGCGATTCATGTATTTTTGTTTTCCTATGACGCTACTACCCGACCAGACGAGATTTCGTCCAACCTTAGACTTCATTCAGTTACGACGGTCGTATGGCCAGCCTTTCATAACTCAAGTCCGCCAGTACGTTTCCATGACCGTCCGCCTATCTTCATTTAGGGACCATTTAGATTTCAACCTCGCCTGCAAGGCCAGAAACCTAATCCTCAGATAGCTCCGCTTGCTGCGACCCGCCGACTCCGCTTTTGGACACAGCGTCATAGCAAGAGCAGAACGTCAGTTACTGCAGGCCAGGATCCTAAACTGCAAAGACATAACCAGGTGCCTTCAAAATCAACTCTTCTTTGCTCGTCGCCGCCTCGAGTACATATGCCCAAACGAGTTCGCGAGCATCCAGCTGCATGCCAACTACAAAGCTAGCCTTCAGTCTCAACAACGACAAGCGGCTCACAAGAACAAGATGGTGAGACTGATGCCCTGCCACGAGGAAGCCAGCTTTGATAGTCGCCCAGTCAGCACGAGCTCCACAGTCCACAATCTGTCTACCTACAAGCCTACCCAATCCGAGCTAGCAGTGCTTGAGCTTGGATTAAACTTCAACGCTGGGTCTGCTCCGGACGCAAGAAAGGTAATTTGTGCTGTTGAACGTGCAGTGATGAAAGTTGAGGGCGGCCGCCGCGATGAAGCTCGAACTCGAGTTGTGAGCATCCTTGCCAAACTGCCGACCCGACAGGCCTCTCACATGCTTCCTGAGGAGCGCAACGCAATAAGAAGCCTGCGCAGAAACCGGGAAATTGTTATCCTTCCCGCCGACAAGGGCAATGCTACCGTCATCTTGAACAGCACCGACTACGACAAAAAACGATGGAACTCCTGCAAGACAAGAGCACGTACATCGCACTGAAGAAGGACCCTACCCTGAAGGTAGAACGAGAGCTGTAAAAGCATCTTGCCTATGTGTTTCGCTTCGTACCTCCACAGCACAAGGCACTCTACTACCGACTCCTTTGTCACAATGGGTCTGCTCCTGCTTTATACAGCCTTCCGTCCCTATGCGACCGATAGTGGATTTTACCCGTTCGCCCCTATGCCAGCTGTCGGGCTACCTTCACCGTGTCCTCGCGCCGCTAGTGGGAAAAGGACCCACATTCATACGCAACTCGTTTGACTTCACTGAAAAAGTGCGTGACGTCGTGGTGGAGGATGACGACATCATTGTGTCTTTTGACGTTACGTCGCTCTTCACCAGCGTCCCAGTCGATCTAGCGGTAGATGTTTGCGCGGCTGCCCTCCAAAATGACGAGAAGCTCAGCGAAAGAACACCCCTTGATGCACAGGAGCTGTCACGGTTGTTGAAGTTTTGCCTCGAAAACACGTACTTCGTTTTTCGAGGTTCGTTCTACAAGCAGGTGCACGGAACTGCAATGGGGGCTTCCATTTCTGTCACGGCCGCCAACCTGACCATGGAAGCCATCGAAAACCGGGCTCTGGCCTCCTTCCATCCACGACCTAATGTGTTCCTGCGGTACATCGACGACTGTTTTTGTATAGTCAAGAAGGACGCACTTGCCGCGTTCACCAGGCCTATTAACAGCATGGAAAAGGCCATACAGTTCACTGTCGAGGAGGAGGTTGGCAACCAACTACCATTCTTGGACGTGTTAGTGGAGCGAGTGGGCCATAACCTCTCCTTTCGAGTGTTCAGGAAGTGGACCCACACGGGCAGGTACCTACATTTTAACTCAGTGAACCAGGCCTGCAACAAACGTGCTGTTGCGGCTTCACTCATCGAAAGGTCGAGAAAAAATTGCTCACGACATCAAGACCATGCCTCGGACCTGGTGCAAGTGCGCCGTGAGTTGACTTGCGGCTACCCCAGGAAATTTCTAGCCTCCGTGGAACGCCGCTCAGTGCTCCTAGAGAACACGGCCCGCAACCATTGCCAATCACGTGCCGCCATCCCCTATGTGCCTGGTGTAAGCAAAGCTCTGGGACGTGCGCTGCGCTCGTACGACATTCACGTTGCCCACGTTCCCACCCACAAGTTACGGCACGAACTTGTGAATGTGAAGGAAAAGCTGGAAAACGAAAAATTTCCGGGCGTGGGGTACCGGATCCCTTGTGCTGAGTGCAATTATGTATACATAGGCGAAAGCGGGAATTTTCGAAGGCGCCTGAAAGAGCACAAGGAGGACGTAGAAAACCAAAAAGTAGTTGCCAACGCTCTTGCGAGCATGCCGTATCAGCAAAACATCGTATCTGCTGGAATGAGGCCTCTATTATCGCCAAAGAAAGAAACGGGCTTACACGCCAATATCTTGAGTCGCTGGCGATACAAACGACTAAAAAAACACTTAATCGCAATGACGGCAATCTCCCGCCAGTGTATGCAAGATGCCTCGGACGATTATTGAAACGTATTTAAGAGCCGGGTTTTTTAGTAAAGCCTTCAGTGAACAAGGCTTCCGTAAGGAAGCCGAAACGTCGTTTTTTGACACAAGCCTTTGGTCGGCGATTCATGTATTTTTGTTTTCCTATGTTAGCGCTGAGTCCTGTGTTTATCGCTTCATCGTAAATTAGCCCAGCGAACTATGATTGATGATGCACCCAGAGCGACTACACGTTTCCCGCAGCAAGCTTCCAGTCTGACAGAGTTCAATGCTATCTCGATAGGCTATGCTATTTTGGAGTCGCGACTGCGGGGAAACTATAACGTAGTGCTTCTGCATCTATAAAGGTCCACGTGGCGAATTGTACATTGGTTTATTATTTTAAGAACACTATCAATCACGCTTCGGATCTGTCATTTTTGAAAAGAAGAAGAAGCAATATTTTCCTCGGTGAGTTTAGGTGCTACTCGACGCGAACGACAAGGAACCATCGCTCTGTCCAGGATCAGCGTGTTCCAGGCGGTCGTTTATATATCTCGCAGAAATGCAGACATCTTTTGTTCTGTGAGGCGCACTTGGCCGCTGAATGACCAGTTTTTTAAAGCTCACCGCGTAGGTTTTGTATTATCGATGTTCAAAAGCCACTCAAGGTAGGTGGGACGCCGTAGTGAAGGGCTCCTTATAATTTAGACCACCTGGCGCTAATTAACGTGCACTGACATCGCACAGTACACGGGCCTAGCATAACGCCTCCATCTAAGTGCGACCACCGTATCCAGGATCAAACCCTCGTGTTTCGGGTCGGCAGCGGAGTACCATAACCACTGCGCCACCGCGGAGGCACCATATCACAGTCATTCGCCGTATAAGGATGGCAGACTGGGCGAGTTGGTGTCCCATGGTAACAAGAAAATTCAAACAGCGCTAGACAACAGGACCAGAAAGAGGAGGAGATAAACACGGCGCTGAACTTACAACTGATTTATTTGAAGTAAGAAGTCAATTTATACTGTTACGTGGCGGCCAGCCGAAGGAAGAGACACGATGATCGATGGAAATGAGATGATTTTAATGGCTGCCGGACTAGCGCGAGCGCTCCTGCCCGCGCCACTGCGCAGTTCGTCGTCCTCTTCGTCACACTACTCGGGGCCACCTAGCGATCGTCCCGATCGCGAACGAGAAGATCGGCACTGAAGATGAAATGCTGCAGATGACGATGGGCTTGTAAAATGGTTGGATACAGAAGAAGGAGGTGAAGGGCTTGCCGCCACGGTGAATGAGACGATCGGCGAATGAGTCCCGGTCCACGAAGCATCCGGGCCGCAGGTTGCCAGGAGCCGACGGCCGAGGTCCTTGGACGCACCGAACGGCAGAGGCAGGGGGGGCGGTGTCCTCACGTGTGGGCAGCGTCTCGGGTCGGTCGGGTCATTCCGGTCGCGGCAACGTGGTCAGTTCGTCGTGTCTTGTGGTCGGGGCGGTGGACGGGGCTGGTGTAAGCGGCGAAGTCGTTTAAGGTCTGGCGGGCTGGGCACAGCCGGGCGGTGCGGACCAGGCACACACGGCCGATGAACACGGCAGGCGCAGGACGCCGAAGCTCCGGGACCAGGATGGCGATGAAGGGACCCCAGCACCTCACACCAAATGTCATTGAGACTGGTGCCCAAGTCTCGGTTCTTAGCTCATCCTTTTGCCGTCGCCTCAAAAAAGTTCAGACCCCTGCCGCTTCGCCCACAGTTCGCGTTGCCGATGGCAGCACTGCTGCCGTCACTGGCCTGTGCACTGCCCGCGTCACTCTTTGCCGATCGTCACATCCCAGTTTTGTTCACCGTCCTCGAACACTGCCCTCACAATGTGATCCTTGGTCTAGACTTTCTAACTGCTCACTCTGCCCTTATCGACTGCTCCAGCGGCCTTCTACGATTGGACCTGCCTCTCAGCTCAGCCGACACACCCTCAAGCTCCACGCCCCGCCTTCGCTCTACCGAGTACGCTCGCCTGCCCCCCGACTCTGCCGTTTATCTGCCTATGTCCCCATTTCCTGCGGTTCCTGATGGGGATTATCTTGCCTGTCCACTCGCCGATGTCGTTCTCTCCCGCAATGTTGTTCTTCCGCACCTCATCGTGACCGTCACCAAGAATAGCACCCCCCTTCCTGTCCTCAACTTCAGCTTGTCACCACAAGTTCTTCCTGCAGGCATATCACTTGCTACTTTGTCTTCTCTCACCAACTGTACCGTCACTGCTCTCTCACCTGGACCGCCTTCTACTGTCTCTCAAGCGGCCGACATCCCGGCCAACGTTCCGCATTCTATTTCTGCGATGATTGCTTCTGACCTGAGCCCCGAGCATGCACAGGATCTTCACAACCTTTTGGTGTCCTACTCCGACATTTTTTACTTCGCTTCTGCTCCTCTGGGTCAAACATCGGTAGTGACTCACCGCATTGACACCGGCGATGCCAGACCTATACACCGGAGGCCTTATCGTGTGACGCTACCAGAGCGCCAGATCATCCAGCGGGAGGTGGACAAGATGTTGGCCAACGATATCATCGAGCCTTCAAACAGCCCATGGGCATCTGCTGTCGTGCTCGTGAAAAAGAAAGACCAAACTTGGCGGTTTTGCGTCGACTATCGTCATCTCAACAAGGTCACGAAGAAAGACGTCTATCCCCTTCCGCGCATAGATGATGCCCTGGACTGTTTACATGGCGCCCGCTACTTTTCTTCCATCGACCTTCGTAGCGGGTATTGGCAAATCTCTGTTGACGCAAGAGACCGCGAGAAAACAGCTTTCGTCACCCCTGATGGTTTTTACCATTTTAAGGTCATGCCCTTCGGCCTTTGTAACGCCCCTGCCACGTTTGAACGGATGATGGACTCGTTACTCCGGGGCTTCAAGTGGACGACCTGCCTTTGTTATTTAGATGATGTAATTGTTTTCTCGCCCTCTTTTGAAACCCACCTGCTTCGCCTTTCGTCCATCTTGGCACTTTTCCGCCGCGCAGGTCTTCAACTCAACTAAAAAAAATGTACTTTCGGCCGCCGCGAACTCAAAGTCCTCGGCCATTTGGTGAATAAGAGTGGCATACAACCTGACCCTGATAAAGTTAGTGCCGTCAGTGCTCTTCCCTGTCCTCGCTCGCCCAGTGATGTCCGCAGCTTCATCTGTCTCTGTTCCTACTTTCGCCGGTTCGTCCCGAACTTCGCAGCCGTCGCTCGCCCTCTCCCCAATCTGTTGCAGAAAGGCGTTCCTTTTTCCTGGGGCCCAGAGCAGGCTACTGCATTCTCCAGCCTTATCGCCGTCCTCACCAACCCTCCTGTATTGGCCCATTTCAACCCGTCTGCCCCGACTGAACTTCGCACCGATGCCAGTGGTCACGGAATTGGCGCCATCCTTGCTCAGCGACAACGCGGCCAGCACTGCGTGATTGCGTACGCCAGCCGTCTTCATTCTTCCGCCGAGCAGAATTACTCCATCACAGAACGCGAGTGCCTGGCTCTTGTTTGGGCCTTTGGAAAATTCCGCACATACTTGTTCGGCCCCCTATTCACTGTTATAACCGACCACCACGCCCTGTGTTGGTTCTCATCTCTCAAGGACCCTACTGGCCGTCTTGGCCGGTGGGCATTGCGATTGCAAGAATACACCTTTTCCGTGGTTCACAAGTCCGGTCGCCTCCATCAAGATGCAGACTGCCTGTCACGCTATCCCGTCGATCCTCCTTCTACAGACTGTGAGTCGGATGCCTGTGTCCTCTCCATCTCCGACCTCTCCCACATTGCCGACGAACAGCGCTTGGATCCCACCCTCACCTCTCTCATCGACCGCCTCAGCACCGACCGCCGCGACACTTCTCTGGCCCGGTTTTTGCTGGACGGGAACACGCTGTACCGCCGCAACATGCGACCTGATGGCGCTGAGCACTTGCTCGTTGTACCCCGCACCTCCACCAAATGTTACGTGGCGTCCAGCCGAAGGAAGAGACACGATGATCGATGGAAATGAGATGATTTTAATGGCTGCCGGCTTAGCGCCAGCGCTCCTGCCCGCGCCACTGCGCAGTTCGTCGTCTTCTTCGTCACAATACGTACAAAACTGGGCACACATATGCACCGTCATACATCGATGATGAGATAAAAAATCTAAAATGCCAACATACACACGTGATGTAACTGTCTTCCTATCTACCGTTTGTGCAGCAATGTCATTTCTTTAACAGACAAATTTAAAGAAGTTTTGCTAATGCAACTATTAGATGTCCTCATGGCACGGAATGCTTCGGCAACTTCTCTGGTAGTCTTGTCACAATGAAAAAATGACAATTCTGTGTTCTCAAAGAAAGGAACCCATTTACACACACGGCAATGCTTTGCCAGGTTCGTTTCTTTTTTATCCAATGAATTGTCATGTTCCATGAGTATAATATTAATGCAACGGCCTGTCTGGCCCATGTAAGTAAAGCCACATGATAAAAGAATTTCGACAACAACGCACGTCTTGCAAATGATGAACTTATTGACATGATTTTACTTGCAGGCAGTATTCCATTTAAAGCCTTCCTGCTTCCTCTGAACTGCTGCCCCTAACTTACCAAGCTTATTAGGAGTCGAAAAAATTACCTTAACGCCATACTTGGCCCCTACCCTCTTAAAACGATGCGACAACGCATGTACGTAAGGCATGACAGCAATTTTTTTCCCGTCAACATATTCTTTCGGCTGTTCCGAACAATTCAGCGCTTTTATAATCTTATTTGCACCAGCTGCAAGAACGGAATCTGGAAAACCGGCATCTCTGCATCTCTGGGCTTGAACCGAAAGACTGCTATACATTTGATAAATACAAGATTTTTTGACCGCCAAAACAATTCATCCTGTTACAATTCTGAATTTGACAAGCTCGGTGTGACAAGACGCGTAGCTTACAAGAGGTTTTTCACTCCTGGGAGCGTATCGCCAGCATGCATGGTAAGACAAGAAGGTCAATTTCAGATCTAAGAACTGCAGGATGTTCCTCTGAGGGATCTCATGTGTAAACCTCAGTCAAGACCCGTGCTTAGAAAAACCATCGAGTAACTCAAGCACACAGTCAGTACCCAAAGATATGATTAGAATAAAAAAATATTCCAAATATCGAAAAATTAGAATATACCATCCAATCATGTCACTCTCTAATTTCCTGTCAACATAATTTAGAAATATGTTGCTATGACTGGGTCAATATTGGCGCCAATACGCACTCCCGACTTTTGCTTAAAGACTTGATCTTCCCACGTTACATAGGTGTTCTCTAAATAAAACGATAAATGTTCCAGGAAAGATCCACTGCAAATACCACAATCATTTTGGAATACGCGCTCATCGTTTTGCTCTGAGATGCAATATTGAACACATCGCAGAAGTTGATTATGGGGAAGAGAATGAAATAAATCGGCCACGCCTATGCTAAAGCCAGAGCACGATGCCGGGTCCTCTTTCAAGGAAAACTTTAGAACTGCCTCCGAGTTTGGCACAACAAACGGGTCAGCCACGGAGAGTGCTGTCAAATGCTTATTAAGGTACGACGATACCATTGCTTGCCAGGTTTGGCGCTAAGAGACTATTGCTCGAAAGGGAACGCCAGACTTATGTGTTTTAGCCGAGAAGAAAGTTTCAAGCACCGATCGCTCTTCATCCTCAACTTTATTTGCCAAACTTAGAAGCCCCATGCATTTCAAAAATGAACCGGCTTGTTTCTTATTCTTTACCAGATCCTTTCTAGTCACTTTAAAATGTTTGCCAATTGCCTCACGTGCCTTATTAGAAAACTGGTTCTCAGAAAGCACGACAAAGAAGCCTTATTTGTCGAATTGCACGACGCGCAAACGACTATCACACAAGTAATCCACTAGCGATGGGATCCTAGCGATCGCAACCTATTGTTAGGCAGTTTAAGGAGTTACTACTGGCCACAGCGTTAGCACACTCAGATACACACCTCGGCCGGTCCTCAGGCTGATCCTTAGATGAAACATTATGGGCGAAGGCGAACTTTTCAACGGTTACCAGTCCAGGGTCGAGTCAAACCATTGCAAAGCATTGCAGTGTGTGTAAATGCGTTCCTTTCTTTGACGACACAGAATTCTTATTTTTTCATAGTGACAAGGCTATCAGAGAAGTCACTGAAGCATTCCATATCATCAGTAAGTCTAATAGTTGCGTTATCAGATCTTCTTTAGCTTTGTCAGCGAAAGAAATTGCATTGCTGCGCAAAGGGTAGATTGGGAGGCAGTTACAACACGTGTGTATGTTGGCATTTTGGATTTTTTATCTCATCATCGATGTATGACTGTCCGCATGTGTACCCAGTTTTGTACGTATAAATTGACTTCTTACTTCAAACAAAACAGTTGTAAGCTCAGCGCCATGTTTTTCTCCTCCTCTTTCTGGTCCTGTTCTCTAGCACTGTTTGAATTTTCTTGTCCGCCTAACGCTTTCTTTCTTTGGTGACGACTGGCGACCACAAAGAGCGGACGAGCTGCGTAGATCGCCTCGATCACCGCACTGTTTTGCACTGCGCGCGTGTTTTGTATCGTGATGAATCCGGGCGGCCACCATGACGTTCCTTCTGCTCCTCCGACTCCACATGAACAAAAGGTATGTTCCGAGCGACGCAAGGGCGCACGGGAAAAGGGGCACAACCGACCGAAAAAAAATGGCGCTAAAAGCCGCGTCACGAAAGCAAGGGCTAAGCCAATGGTAGGAGCGCACGCGTAGATGGCCGTAAGGCTTTTACGGTAATGAGGTTCTACCCCGCCTGCAGCGCCCCTTCTATTTTGCGCCACGGAAAGCTGCTAATGTCGCATTTCTGCAGCAATTTTTCTTAGTATTTTTGCTTCCAGGTGATCCGTTACGGCCACTGGGCTGAGCCGTCCGAGGTGTTCTACGTCGGCCTTTGGACCCGGCGCACACTCCTGAAAACAAGAATTCTATAATACGAAAAACTCTGGCAATTCAAAGCTATTTTTACTCTTCCTCTTTACGTTTTTCGAGTAGCAATATGACCTCGACTCCTGTAAAGCCACCGGTGCTCCTCACGAGCAATTCCTTTTCTGGCGCAAATACGCCATCATTCAACTCAATTTAAGAGCCATCCCTCAAAAAGTCGTCACCCCGCCTGTAGTCATGATGTAAGAAGAAATGGAGTGTTTAAAAGAAAAACCTTCAATTTATTTCGTAATCCAGAAATACAAAAAGTGACCTATATAATGCACTCAAACTACTGGTATTAAATTCGACAAATGGTTGAAGGGGGTAGAAGATAGTGCTTATTTTTGTAGGCCTACTGCTTCTCCAAAGCACTAAAACAGCGTGATGTTGTATTTTTTTTTTGCTGCGAATAACACAAAGGTTAGCACAAAAAGTGAGACTTATATTTGGGACTGCATCAACCAGCTTCTTCGACTTTATCAAAAATTATATAAAGCGCACTTAGGACAACAGACAAGGGAGACCAAACAACACAAGCGCTTACTCGCAACTGCGCGTTTATTCGAGAAACACACAAAAGGAAGAACAATCACAAACAAAACAAAAGCCAACGCGCAGGCGTGACAGTAAAAGTGCTCATACAGGTGCGTCAAGATAACAAAACTCTCTTTCATGCAAAACCACCATAGGGTCGGCCACACACGTGTGCTGATTCTTACGGATGTGATAGGCCTCTGAAATCTCTCTGGTTAGCTGATTAGGGTGTCGGAACAAGATTTTAGTTTGGTCAAGCAAAGGCTTGCAGCCGCTGCATTTTGAACAGTGCTTAGCGAGATTAGATGAAGGCGACTTATTTAGTGACAAAAAATGCTCTTGCAAGCGCACATTAAGGCAGCGGCCCGTTTGACCGATATAGGTCCGGCCACAAGAAAAGGGAATGTGATACACCACTCCTTTTGAACATCTGACATAGCGGTTCTTGTGATTCACAGTGCAGCACCGCTTTCGTTTATCACATACACCACTGCTAGAGCGCGCAGCAACCTTCGCACAAACACTACTAACTTTCTGAGGGGCAGAGAAGAGAACATTAACACCATATCTGTTACCCACGTTTTTTAGTTGATGAGAAAACCGATGAACATAAGGTATGACTGCAATATTTTTCTTTTTCTCCTCAGAACCCTTAAGAAGTGACCTATTGAACTCTTTTACTTTTTTGAGCACCTTGCTAGAAGCTAGAAACAGCACGTCCTCTGGAAATCCAGCCACTTTTAGTCTGTTCACTTGCTCGCAGAAACTTTCCTTCATTTCGTGAGGGCACGACTTGAGCAAAGACGATCCTAGGCAGGAGACAGCAATTCCACACTTCACAATTTTTGAGTGATTTGATTGATAATTTAAGAGTGGTTTATCAGACCTCGGAGAATACCTCCAGCACACATGATCCTGCACGAAATGAAGTTTTGTGTCAAGGAACTGCAGGCAATCGTTTGTAGGAGTTTCAAAGGTGAACTGTAATCCACGCCCATATTCTTTAAAAATCTTAATAATGTCGACCACCCTCCTTGTAAATTCATGTCGGTCAACAAACACCAGATAATCATCGACATACCTGAAAATCTTTTTTGCTAGGCCACTCTGATTCTTTTCAATATAAGAGTCAACTCGAGACAGGAAGATATCACTGAGGACGGGCGCTACTTTGAATCCGATACAAACACCTGTCTTTTGAATAAACAAATGCCCATTCCAGTCAACAAAAGTAGAAGCCAGATAAAACGACAGCACTTCTAAAAACGAAGGAACGGAAATACCACAGGCATTGACAAAGCATTGTTCATCATTATCATCGGTAATGCAATCACTAACAAATTTCATCAGTGTGTCATGTGGCAGCGAGTAGAAGAGGTCCTTAACATCAATACTAAATGCAGACGCTCCTTTAGGATTATGATTCTTAAGGTAGTCGACAACAGCCAAAGAATTTGGCGTCTGATATGGGTCCGCTAAGGTAAGACCTTTTAGGTGCTTTTGCAGGAAGCCTGAAACGACATGTTGCCAAGTTGACCGCTCAGTGACAATAGCACGGAAGGGTATATCGTCCTTATGCGTTTTGGCTGAAAAGAAGACTTCGAGCCTTAGGCCTTCAGCCTTTTTAACGCTAGAGCGCAAATTCTCTAGGTTTAAACTCGACAAGAGTTTCAGAGCATTTTCCTTGACCTTTGTATCTTTGACTTTAACAGGTCTAAAATGTGCTTCCATTGCCGAATAAGCCTTTTGCTTAAACAAGTGTTCGGGTAACACAACGAAGTACCCCTCTTTGTCGGACACAACCACCCGCTGCTCACTGGATGTCAAAAAATTTACCATAGGCTTCAGGCAACGGTTGCTCTTTTTCCCACCCCCACATCTTTTCATCGCATCTACACATTCTACTATGCACCTGGAACGGTCCTCCTCAGGAATTTGCCTAGAAATGCCTCTTGCAGTTGAAATCTTTTCCACCTTATGAAGGTTTGGACGTAGGCAAAACTTCGGTCCGAGCTCCACCCTAATCAGCTAACCAGAGAGATTTCAGAGGCCTATCACATCCGTAAGAATCAGCACACGTGTGTTGCCGACCCCATGGTGGTTTTGCATGAGAGTGAGTTTTGTTATCTTGACGCACCCGTATGAGCACTTTTACTGTCACGCCTGCGCGATGGCTTTTGTTTTGTTTGTGATTGTTCTTCCTTTTGTGTGTTTCTCGAATAAACGCGCTGTTGCGAGTAAGCGCTTGTGTTGTTTGGTCTCCCTTGTCTGTTGTCCTAAGTGCGCTTTATATAATTTTTGAAAATGAACAACCAACTAGCTCAGATGTCAATTCTGCTTCAGTACATTTCTAGTACCTTGAGCTCCTCTTTAAGTGTTAATCCTCTTCTGAATAATCCTGCCATCCTGGCAGCTTTAATAGCTGTTTGTGCGCACAAGGCGCGCTTGGCCTCCTGGAATGCCAAGCGTGGAATTTGTCCTTCGGAACTGCAACCTTTGTGTGGTGGGCTGCCGCTGTCCAAGAGCCATAGCCGCAGGATATGCCGCATCCTTTCTTCAGAATGGTGGCGTCATTCCCGCTTTTACAAGGATTGCTTGCGTGTGGTCTGCGGGGATCTTCCGAGCCATCGCAGACATTATCGTGAGTGGTGCGACCTGGCGCACAAGAATATCGGCTTCCTATGGAACGCTGCTCGCCCTTGGGTGCATGACAAAAAGAAAACTTCTCCCCTTGTAGGGAAAGTGCTGGTCTTAGGAGGAGGCCATCTTCCTGATGTTCATCACAAGGTGCTGGAGCTCGGACCGAAGTTTTGCCTACATCCAAACCTTCATAAGGTGGAAAAGATTTCAACTGCAAGAGGCATTTCTAGGCAAGTTCCTGAGGAGGACCGTTCCAGGTGCATAGTAGAATGTGTAGATGCGATGAAAAGATGTGGGGGTGGGAAAAAGAGCAACCGTTGCCTGAAGCCTATGGTAGATTTTTTGACATCCAGTGAGCAGCGGGTAGTTGTGTCCGACAAAGAGGGGTACTTCGTTGTGTTACCCGAACACTTGTTTAAGCAAAAGGCTTATTCGGCAATGGAAGCACATTTTAGACCTGTTAAAGTCAAAGATACAAAGGTCAAGGAAAATGCTCTGAAACTCTTGTCGAGTTTAAACCTAGAGAATTTGCGCTCTAGCGTTAAAAAGGCTGAAGGCCTAAGGCTCGAAGTCTTCTTTTCAGCCAAAACGCATAAAGACGATATACCCTTCCGTGCTATTGTCACTGAGCGGTCAACTTGGCAACATGTCGTTTCAGGCTTCCTGCAAAAGCACCTAAAAATCTTACCTTAGCGGACCCATATCAGACGCCAAATTCTTTGGCTGTTGTCGACTACCTTAAGAATCATAATCCTAAAGGAGCGTCTGCATTTAGTATTGATGTTAAGGACCTCTTCTACTCGCTGCCACATGACACACTGATGAAATTTGTTAGTGATTGCATTACCGATGATAATGATGAACAATGCTTTGTCAATGCCTGTGGTATTTCCGTTCCTTCGTTTTTAGAAGTGCTGTCGTTTTATCTGGCTTCTACCTTTGTTGACTGGAATGGGCATTTGTTTATTCAAAAGACAGGTGTTTGTATCGGATCCAAAGTAGCGCCCGTCCTCAGTGATATCTTCCTGTCTCGAGTTGACTCTTATATTGAAAAGAATCAGAGTGGCCTTGCAAAAAAAATTTTCAGGTATGTCGATGATTATCTGGTGTTTGTTGACCGACATGAATTTACAAGGAGGGAGGTCGACATTATTAAGATTTTTAAAGAATATGGGCGTGGATTACAGTTCACCTTTGAAACTCCTACAAACGATTGCCTGCAGTTCCTTGACACAAAACTTCATTTCGTGCAGGATCATGTGTGCTGGAGGTATTCTCCGAGGTCTGGTAAACCACTCTTAAATTATCAATCAAATCACTCAAAAATTGTGAAGTGTGGCATTGCTGTCTCCTGCCTAGGATCGTCTTTGCTCAAGTCGTGCCCTCACGGAATGAAGGAAAGTTTCTGCGAGCAAGTGAACAGACTAAAATTGGCTGGATTTCCAGAGGACGTGCTGTTTCTAGCTTCTAGCAAGGTGCTCAAAAAAGTAAAAGAGTTCAATAGGTCACTTCTTAAAGGTTCTGAGGAGAAAAAGAAA
The DNA here is from genome assembly GCF_052857255.1 of Amblyomma americanum. Lineage (NCBI taxonomy): Eukaryota > Metazoa > Arthropoda > Arachnida > Ixodida > Ixodidae > Amblyomma > Amblyomma americanum. The sequence continues at coordinate 118,700,710 of NC_135507.1, read as the reverse complement.
AATATTGCAGTCATACCTTATGTTCATCGGTTTTCACATCAACTAAAAAACGTGGGTAACAGATATGGTGTTAATGTTCTCTTCTCTGCCCCTCAGAAAGTTAGTAGTGTTTGTGCGAAGGTTGCTCCGCGCTCTAGCAGCGGTGTATGTGATAAACGAAAGCGGTGCTGCACTGTGAATCACAAGAACCGCTATGTCAGATGTTCAAAAGGAGTGGTGTATCACATTCCCTTTTCTTGTGGCCGGACCTATATCGGTCAAACGGGCCGCTGCCTTAATGTGCGCTTGCAAGAGCATTTTTTGTCACTAAATAAGTCGCCTTCATCTAATCTCGCTAAGCACTGTTCAAAATGCAGCGGCTGCAAGCCTTTGCTTGACCAGACTAAAATCTTGTTCCGACACCCTAATCAGCTAACCAGAGAGATTTCAGAGGCCTATCACATCCGTAAGAATCAGCACACGTGTGTTGCCGACCCTATGGTGGTTTTGCATGAAAGAGAGTTTTGTTATCTTGACGCACCTGTATGAGCACTTTTACTGTCACGCCTGCGCGATGGCTTTTGTTTTGTTTGTGATTGTTCTTCCTTTTGTGTGTTTCTCGAATAAACGCGCAGTTGCGAGTAAGCGCTTGTGTTGTTTGGTCTCCCTTGTCTGTTGTCCTAAGTGCGCTTTATATAATTTTTGAAAATGAACAACCAACTAGCTCAGATGTCAATTCTGCTCTTCGACTTTAGTCAGTGGCCGCACACAAGTCTTGCTTGCTGTTTAACTTGAGCCGACGCGAGTCCGTCGTTCTTTCGAGAAAGTGCTCTTGCGGTCCCCTCCGTTGTCACCCAGCTCGTTTTCTTGCCTTAGCTGCTAGTTTTCCACGGTGCCTACGTGGTGAAGATGGAAATGCGCTGCTCAGATTCGCTCTCGAATGCCGCAGCGAAGGTTTGAAAACAATGCCAAAAAAAATACGTACAGCGGCACTCGAAGCCCTCTTAGGAAGGCCGGTAGAGTGCGGACGAGCGCGCCCCACTTTTTCACAGCTGGATGGTCGAATGATCATTGGTGCGAATGCATGTGAGCCGCACTGCAGTGAGCTGACTCACAGCAGGTCAACCAATAGAAAATATTTCTCTCGGCGACCTATGACCCAAGAATTATGTGCCAGCTTGAAAGGGTCTCGCAGTTAGGATCATGATTATAGTGACATTAAGGAACCATGGCTATCCCGATTGGTGCTGTTTTGTGTTTTTTATTTACTCATCTGTTTCTGAAAATTCGGGGGTATATGTTTTGAATACTGCGCGTTCACCATTTGTCCGGTCTGGATAACCATTGCGCAAGGTTAAACTCTGCGCTTGTCATGTCCTTTAGAACGATGATATTTTCCACGTGCCTACAAATAATGATGTGTATACAAAAGTAGCTGCAGCAGCCTATAAAAACTGCCTTCTAAAAACAGCTTACCGATAAGAATACAAATGGGTGCTTGTAAAAAGATTAACACCGATTTCTGGGCTGTCGTTTGGGCCAAAGCTTTCCAGGCCACATCTTTGTGCGCGTATTAAAAGTGAACCTGGGAAAGAGCAGGCCTCGTCCTTTTTCTTTCGCGTCACCATCATATCACTCACTGGGTCGGCTACATTCTTTGCAGATCTGCCTCATGCATGTGTCCTGAGACTAGTTAGGCCAAACATGAGTGAGAGCAAACATTGCAATAAACACAAACACGACACAAGAGGAGCCCCTGTCCGCATTTTTAAATGTTTAGCAGTCCCACAGAGTTTGCCAGATATTCTCATCAGTAAAGGACTATCAGTTTGCCAGAGGAAAACCTTCAATGTTTCAGATCTTCTCATGGAGCATGCTTATATAGCACGAAAAAAAGTGTAACTGTCCCTCATGATTAATTATGCAACTTCTGTTGGCTCAAGATACCACGTCAAGAGCCTGCATTTATTCCAGGAGGCCACTTGTACTTCCTTTGAATCATTTCTGTAAGAAGTTATGTAAGAGATGCAGCTAATTTTACGGCTGGCAAAAGCGCTGAATCTTCTAACACGCGCGAACGGTTTCACGCATGTTCCGGAACGAGTATACGATGCTGTCGTAAAAAGATGAAGCCTGCATGTTTAAAATTTTCTTAGTTGATTTCACACTCCTGGCGTGAAGTGAAAGTGCATTTCTTACTCCGGAGGGTTCACGTTATAAATGCTAAGTATTTTAGGCACGTTATATTAGAGCCACTTCGTTTGAATAATAATCAATCAATCAATCAATCTTTATTTTTCGGTGCCCAGGAACAACCCAAAGGTCTTGGTGCTGGTACACCATTCACACGCACAAAATGTAAATTTATTTCACTACAAAGGAAGACACTCAGGGGAGGTAATGCAGCAGTCAAGGCGATAGAAAAAAAAGACACATAAACTAGGCGTGACAGCAAGCATGAAGCAAAAAAGCGAAAACAAGGAAACAGCGAGAGCAGCGGTAAATGAGAACAGCTAGAACAGGCAAGAGACATATAAATAACTAATGAAACAATAAACAAAGAGAATGAACGACCGATAACAGCCAAGTCCAGCATATAGCAAAATACAAACAAGAATAAAGCCAATACTAATATGAACGAATTAGAAACTTTTGAAATACAAGCTAGAAATACAAGCATACACAATAAGAAACGTAATTAGTGAACGCGTTACAGACAATCAGGCGTGAGTATACAGTGTTAAAGAAATAATATTAATGAAAACAAGTACACGTGATGAACAATTAAGGAGAGAAAAAAAACAATATAATACCGGTGCAAACGCACAAGTGTAGTAAAGACAGAATGCATGAAAGGGGAAGTTATGTATGAGAAAAATAGTGCTGAAAGTGGAACGTCACGGACATCCAATATAAAGGAAGGGAGAGAATTTTCGAATATATCTAGGTGAGGACAAAGAGAATTAAACAACTTTTGCATTCTGTCCAGAGGGGAGAGGGAGTGCAGGAGCGCAGAAACTTGGAATGGTCTGAATTCCCTTATGCTCTTTCGCGGTACACGCAAAAGGATACGCGCTAGGAGCTGAGGGCATAGAATGTGACCATGAAGAAGTTTATACAAGAAAATTATATCTGCCCTCACGCGACGGCAGCTAAGAGAAGGAAGCTGCAGTGAGTTACTCCGTCTGGGACGAGAGCTGGAAGTTTTGCAAGAAAACCGATGTTGAAATATGCGTAAAAACTTTAGCTGAACTCTGTCGATTTTTTCACAGTTCGACTGGCAAGTGCCGTTCCAAACAACAGACGCATATTCCAAAAGCGGCAAGCATATGGAGAGGTAGAGCTTTAAGAAAGGAAGTGGGGATCGAAACTCTCTCGAAATCCTGCAGATGAAGTCCAGTGTACGCATAGCCCGTAGAGCAATGCGTTTTGTATGAGAGGAGAAGCTGAGGCTACGGTCGAAAAGTACGCCGAGGTCATTAATTTCATCAACCCTGGGCAGCGGCCTACCATTCACAGAATAAGAGTAGAGAAGACTGTGTGTTTTACGCGTAAATGAGACAACCTTGGTTTTAGATGAATTGAGAGTGAGCCCATTCTTCAAGCACCAATCAGAGAAGGCGGATATGTCCGATTGCAATAACAAGCAATCGTGAAGAGTATGTATTGCCTTGAGAGAGAGAGAGAAAACTTTTATTTCTTTCCAAGAGGTTCGCGGGGATGAAGACTTCCTGGTCGTCTTGCTTGGGTGCTGGCGACTTGAGTCTTCAAGCAAGAGTGGGCCCTCAGTCCAGGGCTCCACTGAGTTGTGCCGCTTCAGTTGCGTGCTTTACCAAGGCCCTCTGGACCTCAAGCTCGCTGCTGAAGAGACAGCTCTCCCATTGCTCCGCACTCGGTGTTTGTGTATTGTGGAATGCTATGTTTCTCTTGCATTCCCAGGTGATGTGATAGAGTGTGGGCGTACTGCCGCACCAGGGGCAGTCTGGTCTGAATTGCGTTGGTGATATCTTGTTGTATGTGTGTAGGTTAGGGAAGGTGTTCGTCTGTAGCCTACGCCATCCTACAGCCTCTTCCCTATTTAGTGCTTTGTGTGGTGATGGATATCTCTTTCTGATTCCCCTATATAGTTGTAGGGTCTCTGTGTAGCCCCCCTCGCATATGAGTAGCCGTGACTCCGAGACGATCGATAAGCCTGCTCGGTAAGTGAGCCCTCGAGCTAGACTGTCCGCCCTTTCGTTTCCTGCTACGCCTGCGTGGGCTGGCACCCAGATTATATGTTGTATGGGTATTCTTTCAGCTGAGGCTGCCGCCTCGCTGATTATTCTGAGGGCAGTGCCGCTGATATTGCCCTTCGTATAGTTTCTGCATGTTTCTTTCGAGTCCGTTAGGATATTTAGGGAGCGACCTTTTCTGTAGCCTTCGGCTATCGCTAGCGCGACGGCAATTTCTTCGGCCTCTGCTATCCCTGACACCCCTACTGAAGCGCAGGTGATAGTTTCCCCTGTACCGTTGACCACCGCTACCGCGGCTGTGCGTTTCTCTGCTCTTGCGTACATAGAAGCGTCTGTGTATAGTGTGCTTTCGGATTGGCCTAGCCTTCTGTTTATCTGTTCGGCCCTGGCTCTCCGCCTTTCTTCGTGTAGGTTGGGATCCATATTTTTAGGTAAGGGTCCCACGTTGAAATTTCTTCTGAGGTCGTCTGGAACTTCTGTGTATCTGTCAGCCAGACCACTTGCGTTCCGACCTAGCCTTTTTAGGAGCGCCCTTCCTGTGGGGGAGCCCCTGAGCCTCGTCAATTGCGCACCCATTTGAGCCTCTGCTAGCTCGTCAAAGGTGTTGCTGACTCCGAGCTGGAGTAATTTTTCATTTGACGTGTTCCTGGGTAGGTGCAGAGCGATCTTGTAGGCCTTCCTTAGTATACAGTCGGCTTGCTCTCTTTCCGCTTTTGTTGTTGCGTGGTAGGGCAGCGAGTATGTGACCCTGCTGACGATTAGGCTGTTTACGAGTCTTAGGGTGTCGTCTTCCTTCATTCCGTATCTTCTTTGGGATACTCGGCTGATCATTCTTCCTACTTGTTCCGTGGCTTTCCTGAGCAGGGTGATGGTGTGGCTGCATTTGCGGCTACTCTGTAGCCACATGCCCAGAATGCAGATTATGTTTTTCTCCGGGATCGGTTGTCCCTCGAGGACGACGTCCAGCGGGGCTTGGGTAGGGTGTCTCCCTATTCTGATGAGCTCCGATTTTTCGGTCGAGCATTTCAGGCCCCTCTCCTTCACGTAGTCTTCTACGCAGGTGGCGGCTTCCTGTAGTCGGTCTTGTTTTTCTCCTAGCGATCCTTGGGTGATCCACACGGTTATGTCGTCGGCGTACATGGCGTGTTTGATACCCGGGATCTCTTTGAGCTTTCTTGCCAGTCTTAGCATTGACATGTTGAAGAGCACCGGCGATATGACTGAGCCTTGGGGTGTTCCTTTGCAGGGTGTGGCGAAGACGTCACTTCGCAGCTCGGCTAGCCCTACGGTCGCTGTTCGGTTGCTTAGGAAGGCCCTGATGTAGTTATGGGCTCTCCTTCCGCAGTTCGTGTCGTTTATGCCTTCCATGATGGCGGCGTGGCTTACGTTGTCAAAGGCTCCTTTGATGTCGAGGGCCATGACAACGTTTTCTCCGCTTCTCGGCATTTTTTCAAGTACTTCCTCCTTTAGCTGGAGGAGTACGTCTTGCGTGGACAGGTGGGCTCGAAACCCGTACATGCTATCAGGGTAGAGTTGGTTTCTCTCCAGGTGTGACTGAATTCTCTTCGTTATTATTCGTTCGTGCATCTTGCCTAGGCACGATGTGAGGGATATCGGCCTGAGGTTTTCCACTTGTAGTTTTTTACCGGGCTTCGGAATCATCACCACGACCGCGTGTTTCCATTCGGCGGGTACTGTTCCTTCCTGCCATAGTTTATTGAGGTACGCGGTGAGCTGGTCAATAGCTCCGTCGCTTAAGTTTCTGATCAGTGAATTGCGGATTCTGTCTGCTCCTGCTGCCGTGTTTCTTGTTGCCGACCTGATCGCATCGACCACCTCTTCCCTGGTTATGGGCCTGTCCATGACGGGGTTCTCTTCGCCTTGATATTCCTCTTTGTAACACTCGACCTGGTCGTTGCCGTAGCATTTGACCCGGACCTCCTCCAGTAGTTGTTTATCTGTACCGGTGTATTGGTGCACCAGCCTTCGTATTGCTTTGCCGCTCTCCGACTTGTTTTTGCTTGGGTCCATGAGGGACTTGAGGATCTGCCACGTTCTGGCCGTGCTCAGGGTGCCGTTCAGCGCGTTGCTAAACTGCTGCCATCCTTGTCTGGCCAGCTGCGTCGCGTACTCCTCCGCCTGCTTGGTGATTTCAGCTATCTTGGTCTTGAGCTTCCTGTTCAGCTTTTGTCTTTTCCACCGTGCGGTGAGTCCGCGTCTCGCCTCCCATAGCTTGAGGAGTCGCTTATCCACCTCCGGGGCGTGTTCGGTTCGGTCCACTTCTTTGGTGTAGAGTTCCTGGACCTCCTTGAGCTGTTGGCTCCACTCCCCCACAGATACAATGTCGCCTCCTTGCATCTGTCTACAGTGGGCCCTGAAGGCGTCCCAGTCGACGAGACGGGTCTTGCCTATTTTTCGTTTTGTGTCTTCGGCTGTGATGCTGGTTTTCAGTATATAGTGGTCGCTTCCTAGGTTTTCGAGTAGGTTTTCCCACTCGACCTGTCTGGCGCCCCTCACAAAAGTCAGGTCGGGGCAAGTGTCTGGGCTGACGCTGTTACCCTGTCTGGTTGGTTGGGTTTCGTCAGTTAGGAGATCGCAATCCGTTTGCTCTGCAGCGTCGCTGATTGTTCTTCCTTTTTTATCGTCTTTGCTGTAACCCCATTTTGGGTGCTTGGCGTTGAAATCGCCTGCTATTATTAGGGTGTTGTTGCCCGCTAGTTTTCTAGCCTCTGTAAAAAGCCTGCTAAAGTCCCCATCCTTCTGCTTAGGCGGGCTGTATAGGTTGATAATAAAGGTGCTCTTGGATTGTGCTTTCTTTTTAGGTATAATCTCTGTGATCGTGTGGTCGATCCGAGTGTCCGTTATTTCGTCGTGTGCTGTGGCTACCAATTTCTTGCTTACGAGGGTCGCCGTACGGCGAGCTTCCTGACACGTATAGCCCCTCAGCGAAGGTGTGCAGTTGGCTTCCTGTAATATAATTACGTCTGGCGGGGTTCCTTTGGCATAAATGTACTGCTGCAGGAGGCCTTGTTTTTGCCTGTACCCCCTGCAGTTCCATTGCCATATCTCTAATTGTTGGAGGCGTTCTGCCATGATGGTGTACTAGGGTTGGAGTTGAGGGTTTCTGCGCCGAACCTGCGTTCGTTATATAGGCGTTCTCTAGCGTCGTTAGTCGTTCTCTGCGCGTTCTGATTCTTAATGTGTGTTCTAACGTTTTGCTCTAGAAGGGCAAATTTCTGCTGCATAAATTGCATCTGCTCTTGCGTCTGTTTCTGCATGTTCATTATGAGAGCCTCGAGCTTCCCATCTTGTGGCTGTGTTGCTTCCACCATTGGGGGTGGTGGGGTCTGAGTTTTGGGCTGTGTCTGCCCTGTCCTGATTTCGCGGAGTTCTTTAAGGACCTCGCTCAGCTGCTTTCTGAGTTGGCCTAGTTCCTGTCTGAGGGCTTTGTTCTCTTCCATTAACTGTTTCTCGCGAGTGGATTGTGTGTTTGTGTTTGAGTGCGGAGCAAAGAGCGTTTTGGGAGGGCCGTCTCCCCAGCTCACCTTGACACCGCCGGTCTTCTTTTTCTTCTGTTGCTCTTGTCCTTGCTTCTGCTTCTGTTGCTGTTGTCCCAGGGGCGGGAAGGACTCGTCCCGCTCGGATCCTCGACTCCGGCTCCGGTTGCGGCTGCGTCCGCGGCTGCCGCTGCGCCCGGATTCCTGGCTCTCGTCTCGGAACCACCGCGGCCTTCTTCTGCGGCTGCGGTCCCGGCTCTTGCGTTGCTGCTGCAGGGGGCCCCACCGCAGCTCGCTCGCTGATTTGAGTCGTTGTTTGCAGTCCCTCGTGCCCGTGATGTGGTCGCCGTCACACACTAGGCACTTGGGTGTACACTGGTGGTCCGTCGTTGGGTTCTGAAGTCCGCATTGTCTGCAGACCTTGGCGTTCGGGTTTGGGCAGACGTCCATGCGATGCCCCTGTTGGCCGCAGGTGTAGCATACCTGCCTTGTTGGCCTGTACGGGTGGCACCGGTATTCGCTGCTGTGGTAGATGACAAACTTCGGAAGAGTAGGGCCGTCGAAAGTGATGAGGGCCGTGCTTGAATTTCCAAGCATTCTTTCCGTTATGACTCTGACGCCCTGGGTGCGAAGTCGTATGTGGGCCTTGAGTTCCTCGGATGTGGTTTTCGGTGCTGGGCCGTGAATAACTCCCCGTAGCGTTCCCTCCGGGGCCGCCGCGTGTGTGTTCACTGCAAAGCTTTTGCCTCCAAAGTTGATCTGCCTGATGTGCAGAACCTTCTTGGCTGCGTCTTCGTTAGCTGTGCTCACGATTATGATGTTCGAGCCGTGGCGAAGTCGGACGAGAAGATCTTCTTCCTTGCATCCTCTTCCGGTGGCCGCAACCACCGCTTCCACCACTTTGTATTGCGGTAGATCCTTGACTGCGAGTCCCCTCGGCCGGAGGACTATCTTGATGTCGTCTTTCGGGAGAGGAGGCAGTCGCAGCCTCGGCCCTCCCTCCCATTGTTTCTTCTCCGGTGCGCCAGCTGCGCTTCTTCCCGCTTCGTCGGAAGATGGCGACCTTCCTGCGCCGTTTCCCGCCAAAATTTGCGGTTTGTCGCCGCCATTTTGGCGTCTCTTCGATTTCTTTGACTGGACGACCGCCCAGCCTTCTGCTTTGTCTGCGTCCATTCCGTTAACTTGTGGTCGTTGTAGAGTCGATGGGGTGCTGCATCCCGGGGCTTGAGTCCCTGTAGCGACGAGGCCGTCGTGGCCTCGCGGTACGTGGGTCACGTCGATGGTGTCGTGGAAGTCTTCTTCCATGTTTTCGGGCGGTTCCGTAAAAAATCCTGGTTGTCTTGTGATTGTGGGTTGTTCCTGACTCGAAGTTTTCGTTCGGGACATCGCTCCGATGCGTCTTCACCGCGGGCCGAGGCCGGGAAGGCCGCGGAGCCCCGAGCTCGTGCTAAGCCTCGTTAGGCTTAACGCCTGGCCGACCACGTGGGAACTTCAAAGTCCGATAAAATCCTAAAAAATGGACCCACCGGCTTGGAAGTGGTATCCTCGTGGTCCGCTTCACTTTCGGCGTCGGTTCCAGCAAGAATTTTGGAGATCCGTAGGGATTAACCGGGTCAGAGGACCCAAAAATCGCGGAGCGCATGTGAGGCACGTCCGTACTCTTCGACGATCGCAGCGCCTTTTTCATGTATTGCCTTGAACATTTTTATATCGTCCGCATAAAGGAGAAATGAGGAGTTTTTGACCACGGAGGAAACGTCATTGATAAAAACAGAGAACAGAAGCGGGCCTAATACCGAGCCCTGAGGAACTCCGCTGGCTGGAGTGTAAACAAATGAGGTCTGTCCATTTACACTGACAAAGCAGGACCGATCAAGAAGATAGTTGCGTAGGAGGGCTACAATTGAAACGTCGATCTCAAACAGCAGAAGTTTTTGTTTTGAAGAAGTAATGAGTGAGTGACAACGTCGAAAGCTTTGCTCAAATCACAGTACACAGCGTCTATCTGACTCCTCTGAAGGACTTCAGCTGATGTATACGTCATAAAAGTCACAAGGTTAGTTGTAGTAGAACGACCTTTTATGAAACCATGCTGATTATGAATGATTACATTTTTGAGGTGGAAGGAAAGTACTTTGCGAAAAGCTTATTCAAAAAGCTTAGAGGCGGCACAAAGAAGAGAAATGGGGCGGTAGTTCGAAACATCACATTTGTTTCCTGATTTGAAGACAGGGAAAACACGCGCCGTTTTCCACACGCGGGGAAAGGCAGAATTTTTCAAACAGTTATTAAATATCGTGGTTAAAACAGGGACGAAGCTACTATTGAAGGCTTTTATTATGGCGGCTGGAATGCCATCAGGTCCAGGGGACAAAGATGGTTTCAAACACTTAAGACTCTCACTTACTAACTTCTCGTCGAGAAGAACGGAATTAGGTGCGCCAGCTGGAAGGCATACGGAATCGCAACGTGGAGATTTGTACACGGAGGAAAAGTGTTGAGCAAAGCCGTCAGCGACATTCCGAATTTCATTCCCATGAGTCAACTAAGTGAATATGACTGTCAGATTTATTCTAACGCTTGCGAACGTATCGCCAGAATTCAGTAGGACGATTAGAGGCACTATTCTCTAAATAATCCAGATAGGACTCATGATCCCGCTTGTACAGGCGTTTGCAAAGGGAACGCAAGCGGCGAAATTCATCCGCCCATGTATCCAGCCCAGGGCGTTTCGCTTTATGGTGGGCCCGCTCCTTAAGTTTCAGCGCTGTTCTAAGTTCCTTGGAAAACCAGAACGGAAACTTGCTGCGAGTAGGAGTGTGCATAGGTATGTACTGGCGCATACCATTGAGAACTATTTGAGTGAAGCGAATGACTTGTTCGTCAACATCGCTGATTTCGCTTAAAACAGACCAGTCGACAGAAGAGAAGAAACCGAAGAGACCAACATAGTCGCCGAGTGCGTAAGCGAAACGGGGGGAATTCCCCGCACGATTTGAATTAGCAGAAGGTGGGACAGAAACCGAAGCCGTTATTAGAATTGGAGGATGAAATTTGTCACAGCGAGTAAGTGAGATGTCAGATGACGAGACTCGAACATTTTCAAAATTAGATAAACAAATGTCAAGAACATTACCACAACAGTTTTCAATTAAATTGTGTTGCTGCAAGGTGTTAAAAGCTATGAAATCTAAAAGCCGGTTGCACTTACTAACTACATAATGATTGTTGTGTGAATATGTAAAGGTATTCCAGTTAATACCTGGAGTATTAAAATCCCCTAAAATGAGCAGTTTGTGCTTGCTATGAGAAGTGATAACATATTCAATAGAATGTAGTACATCATCGTAGGCAGGAGGAGGCAGATTAGGGGAAATGTAGAAAGCTGCCAATAAGAGTTTTTGATGTCGAGTTAAAGTGAGCTCTAACCAGACAGATTCTTCGATGGTTTCCAGGTCGGAACGCCGAACGCACTGCACGGAACTGTCAATAGCAATGAGCACTCCCCCTCCCTTTTGTTTAGAAGCTGATTCAGGGCGGTCACTTCGAAGAACAGAATAGTTATTAGGAAAGAAGTCACCTGAGTTTACTTCGCTGGACAGCCAAGTCTCAGTAATTACAACAGCCGAATAACAAGAGGCTAATGCATTAGAAAAAAATACAGGTCCCTTAGTCCGAAGACCTCGGGAATTTTGGTAATATATATCCAAGTTAGGGTTGACTGCGATCAACCGTCATCTCGGAAGGATGCAACATACCATCCAGGAGCTTTCCACGAAAAGCCTTGAAGATGCAGCCCGTAGGCCACATCGAGGGGTCAACAAGCTGATCGTAAAATTCCGCGCTGACTGTAAGGTAGAAGGACGAGTAGGAGTCATATTTCGTTTTCAACTGCCGGCAGGTTAGGGGGGTGACGTTCACGCACTTCAGATGGTTCGTCAGATCAGCCGACGTTGTCTCAGGGCACAGCTTGGAGACGAAAATAGCCTTCGGGCGCTTCTGAGGTCTGGCGACGTTCAGACTGGATGAGCTCGACGAGCCAGTGATGGCTGGGCTTCGGTGCTTCTTCTGCGCCTCAGGCGAATTAACTACAAGTGGGGGGGCAGATAGAGATGTCGGGCAGGTGGCCAAATCAACAGGTGCCATCCCACAGTGAAGGGCAGCAGAGTAGCTCTTGGATGGCTGGAAAATACGGGAAGGACTGCTCGCGGACAGGGGCTCGACGAAAGGCGGATCACGCTGCGATAAAGCAGGGCGCCTCGCAAGCTCCTCGCGTAAGCTGCGAACATCAGCCCGCAGAGAGGCAACGACCTCGGCCTGGAGAGCGAGCGCCCGCGAGTTGTCACCACGAAGGCGCTCATTCTCCTCCCGCAGCTGGGCGACCTCGTCGCTCAGAAACGAGATTCTCTCAAGTGCGTCGAGGAGGAGAGCCCGAAGGGAGGCAAGCGCACCGCAAGGTTCGCCCGTCGGGGAGGAAGCGAGGGAACCGGCCAGGTCGGTCGGATGATGGGGCTGGTGGGCCGTGGAAGAAAGGAATGCAGCCGCTGACTCGCCACCGTCGCTAGGCTTAGCACCGCCGCAAGACGACAAACACAGATTGCACATGAATGGTCGCGAGCCGGACTTCAAAAGCTGCAGCTCGTCGTCACTCCAAGTGACACACTTCGCGTGTACACGTTTGTTGCAGTCGGCACAACGAAAAAACTGCTGCTTACCAAAAAACGGACGGGAGCACAGCACACATGCGTCCTTACTGGGCGCCATGTTGTAATAATAATAATAATAATAATATAAAATAATAATAATAATAATAAATATTTTGTTGCACATAACGTGTACAGGGCAATGAACCGGGCCTGTCAAAGCCTCTAGTTGCTTGAGGGACTTGGCCCGGCAAAGTCGGCAGACGGACGTGCAATATAAACATAAAATATGAACATAATATCAACACAATACTAACAAGAAATGAATTGTGACCAAGGTGCAAAAGGTCAGGAAAAGTAACATGAAAAAGTAATGAAAATAAACTGCACGGAACCTCAGTTAAGACCACAGTAGTTTAAGAATTCGTGACTGATCATCAACATTTTTCAGACATATAGGAACCATGTTACAATGAGTGAACCATGTTTTTTAGCACAGTTTTGATGTTGCGGAAAACACTTCCTCTGACAAGTCATTAAAAATTTGGGGAACATAAAGACAGCGCTTGGCTTCCCCATACCTTGTTGAGGAACGCGGCACCTCAAAACGAATGGAACTACGCAGGCATCGGGAAGCTGTATTTCGTGTTTTGAAATTGCTGTCCCAGAAATGTCGTACCACTGCAGTCTGTAGAAAGAGTGTTCGAAAGCATGGAAGACCAAGGGTTGTGAAAATATTATCAGTCACAGAGAAGGGGGCGCTTTAGGTTATGTTTCTTAGTATGTTTCTTAATAAAGTGTCAACTCTGTTTTGCCATCTGGCGGAGCAAAAAGCGAAAACAGTAATCCCATATCGGAGAATGCTGTACACCACAGCATGCGCGATATTTTTTTTATGTGAAAAGGAACAATGAATTTTATATGGCAAAACAACCAGGCCGCGCTCCGAAGCTTATCACAGACATGTGATAGCTGGCTGTGCCAAGACATATCTCTGACGAAGAAGACTCAAGTATTTTACTGAATTCACATAGGCGCCCGGCACGCATCGACCGAGAAAACAGCCATGAACATGTAGAAAAACCGGCGCATCCATAGCTGTTAGTTTTAACGGGGATCTGAAGCAAACGAGTTTTTTATAATCGGGTTAACCTCCAAGCAGTTATTAGTGAACCAAGTCATTGTTTTTTGTATATTATTCTGGAGATTATTAATGGTCATCTTGTAAGAAAAGTGCTTGGAAAGCAAAACAGAGTCTTCGGCGTATTGAAATAACCTGAGATAAGTCATTAACGAACAAATTGAACAGAAGAGGTGATAATATGGAGCCCTGTGGAACCCCGCCCTTCAATGGAAGTTGACTACTTACATTTGTCATCCCGTCTAAAACAACAACTTGTGAACGACCGGAAAGGTATATCTTGAGCACATCGTAAAATGGACCTCTGAAGCCTATGGAGTATAGTTTCTCGAAAAAAATACCGTGATGAACTGTTTCAAAAGATTTTTGAAATGTCTAAAAATAAAGCAACACTAAACATATTTTGATCGAAAGCTGAAAAAAGTTCTTCGGAGAACTCTTCCAGAAGACCTACAGTACCACGACCGGGAACAAAACAAAACTGGCGGGTTGACAAAATGGGAAATTATTCAACAAAGGATGACATGGATCTCAAAAGAAATTTCTCGATTATGTGGGAAAGTATAGGCAAGATCGAGATGGGTCGATAGTTTTTCATGTCGTCTTTTTGTCCTCCTTTAAAGAGCGGTTTAACTAAAGCAGTTTTAAGGTCATCCGGGAAAAATGCAGTGCGCAGAAAACCATTCAGCATGAAAATCAGAACATCAGACAATGCCTCGAAATTTCTTTGGAGCAAATTTGCTGACAAGCCGTCAGTACCAGGAGGTTTATTTCGCTTGAACCTAAAGATTATATCACGCAGTTCTTGTTTTGTAATGCTAGCTAGAAAAGCGGAAGCAGAGTTTGATTCTTTCAACGTGTATTGGTATGTCTGACTGGAAGATGCTTTCTCTGAGGCCAGTGCGAAAAAACGATTAAAACTATCTACGACTTCGATGCAATCTCCCGGAAAGAAGGAAAGCGGGGACGTACTTGCAGAATTTTTGCCCCGAAGGTGGTTTATCAGTGACCACGTTTTAGTGGCATTCCTTGACGACTGTCGAAATTTCTGAAAAAAGTACTGGCGCTTCGTGGATCTTAGCAGAGCGACCACCCTATTTCTTGCGGCTTTATATTCCAGCCGAAACGCTTGATTTTTTGGTACCCGTTTACATCGTCTCCAAAGTATGTCTTTGTATGAAATGGCACGCATTACGTCAGGGGTCAACCAGTTATATTCTCTTCGGCGGTTTTTTATTACGACTCGCTTAGAATTGTTCTCAAACTTCTTTATTTGGTCGCAGAAGATACTATAGACCTTCTCCGGTGAATTAGACTCAGTTATTGCTAACCAGTTAAAATTGCTAATTAAGCTATCTAAGACTCTATTGTCAGCTATTGTAATATAGGTGAGGTTATTTGGAACAGCGTTTCGTGAAGAATTTGATAAAGGAAAAGATGGAGACGAACGGCAAGCAACCAGATAGTGATCCGCGAAGTGCTGTAATATAACACAGGAGGCAAACGAGTAATTAGGGGCGCGTTAGATAATGTGGTCTATACATGAACTTGTTAGATGATCGTTAACCATTTCTTCACGAGTAGGAACTGTGGCCGTATTTATTAAACCACATGAGGACAGGACAGACAAATAATCGGAAACGGTGCCCATTGTAGGGCACAATGTATTTATGTTTAAGTCGCCCACTAAACATATTCCACGGAATTCCAGAGGTGCAATATTTCTTCGAGTTCTAGCAGGAATCGGGTGATACTACCGCATGGCGGCCGATATACAGCCAACAAACTTAAACACCGGGCGCCGCAAGTTATCTTCAACGCTAAACATTCCGTATCCGCGAAGTTCACGTCCATTAATGATACATCAAATTTATCACTTACAAAGATGGCGATTCCACCACCTCGACGATGAGGCCTTGTCACAAAACGACTTTGATAGCCTGGCACTGAAAATGTACGCAAGCAAGCATCTGAAGTATTGATTTCTGTCAGCACGAATACATCGACGAATCTTATTCCTGATGTAGCGACGAGCTTGAATTCTTCCCAGTATTTGCGAAGGCTCCTGATATTTGTATTTACAATAGTGAAATCATTATCAACGCTCACACCAAAAGTGTCCTTGAACGACTGGAAGTGTGGTAGCTGGTAGCACGTGTTAGCCATGATAGCTACACAATGTTGTCCAAGTCTGCATGTCTGATTATTCGGAGAAGAGACGCTCCTTCACTCTTTTTCACAAAAATCTTGCCACGCTACGCCCAGGCAAACTTGTACTCTATTTGCTTTGCTCTAGTCCTAGCACGCCAGAATAGGTCACGGTTTAGTCTTGTCAAGTTTACGTTCAAAAATATCTTTTCAAGCGAACTAGCTTCGCAGAGTTGTAGAAGCTTTCCTCGGGCACTGAACAGATTTTTTCTGGCAGCAGTTGAAGTGAAGCGCACAAGGACCCTCGAATTAGAGTTACGTTTGCCCGGCAGACGATGAATCGCGTCAACCTCCGACAGGGAAAAATTCTGGAGGTGTAATGTTTCAGTGATATCACAAAGCATTTCCTTCAGATTTTCATTGTCTTTTTCTGGGAGACCATGGATTTCCAAGTTCATGTTGCGGCTGTATTGCTCGCTCTCATTCATGTCAACCTGCAGGTGCTCTAGCTGTTCGGCTTGTGCCTGTACTGTTGCTCGGAGGGCGGTGATCTCCGCATCTCTAGACTTTGCGTGTTCCTTGGCGGTCTTCATTTCATCAAGAATGGAATCATATTGTTTTGCCATAAAGGTCACCGCGTCCTCGAGTTCATGAACTGACCGGGTTAAGCTGACAACTTCGGCTTTTAAGAGGAGCAATGAATCAACCTTTTTGTTAAGCTCAGGTAGACATTCTAGACTCTTTTTTATCTCGAGCAGCTTCAAAAGCAAAGTTGAATCCTCGCCTGCACCTCCATCAGCCTCGGAAGCATCTACCTGAGAGGCGGAACCACCAGCACGTTTTTTTGCTGCTCTGAATGTTTTACACACCCACACGTTCCTTTTTGCTGGGCGTATTGTATTAAAGGTACTAGGTGCAATTCCGGAACATGTCTGACCTAAGTGGTAGGATAGCGTACAATTCGCACAGGTCATGAACTTGCCATCATCGGGCACTTCTTTGTGGCAAGCAATACATTCAGAAGTATCATTAGGCGTTGTAAGATGTAGAGAGCGTACACAGAGTGCAGTCGGCAGCAAATTCAAATTAAGAATGCAGGCAACGAAAAAGACACGCTACCTGTTGAAATACAAAGTGTCAGCGTTGGGCAACGTAATCGCCGCCGACTGCAGAGGATCCCGCGATGTCCGTTGGCTTAGGTAGTTTTACGATGAAACCAGGTTTTCAGATGAAGTTGGTGATTGCTGCTAGAAGCGACAGGACGGTTAGCTTCGACGAAGGTGATAGTGGCATCCGGGGTGTCAGGGGAACCGCATCCAGTGCGCCGCCTGTTGAAATACAGTGTCAGCGTTGGGCAGCGTGATCGCCGCCGACTAATATTATTATGAATAATAATAATAATAATCAATCAATCAATCAATCAATCAATCAATCAATCCATCAATCAATCTTTATTTTTTCGGTGCCCAGGAACAACCCAAACGTCTTGGTGCTGGTACACCATTCACACGCACAAAATGTAAATTTATTTCACCACAAAGGAAGACACTCAGGGGAGGTAATGCAGCAGTCAAGGCGATAGAAAAAAAATACACATAAACTAGGCGTGACAGCAAGCATGAGGCAAAAAAGCGAAAACAAGAAAACAGCGGTAAATGAGAACAGCTAGAACAGGCAACAGACATATAAATAACTAATGAAACAATAAACAAAGAGAATGAACACAAGAACGACCGATAACAGCCAAGTACAGCATATAGCAAAATACAAACAAGAATAACGCCAATACTAATATGAACGAATAAGAAACCTCTGAAATGCAAGCTAAAAATACAATCATACACAATAAGAAATGTAATTAGTGAACGCGTTACAGACAATCAGGCGTGAGTACACAGTATTGAAGAAATAACATTAATGAAAACAAGTAGACGTGATGAACAATTAAGGAGAAATAACAACAACATAACACCGGTGCAAATGCACAAGTGTAGTAAAGACAAAATGCATGAAAGGGGAAGTTATGTAAGAGAAAAAGAATGCTCAAAGTGGAACGTCACGAACATCCAATATAAAGGAAGGGAGAGAATTTTCGAATATATCAAGGTGAGGACAAAGAGAATTAAACAACTTTTGCATTCTGTCCAGAGGGGAGAGGGAGTGCAGGAGCGCAGAAACTTGGAATGGTCTGAATTCCCTTATGCTCTTTCGCGGTACACGCAAAAGGATACGCGCTAGGAGCTGAGGGCATAGAATGTGACCATGAAGAAGTTTATACAAGAAAATTATATCTGCCCTCACGCGACGGCAGCTAAGAGAAGGAAGCTGCAGTGAGTTACTCCGTCTGGGACGAGAGCTGGAAGTTTTGCAAGAAAACCGATGTTGAAATATGCGTAAAAACTTTAGCTGAACTCTGTCGATTTTTTCACAGTTCGACTGGCAAGTGCCGTTCCAAACAACAGACGCATATTCCAAAAGCGGCAAGCATATGGAGAGGTAGAGCTTTAAGAAAGGAAGTGGGGATCGAAACTCTCTCGAAATCCTGCAGATGAAGCCCAGTGTACGCATAGCCCGTAGAGCAATGCGTTTTGTATGAGAGGAGAAGCTCAGGCTGCGGTCTAAAAGTACGCCGAGGTCATTAATTTCATCAACCCTGGGCAGCGGCCTACCATTCACAGAATAAGAGTAGAGAAGACTGTGCGTTTTACGCGTAAATGGGACAACCTTGGTTTTAGATGAATTGAGAGTGAGCCCATTCTTCAAGCACCAATCAGAGAAGGCGGATTTGTCCGATTGCAATGACAAGCAATCATGAAGAGTATGTATTGCCTTGAACATTTTTATATCGTCCGCATAAAGGAGAAACGAGGAGTTTTTGACCACGGAGGAAACGTCATTGATAAAAACAGAGAACAGAAGCGGGCCTAATACCGAGCCCTGAGGAACTCCACTGGTTGGAGTGTAAACAAAAGAGGTCTGTCCATTTACACTGACAAAGCAGGACCGATCAAGAAGATAGTTGCGTAGGAGGGCTACAATTGAAACGTCGATCTCAAGAAGCAGAAGCTTTTGAAGAAGTAGTGAGTGAGTAACAACATCGAAAGCTTTGCTCAAATCACAGTACACAGCGTCTACCTGACTCCTCTGAAGGACTTCAGCTGATGTATACGTCATAAAAGTCACAAGGTTAGTTGTAGTAGAACGACCTTTTATGAAACCATGCTGATTATGTATGATTGCATGTTTGAGGTGGAAGGAAAGTATTTTGTGCAAAGCTAGTTCAAAAAGCTTAGAGGTTGCACAAAGAAGAGAAATGGGGCGGTAGTTCGAAACATCAGATTTGTTTCCTGATTTGAAGACAGGGAAAACACGCGCCGTTTTCCACACGCGGGGAAAGGCAGAATTTTTCAAACAGTTATTAAATATCGTGGTTAAAACAGGGACGAAGGTACTATTGAAGGCTTTTATTATGGCGGCTGGAATGCCATCAGGTCCAGGGGACAAAGATGGTTTCAAACACTTAAGACTCTCACTTACTAACTTCTCGTCAAGAAGAACGGAATTAGGTGCGCCAGCTGGAAGGCATACGGAATCGCAACGTGGAGATTTGTACACGGAGGAAAAGTGTTGAGCAAAGCCGTCAGCGACATTCCGAATTTCATAACCATGAGAGTCAACTAAGTGAATATTGTCACGTAGTGGTGACGGCAGTCGAAGCAGCGATGAAGACGGACGAAAGGGTCTTCTAAAAGAACTGTTTATTGGGCTGACGTGCACCCAAAATGGACTGAATCACTCGGCGGCGGCGAAGAGACAAGCGTGCTCGGCGGTCGTCGAACAGAATGCCCGCCGCTGTCGGCCGTGCTCAATTTAAAACTCATAGCGAACATTCGAGATAAAGGGCGCAAAGTTACTAGAACATTTCGGAACAACGTAGAATCAGCTTTGCCTGGCTGCGATCAATCGAGATAAATCTAGTCGCGTCTTGCGTCGCAAACAAAGCGATAAAGTGGTGTCGCGGCAGATTTGAAAAACGAACTAACACTGCAAATATTCGCGGCATTACTCCCCTCTCAAAGAAGCATCGACCCGATGCATTAAACCAAATAATGCGACTAGTAAGGGAATAAACGGATCTTGCGAAAATAGAGCATGGAAACGCAGCGGCTTTTAGCGCGCATAATACGGCTTCAGACGGACTACATGGACAACTTCTGGTCGTACGCGGCGTCGCTGGGATGCAGTCATTGCGTCAGGGATGACTTCATAATCCAGTTCACCCAGCCGACGAAGAACCTTGTACGGGCCGAAATAGCGGCGCAAAAGCTTTTCACTCAATCCACGGCGGCGAATGGGCGTCCACACCCAGACTTGGTCTCCTGGCTTGTATTCCGCGTTGCGTCTTCGTAGGTTGTAGCGTCTGGCGTCGGACCGCTGCTGATCTTTGATCCGTAATCGGGCAAGCCTTCGAGCTTCTTCTGCGCGTTGAAGGTAGGCGGCAACGTCGACGTTCTCTTCTTCTGTAACGTTGGGCAGCATGGCGTCTAGCGTGGTCGTGGCATCCCTGCCATGGACGAGCCTAAAAGGCGTCATCTGGGTGGTCTCCTGCACTGCGGTGTTGTAGGCGAAGACGACGTAAGGCAGGATGACATCCCAGGTTTTGTGTTCGGCATCGACATACATAGCGAGCATATCGGCGATGGTTTTGTTCAGGCGCTCGGTCAGTCCGTTGGTCTGCGGATGGTATGCAGTTGTCCTCCCGTGGCTGGTTTGGCTGTAGCGCAGGATGTCTTGCGTGAGTTCCGCCGTAAATGCTGTTCCTCTGTCCGTGATGAGCACATCGGGGGCACCGTGTCGAAGAAGAATGCACTCCACGAAAAATTTGGCCACTTCTGCTGCTGTTCCGTTCGGTAGGGCTTTCGCCTCGGCGTAGCGGGTCAGGTAGTCGGTCGCTATGATGATCCACTTATTTCCAGATGTTGACGTTGGAAAAGGGCCAAGCAAGTCCATGCCAATCTGCTGAAAGGGCCTTGAGGGAGGTTCAATGGGGTTCAGAAATCCTGCTGGTCGTGTGGGAGGAGTCTTTCGTCGCTGACAATCTCGGCATGTTTTCACATAGTGTGCGACATCGGCAGACAGTCGGGGCCAGTAATACTTGTCTTGAATGCGGCGGAGGGTGCGAGTAAACCCGAGATGTCCAGCTGTCGGCTCGTTGTGTGAAGCCTGTAGAACTTCTTCGCGGAGACAAGTAGGTACAACAAGGAGGTAGGCTGTTTTGTTCGCTGTAAAGTTCTTCTTCACAAGGACCTCATTCGGCAAACAGAAGGAAGACAGAAGAGCGTGTTGTCGGGCAAGTTGGCTTTGCATGATATATAAGAAGTTAGCGCAAAACTTAGACGAAGACAGAGAAGAAACACACAAGACGACAGACGAGCTCGTCTGTCGTCTTGTGTGTTTCTTCTCTGTCTTCGTCTAAGTTTTGCGCTAACTTCTTATAGAAGGAAGACAGTCCTCGCTTGAATGAAGCAGGGGGTGAAGAAACCTTGCCTTCCAGGTACTCGATGAGGCCTTTTAGTTTGGGGTCCGAGCGTTGCTGCTGAGCAAAAGAGCTTGCGCTGATGGGTCCCAGGAAGGCGTCCTCATCGTCGTCCAGCGGCGGTGCATCTACAGGGGCTCGTGAGAGGCAATCGGCGTCAGTGTGCTTGCGTCCGGACTTGTAAACGACGGTGACGTCAAACTCCTGGAGACGCAGACTCCATCGAGCGAGTCGGCCAGAGGGATCCTTCAAATTGGCAAGCCAGCAGAGTGCGTGGTGGTCGCTGACCACCTTGAACGGCCGTCCGTAGAGGTAGGGGCGGAATTTCGACGTAGCCCAGATGATGGCAAGGCACTCCTTCTCAGTGGTCGAATAGTTAGCCTCGGCCTTGGAAAGGGAACGGCTAGCGTATGCGATGACCTTCTCCAGCCCGTCACTTTTTTGAACGAGAACGGCGCCTAGTCCCACGCTGCTTGCGTCGGTATGAACTTCAGTATCGGCGTTTTCATCAAAATGCGCAAGGATCGGTGGGGACTGTAAACGACGCTGAAGTTCATTGAAGGCTTCTGCTTGCGGTGTTTCCCATTTAAACGGCACGTCTGCCTTCGTCAGTTGGGTCAGGGGCTCGGCGATGCGCGAAAAGTTTTTCACAAATCGTCGGTAATATGCGCATAGTCCGAGAAATCTGCGCACTGCTTTCGTATCGGCCGGCGGTTGAAACTGTTCAATAGCAGCTGTTTTCTGCGGGTCTGGGCGTACTCCTTCCTTGCTAACGATGTGGCCTAGAAACAGCAGCTCTTCGTAGGCAAAGTGGCATTTCTCTGCTTTCAAGGTTAGGCCAGACGACTGTATTGCGTCTAGTACTGTTCGAAGTCTTTTGAGGTGCTCTTCAAAGTTCGAGGCGAAGACAACGACGTCATCTAAATATACCAGACAAATTTTCCACTTCAGGCCTGCCAGCACTGTATCCATTACTCGCTGAAACGTCGCTGGTGCGGAACAGAGACCAAATGGCACCACCTTGAACTCAAACAGCCCATCCGGAGTTATGAATGCTGTCTTCTCGCGATCTCTTTCGTCGACCTCAATTTGCCAGTAGCCGCTCTTGAGGTCCATCGATGAGAAATATTTGGCGCTGCAGAGGCGGTCCAGTGTGTCGTCGATGCGGGGGAGGGGGTAGACGTCCTTCTTTGTTATGTTGTTCAAGCGGCGATAATCCACGCAGAATCGAAGTGCGCCGTCTTTCTTTCTCACTAGAACAACCGGTGCCGCCCATGGGCTGTTTGAAGGCTGGATTACGTCGTCGCGAAGCATTTCTTCGACTTGGTCCCGGATGGCTTGTCGTTCTCGCGGAGACACACGATAGGGGCTTTGACGGAGAGGTCGGACGTGTTGATCCGTTATAATGCGATGCTTGGCAATTGGCGTCTGTCGCACCTTCGGCGATGTCGAAAAGCACTCACTGTAGTTTTGAAGCAGATTGCGGATCTGGTCTTGTCTGCTCCGGTGCAGGGCTGGGTTGATGTCGAAAGTGGGCGAGTTCTCTTGGTAAGGCGGATCTTCTGCGGAGGGGTCGGAGAGGGCGAAGGAGTCTCGTACGTCAGATATTTCGTCGTAGAAAGCAATCGTCGTTCCTCTGTTAATATGCCGGTATTCTTCGCTGAAGTTAGTCAGCAGTACTTCGGCCTGGCCATTGCGGAAATGTGCGATGCCTCTTGCGATGCTGATTCCTCGGTCTAGAAGCAACTGCATGTTCCCCTCGATGATGGCTTCAGTGTTTATGCCTTTCGTGGCGCCTACGGTCACGATAACGCTTGAACGGGGTGGGACGCTCACTTCTTCCTCCAGGACACTTAGGGCAACGTGATTTTCCCGAGTTTTCATCGAAGTGATGGCTTCGTCCGTCGAAAGCGTGATCAGCTTGGATCGCAGGTCGATGATCGCCTGATGCTCATTAAGGAAATCCATACCCAAGATCACTTCGCGGGAGCATTGCGGTAGCACAACAAAGGTCGCAGGATAGGTATGTCCTTTGACAGTCACTCGCGCTGTGCATCGTCCTGATGGCGTAATGTGGTGGCCCCCAGCGGTGCGAATTTGTGGGCCGTCCCAAGCCGTTGTGACTTTTCTGAGCTGCGTAGCGAATGTTCCATTCATCACCGAGTAATCGGCTCCTGTGTCGACTAGAGCGGTGACTTTCCGGCCGTCGATAGTCACTTCTAGGTCGGAGGTCCTGGCTCTTGCATTGCATGTCGCTCTCGGCGTCGGGTCACGGCTTCGTCGCGTATGCGAGTCATGGGTTGGGCGTGTGGTCGAAGCTCCTCTGGGTGGCGGCGTCGATTTCAAGGTAGCTTGCGTCGTGGTCGAGGTTCTCATTGTGTGCGGCGTCGGTGCAGCGAGTGTCGGTTCTTCATGCGGCGTCGCGGGTGCATCGTCTTCATGGGACGTGGTCGGTGGAGGATCTTCGGCGTTTAGCTCGTGAGCAACCTCACCTCCAGAGGTTGCTGCCTTTAGTTTCCCCTACGGGGGCTGGGAGACCTTCCTCGTACCGCGGATGCGTAGCTGCGGCGTGGCGACGCAAAGCGCGAGGTTGACGGCGATGGTGAGCGCGAAAAGCGGTTCGGCGTGTACTCTTCTCGACGCAGGTACTCGTCGATTTCGTGCGGACGTTGTCCGAAGCGTGGTCGTGGGGCGTTAACGGCAAATCCTCGAAGACCGATACGTCGGTACGGGCAGTGACGAAGAATATGGCCGGCCTCACCGCAATGGAAGCACAACGGCCGGTTGTCGGCAGTCCTCCAGGCGTCGCATTTCCTGGGGCTTGAGCGTCGGTCAAAGGCTGGGCGCGCGGGGGCTGGGAGGCGGCGTTGTGGAACGATTGGCTCATCTCGGGGAGGACGTGGGGGTTGTCGCTGGGGCTGAGCAGTACTTACTGCAGCGGCGTAGGTCATGGCCTGGGGTTCTGTGGCCGTCGGGGTGCCAAGTGCCTGTTGCACTTCTTCCCGTACCACATCCATCACAGTCGCTGCTTGTGGCTGTGGGGAAGATGGCAGTAATCGGCGTAGCTCCTCTCGGACGATTTCGCGGATAACTTCCCGCAAGCTGTCGCTGGTGGTGGCCGGCGTGTCCGAACGGATTGCACAGGCAGAGGAAGGGCGATTGTACTGCCGAGCTCGAACGTCGAGGGTCTTCTCAATCGTGCAGGCTTCTTGCATAATCTCCTCGACTGTTTTTGGCGGCTGGCGGACGAGGCTTGCAAAGAGTTGTTCTTTTACGCCGCGCATTAAAACTGAACTTTCTTTTCCTCGGTCATCCCGGGATCGGCGCGGCGAAATAGGCGCTTCATCTCCTCGACGTAACTGCGGACGGGCTCATTCGGAAGCTGGATCCTGGACTCGAGGAGTCGTTCGGCTGTTTCTTTCCTCACGACACTGGTGAATACCTTCAATAGTTCTCTCTTGAATAGCTCCCATGTCGTAAGGAACGACTCGTAGTTTTCGTACCACGTGCGTGCGGAGCCATCCAATGAGAAAAAAACATGTCCAATCTTTGCCGCATCATCCCACTTGTTGAATGACGCCACTCGCTCAAATTGGTCCAACCATTCTTCAGGGTCTTCGACTAGGGATCCACTGAAAGTTGGCGGCACCCGCGGCTGCTGCAGTATGATCGGTGTCGACATCTTCGGCGAGGTTGCGGTGCTTGTAGCAGCGTCTTTTCGCTGTCTGGTGCGGTCCGGCAGTTTCCCGAACTCAGGCTCCTCTCCCTGGAGACGTCGGCTGGCTCGCTCAGCTGCTGGCTCGTCCTCGGGTGCGAAGCGCTCAGGGCTGGCTTCACGACTTGAAGGGGGCGTCCGGAACATGGAAGGCCACCCAGCACCTCCACCAGATGTCACGTAGTGGTGACGGCAGTCGAAGCAGCGATGAAGACGGACGAAAGGGTCTTCTAAAAGAACTGTTTATTGGGCTGACTTGCACCCAAAATGGACTGAATCACTCGGCGGCGGCGAAGCGACAAGCGTGCTCGGCGGTCGTCGAACAGAATGCCCGCCGCTGTCGGCCGTGCTCAATTTAAAGCTGATAGCGAACATTCGAGATAAAGGGCGCAAAGTTACTAGAACATTCCGGAACAACGTAGAATCAGCTTTGCCTGGCTGCGATCAATCGAGATAAATCTAGTCGCGTCTTGCGTCGCAAACAAAGCGATAAAGTGGTGTCGCGGCAGATTTGAAAAACGAACAAACTGCAAATATTCGCGGCAATATGACTATCAGATATATTCGAACGCTTGCGAACGTATCGCCAGAATTCAGTAGGACGATTAGAGGCACTATTCTCTAAATATTTAAGATATGACTCATGATCCCGCTTGTACAGGCGTTTGCAAAGGGATCGCAAGCGGCGAAATTCATCTGCCCATGTATCCAGCCCAGGGTGTTTCGCTTTATGGTGGGCCCGCTCCTTAAGTTTCAGCGCTGCTCTAAGTTCCTTGGAAAACCAGAACGGAAACTTGCTGCGAGTAGGAGTGTGCACAGGTATGTACTGGCGCATACCATTGAGAACTATTTCAGTGAAGCGACTGACTTGTTCGTCAACATCGCTGATTTCGTTTAAAACGGACCAGTCGACAGAAGAGAAAAAACCGAAGAGACCAACATAGTCGCCAAGTGCGTAAGCGAAACGGGGGGAATTCCCTGCACGATTTGAATTAGCAGAAGGTGGGACAGAAACCGAAGCCGTTATTAGAATTGGAGGATGAAATTTGTCACAGCGAGTAAGTGAGATGTCAGATGTCGAGACTCGAACATTTTGAAAATTAGATAAACAAATGTCAAGAACATTACCACAACAGTTTTCAATTAAATTGTGTTGCTGCAAGGTGTTAAAAGCTGTGAAATCTAAAAGCCGGTTGCACTTACTAACTACATAATGATTGTTGTGAGAATATGTAAAGGTATTCCAGTTAATACCTGGAGTATTAAAATCCCCTAAAATGAGTAGTTTGTGCTTGCTATGAGAAGTGATAACATATTCGATAGAATGTAGTACATCATCGTAGGCAGGAGGAGGCAGATTAGGGGAAATGTAGAAAGCTGCCAATAAGAGTTTTTGATGTCGAGTTAAAGTGAGCTCTAACCAGACAGATTCTTCGATGGTTTCCAGGTCGGAACGCCGAACGCACTGCACGGAACTGTCAATAGCAATGAGCACGCCCCCTCCCTTTTGTTTAGAAGCTGATTCAGGGCGGTCACTTCGAAAAACAGAATAGGTATTAAGAAAGAAGTCACCTGAGTTAACTTCGCTAGACAGCCAAGTCTCAGTAATTACAACAGCCGAATAACAAGAGGCTAAAACATTGGAAAAAAATACAGGTCCCTTAGTCCGAAGACCTCGGGCATTTTGGTAATATATATCCAAGTTAGGGTTTACTGCGATCAACCGTCAGCTCGGAAGAATGCAACATACCATCCAGGAGTTTTCCACGAAAAGCCTTGAAGATGCAGCCCGTAGGCCACATCGAAGGTCAACAAGTTGATCGTAAAATTAATAATAATAATAATAATAATAATAATAATAATAATAATAATAATAATAATAATAATAATAATAATAATAATAATAATAATAATAATAATAATAATAATAATAATAATAATAATAGTCAATCAATCAATCAATCAATCAATCAATCAATCTTTATTTTTTTCGGTGCCCAGGAACAACCCAAAGGTCTTGGTGCTGGTACACCATTCACACGCACAAAATGTACATTTATTTCACTACAAAGGAAGACACTCAGGGGAGGTAATGCAGCAGTCAAGGCGATAGAAAAAAAAGACACATAAACTAGGCGCGACAGCAAGCATAAAACAAAAAAGCGAGAACAAGGAAACAGCGAGAACAGCGGTAAATGAAAACAGCTAGAACAGGCAACA
The DNA here is from genome assembly GCF_052857255.1 of Amblyomma americanum. Lineage (NCBI taxonomy): Eukaryota > Metazoa > Arthropoda > Arachnida > Ixodida > Ixodidae > Amblyomma > Amblyomma americanum. Next base: position 118,673,599 of record NC_135507.1, on the reverse strand, counting down.
GACATATAAATAACTAATAAAACAATAAACAAAGAGAATGAACACAAGAATGGCCGACAACAGCTAAGTACAGCATATATCAAAATACAAACAAGAATAAAGCCAATACTAATATGAACGAATAAGAGATCTCTGAAATACAAGCTAGAAATACAATCATACACAATAAGAAATGTAATTAGTGACGCGTTACAGACAATCAGGCGTGAGTACACAGTATAAAGAAATAATATTAATAAAAACAAGTACACGTGATGTACAATTAAGGAGAGAAAAAAAATATATAATACCGGTGCAAACGCACAAGTGTAGTAAAGACAAAATGCATGAAAGGGGAAGTTATGTATGAGAAAAAGAGTGCTCAAAGTGGAACGTCACGGACATTCAATATAAAGGAAGGGAGAGAATTTTCGAATATATCAAGGTGAGGACAAAGAGAATTAAACAACTTTTGCAATCTGTCCAGAGGGGAGAGGGAGTGCAGGAGCGCAGAAACTTGAAATGGTCTGAATTCCCTTATGCTCTTTCGCGGTACGCGCAAAAGGATACGCGCTAGGAGCTGAGGGCATAGAATGTGACCATGAAGAAGTTTATACAAGAAAATTATATCTGCCCTCACGCGACGGCAGCTAAGAGAAGGAAGCTGCAGTGAGTTACTCCGTCTGGGACGAGAGCTAGAAGTTTTGCAAGAAAACCGATGTTGAAATATGCGTAAAAACTTTAGCTGAACTCTGTCGATTTTTTCACAGTTCGACTGGCAAGTGCCGCTCCAAACAACAGACGCATATTCCAAAAGCGGCAAGCATATGGAGAGGTAGAGCTTTAAGAAAGGGAGTTGGGATCGAAACTCTCTCGAAAGCCTGCAGATGAAGCCGAGTGTACGCATAGCCCGTAGAGCAATGCGTTTTGTATGAGAGGAGAAGCTGAGGCTACGGTCGAAAAGTACGCCGAGGTCATTAATTTCATCAACCCTGGGCAGCGGCCTACCATTCACAGAATAAGAGTAGAGAAGACTGTGCGTTTTACGCGTAAATGAGACAACCTTGGTTTTAGATGAATTGAGAGTGAGCCCATTCTTCAAGCACCAATCAGAGAAGGCGGATATGTCCGATTGCAATGACAAGCAATCATGAAGAGTATGTATTGCCTTGAACATTTTTATATCGTCCGCATAAAGGAGAAACGAGGAGTTTTTGACCACGGAGGAAACGTCATTGATAAAAACAGAGAACAGAACAGACATCTTGTTATACATACAAACTCGGGCCTGTCAAAGCCAAGAGAAGGCTTGCAGGTCTAGGCCCGGCAGCAACGGCGAGCGAAAGTATAAGCAATAAAATATCATGGTAAGTGTACATACACTGAAATATAACTACCAAACAAATTATATCGTAAAAAAGAAAACCCACTGTAACAATGACGTACTCTCTGCATCATTTTTCCTTATAACATCGATTTCAACATCCGTTTCAACGTCGCTTTGGAAGTGGCACAGAATACATGATCAGGAAGACTGTTGAATATTGCAGGGACATATACACCTACTCTTGCTTTGCCGTATCTGGTTTAATATTTAGGAACTATGTAGCGCTGACCTTTACGTAGGGTTCTGATAGCAACTGATTTAGTCTTGAAGGCAGGATTCCAAAAGTGTCGGAGAACTACTGTTTGTTTATATAAACTTTCAAAAGACGGAAGGGCCAGAAATTTAAACAAGTTTCCTCGAGGGGGAAATGAACGTTCGTAGGCAGTACTCTTCAACATGCTTTTTAGAAGGGTATCTACACGATCTTGCCACCTTTGCGAACAGTGCGCAAAAACTGTGATGCCGTACCTTATAACACTGTACGCTAGTGCATGTATGATTGTCTTTTTTACAGATACAGGAAGGAAAGATTTAATTGTAAACAATAGCCATGCAGTGCTACGTAATCTGCTACAAATATATGCCATGTGACTGTGCCAAGACAGATCACTGTCGAAGTATATACCCAGATATTTTATACAATGAACATTTTCAACAGGAGCGCAATGGCAACCTTTACCGTTGTGGCAGTGTAAGAAAACAGATTCAGTCAGTACAGTTGTCTTCAAGAGGTTTCTAAAACAAACTAATTTTGTTTTTTGGTGGTTTACCAAAAGACCATTCAAAGTAAACCAGTACATAGCATTACCAATATTTTTTTGTAGTAAGGAAACCGCAGTTTTGTATGAAATGTGCTTTGTTAGTAACACCGTATCATCGGCGTACTGAAAGACCAGGGAATTTGTTATCACTGACGCGAAGTCATTTATAAATAGATTGAAAAGTAAAGGTGACAGAACGGACCCCTGAGGAACCCCAGCCAAAAACATCTGTCGGCTGCTCACGGCTTTGGTATTATCAAGGGCTACGACTTGTGAGCGATCTTGCAAATAACTTTTTAAAAGGTTACGAAATGAACCCCTAAATCCAAGTAGGTACAATTTTTGTAATAATATTTCGTGATTTACTGTATCAAAAGCTTTGGCGATATCTAGAAATAGGCAGCAGGCAAACAGACTGTGATCAAAAGCAGTATACAATCCATCTCCAAATTCTTCTAAATGTAATAGCGTTCCACGGCCTTCTATGAACCCGAACTGTCGGTCAGACAGAATAGAAAACTTTTTCACAAATGATGTCATGCACTCTAACATAAATTTTTCTAAAATCTGGGAAAGTATTGGTAAAACTGATATGGGCCTATAATTATCAAGAAGCTCTCTCTTGCCACCCTTGTATATTAGTCTCACAATCGCCGTTTTTAAGATACTCGGTATTTCAGCAGCCTCTAAGAATCCGTTAAGGATAGACAGAAGTATGTTCTCCAGCGCTTCATAATTTCTCTGAAGCAGAGACACTGGAATACCATCAAGACCAGGTGGTTTTTTCTGTTTGAAGCTAAAGATTATACGGGCCAGATCACCTGCCGACAGCTTCGGTAAAAAGGCGGACGCAGATACCGTATGTGTCAAGGAACATCTATCGTGTGGCAAGGATGAACAAGGCTGAGATACACTTGCAAAGTGTTTGTTAAATAATTCAGCTGTTTGCTGAGGATTACACGAGAAAATGTCTTGAAAAGATGGCTCTTTTCTGTTAACGCCTATCAAATTATTAATTAATGACCAAGTTTTGGCGGGGTTTCTGGTAGCTTCTCTAAATTGCTCACGGTAGTACTGCCGTTTGGCAGAACGAATAAGCGCGACAACTCGGTTTCTTGCGGCTCTGTATTCGGTGCACAATTCAAGATTTTTAGGGGAACGCTTACAACGCTTCCACAGCCCACCTCTGTGCAGAATTGCTTGCAAAATTACTGCATTGAACCAGATATGATTGCGTCTTTGTTTTTTGCGGATGACCCGCTTCGAGGCTTGTTCAAATATCCTTAATTGTTGGCAGAACAAAGAATAAAGTATATGAGGGGGGTTATACCCAGCTAATGACTGCCAGTTGAAGCTACGAATTAGGTTATCTAACATGCGCTGATCTACTATAGTGACGTGAAAGTTATTTTGAGCGGTGTTTGAAGTTTGCGGCCCTTGAATTTTATCAGTATTACAGTCAGTGAAGCGGCAGACTGTAAAATAATGATCGGCCAAACGCTGCGTAATGACAGCTGACGAAAAATTGCAGTTTGGTGCACGAATGTCTATGTGATCGAGAAAAGATTGAACTAATTTACCGCCGAGAAATTCCTCGCGAGACGGTGCGTTGATAACTTTTTCTATACCAGAAGCTGAAAGAACGGCTAGGTAGTCTGCCACAGCCGTTTTTGTGGGGCATAATGTGTCTATGTTCAGGTTACCTATTATGCAAATTTGATCGATTGTACTATTCGCCTGTAAGATTATTTCCAATTCTAGTAAGAAACGGCTGACACTGTAAGATGGTGGCCGGTAAATTGCCAGTAACATTAATGAAGTTTGCTTGGAGCAAAGTTCCAAAGCTAGGCATTCTGCGTGGACAAAAGATATATATATATATATATTCTAGATGCATCAAACGTGTCACGGGCATAGACAGCAATTGCACCCCCTCTAAGTGAAGAACAGATCTAGGCAAGAATCTTGAACATTTATCTCTGTTAGCACAAATATATCTACAAAAGCAATGGCACCCTGTGCGATATTTTTAAACTCATCCCAGTATTTGCGTAAGCTACGAATGTTAACATTAATCACAGTAAATTCTATACCTGAGTTTGGACCAAAACCCTTTTAGAATGATTCAAAATTCGGAAAACTTAGAGTAGCTGATGAAGCGCTGTTCATTTTATTTGTGCTATGTCTTCTTCACATGTCACTGTGACAAGAGGAGCCTTTTCCTCTTTCCTGGCAAAGATTTTACCTCCTCTTACCCAAACATATTTATATTCCTTTTCTTTTCCTGCCTTCCTGGCCTTCCAGAACAGGTAACGGTTCATTTTTGTTAGGTTGTCATTGAAAAATATCTCTGGCAGGGACTGTGATTCATGCAGTACTCGGAGCTTGTTTCGAGCGTTAAATCATATTTCTCTGGTTGCTACGTTAGAGAAGCGAGCCAGGATGATAGGAATGCTGTCTTTCTTGGCAGGAAGGCGATGAACCGCAACAATCTGGTCAGTTGAAAAGTTTAGCAGTTCCAGTTTTTCCGCCACTTCCTGTAGCTTGTCTAGCAGGTTTTCATCTGGAGTGACTGGCATACCATATATCTCAAGATTAGCTTTTCGGCTGTATTGCTCCGCCTCATTTTGTTCTTTGAGCATGCTGTGCAGCTGCGCACTCTGTTGGTTTACGGTCTCCCGCAAGGCCTGTATCTCTTGGTCTCGAGCGAACGCCGATTCCTGGCTCGACTTCATCTGCTCTCGCAATGAGTCGCACTCATTTGATAGGAAATTAGCCTATTCTTCGAGGTCTCCCACTGTTTTCGCCAGTCTAAGGATTTCTGTTTTTAGAAGTAGTAAAGAATCTACCTCATCCACCAGGGCCGGCAGCGCCTCAACGTTTCTTTTTATTTCCTTTATCTCATCTGTCAAAGCCGATAATGCTTCCGCGCTTTCGTTTACGCCTTCGGCATCCAGCTGCGACGAAGGACCACCACGCTTTTTTGCAGTCCTGCTTGTTTTACAGATCCATACATCGCGTTTAGTTTGTCCCATTGTGGTAAAAGTGTTTGGTGCTATTCCCGAGCAAACCTGCCCTAGGTGATACGAGTGCTGGCAATCTGAACACGTCATAATGCGCCCATCACTTGGTAACTCTTTTTGACAACTTATGCACCTATCCATCCTAACACCGTACAACTGAAATAACACAGGTGAGCAGTCGGCGGCAAAAGAAAAACAGAATAAATGCAGGAAAACGAACAGAAGTACTACCTGTGAAAAGTACAAGGTCTCAGTGATGTGGCCCACGCATCGCCGCCGACTGCAGAAGGGTCCGGGAAGGCGGTTCCTTTATCTTGAAAACGCTGGTTCAGTGTTGCTTGCGGTGATCTTGATTGAATCCTGATTTGGCGGCAGCTAGTAGCGTGTCCCCCAAGCAATCTTCCGCTGTCCATTGAGGCGATGTTGCGGGCTGAATCCGTCCGGGTATTGCTGTTTACTGGTACTGCTACCACCTGTGAAAATAATAATAATAATAATAATAATAATAATAATAATAATAATAATAATAATAATAATAATAATAATAATAATAATAATAATAATAATAATAATAATAATAATAATAATAATAATAATAATAATAATAATCAATCTTTATTTTTCGGTGCCCAGTAACAACCCATAGGTCTTGGTGCTGGTACACCATTCACACACACAAAATGTAAATTTATTTCACTACAAAGGAAGACACTCAGGGGAGGTAATGCAGCAGTCAAGGCGATAGAAAAAAAAGACACATAAATAGGCGTGACAGCAAGCATGAAGCAAAAAAACGAAAACAAGAAAACAGCGAGAACAGCGGTAAATTAAAACAGCTAGAACAGGAAACAGACATATAAATAACTAATGAAACAATAAACAAAGAGAATGAACCACCGATAACAGCCAAGTACAGCATATAGCAAAATACAAACAAGAATAAAGCCAATACTTTTACTAATAATAATAATAATAATAATAATAATAATATTATTATTATTATTATTATTATTATTATTATTATTATTATTATTATTATTATTATTATTATTATGCGGGCAGGGTCTATGAAAAGTTTTGTATGCAGCTGAACAACTTTGAATTAGAGTGCACTCGGGTGGTAACTAGAACAGTCAGAAAGGGTCACTGCTGGATGAAGCCGGACATTCATAATGCAATTTCGTATCGAGATAGTTTGCGGAAACGGCGCAAAGAAGTCCAAAAACTTAGCTGTGCGATGTCAGTGCACGTTAAAGATCCCCAGGTGGTCGAAATTATTCCGGAGCCCTCCGCTACAGCACCTCTCTATTCCTTTCTTCTTTCACTCCCTCCTTTACCCCTCCCTTACGGCGCGGTTAAGGTGTCCAACGATATATGAGACAGATACTGCGCCATTTCCTTTCTCTCCAAAACCAATTATTATTATTATTATTATTATTATTATTATTATTGTTATTATTATTATTATTATTATTATTATTATTATTATTATTATTATTATTATTATTATTATTATTATTATTATTATTATTATTATTATTAATATTATTATTATTATTATTATTATTATTATTATTATTATTATTATTATTATTATTCAGACCATTCCAAGTTTCTGCGCTCCTGCACTTCCTCTCCCCTCTGGACAGAATGCAAAAGTTGTTTAATTCTCTTTGTCCTCACCTAGATATATTCGAAAATTCTCTCCCTTCCTTTATATTGGATGTCCGTGACGTTCCACTTTGAGCACTCGTTTTCTCATACATAACTTCCCCTTTCATGCATTTTGTCTTTACTACACTTGTGCGTTTGCACCGGTATTATATTGTTTTTGCCTCTCCTTAATTGTTCATCACGTGTACTTGTTTTCATTAATATTATTTCTTTAATACTGTATACTCACGCCTGATTGTCTGCAACGCGTTCACTAATTACGTTTCTTATTGTGTATGATTGTATTTCTAGCTTGTATTTCAGAGGTTTCTTATTCGTTCTTATTAGTATTGGCTTTATTCTTGTTTGTATTTTGCTATATGCAGTACTTGGCTGTTATCGGTCGTTCATTCTCTTTGTTTATTGTTTTATTAGTTATTTATATGTCTGTTGCCTGTTCTAGCTGTTTTCATTTACCGCTGTTCTCGCTGTTTTCTTGTTTTCGCTTTTCTGCTTCATGGTTGCTGTCACGCCTAGTTTATGTGTCTATCGCCTTGACTGCTGCATTACCTCCCCTGAGCGTCTTCCTTTGTAGTGAAATAAATTTACATTTTGTGCGTGTGAATGGTGTACCAGCACCAAGACCTATGGGTTGTTCCTGGGCACCGAAAAATAAAGATTGATTTAAAGAAATAATATTAATGACAACAAGTACACGTGATGAACAATTAAGGAGAGAAAAAAGCAATATAATACCAGTGCAAACGCACAAGTGTAGTAAAGACAAAATGCATGAAAGGGGAAGTTATGTATGAGAAAAAGAGTGCTCAAAGTGGAACGTCACGGACATCCAATATAAAGGAAGGGAGAGAATTTTCGAATATATCTAGGTGAGGACAAAGAGAATTAAACAACTTTTGCATTCTGTCCAGAGGGGAGAGGGAGTGCAGGAGCGCAGAAACTTGGAATGGTCTGAATTCCCTTGTGCTCTTTCGCGGTACACGCAAAAGGATACGCGCTAGGAGCTGAGGGCATAGAATGTGACCATGAAGAAGTTTATACAAGAAAATTATATCTGCCCTCACGCGACGGCAGCTAAGAGAAGGAAGCTGCAGTGAGTTACTCCGTCTTGGACGAGAGCTGGAAGTTTTGCAAGAAAACCGATGTTGAAATATGCGTAAAAACTTTAGCTGAACTCTGTCGATTTTTTCACAGTTCGACTGGCAAGTGCCGTTCCAAACAACAGACGCATATTCCAAAAGCGGCAAGCATATGGAGAGGTAGAGCTTTAAGAAAGGAAGTGGGGATCGAAACTCTCTCGAAAGCCTGCAGATGAAGCCGAGTGTACGCATAGCCCGTAGAGCAATGCGTTTTGTATGAGAGGAGAAGCTGAGGCTACGGTCGAAAAGTACGCCGAGGTCATTAATTTCATCAACCCTGGGCAGCGGCCTACCATTCACAGAATAAGAGTAGAGAAGACTGTGCGTTTTACGCGTAAATGAGACAACCTTGGTTTTAGATGAATTGAGAGTGAGCCCATTCTTCAAGCACCAATCAGAGAAGGCGGATATGTCAGATTGCAATGACAAGCAATCGTGAAGATTATGTATTGCCTTGAACATTTTTATATCGTCCGCATAAAGGAGAAATGAGGAGTTTTTGACCACGGAGGAAACGTCATTGATAAAAACAGAGAACAGAAGCGGGCCTAATACCGAGCCCTGAGGAACACCGCTGGTTGGAGTGTAAACAAATGAGGTCTGTCCATTTACACTGACAAAGCAGGACCGATCAAGAAGATAGTTGCGTAGGAGGGCTACAATTGAAACGTCGACCTCAAACAGCAGAAGCTTTTGAAGAAGTAATGAGTGAGTAACAACGTCGAAAGCTTTGCTCAAATCACAGTACACAGCGTCTACCTGACTCCTCCGAAGGACTTCAGCTGATGTATACGTCATAAAAGTCACAAGGTTAGTTGTAGTAGAACGACCTTTTATGAAACCATGCTGATTATGAATGATTACATTTTTGAGGTGGAAGGAAAGTACTTTGTGCAAAGCTAATTCAAAAAGCTTAGAGGTTGCACAAAGAAGAGAAATGGGGCGGTAGTTCGAAACATCAGATTTGTTTCCTGATTTGAAGACAGGGAAAACACGCGCCGTTTTCCACACGCGGGGAAAGGCAGAATTTTTCAAACAGTTATTAAATATCGTGGTTAAAACTGGGACGAAGGTACTATTGAAGGCTTTTATTATGGCGGCTGGAATGCCATCAGGTCCAGGGGACAAAGATGGTTTCAAACACTTAATACTCTCACTTACTAACTTCTCGTATACTCACGCCTGATTGTCTGTAACGCGTTCACTAATTACGTTTCTTATTGTGTATGATTGTATTTCTAGTTTGTATTTCAGAGGTTTCATATTCGTTCTTATTAGTATTGGCTTTATTCTTGTTTGTATTTTGCTATATGCTGTACTTGGCTGTTATCGGTCGTTCATTCTCTTTGTTTATTGTTTCATTAGTTATTTATATGTCTGTTGCCTGTTGTAGCTGTTTTCATTTACCGCTGTTTTCGCTTTTTTGCTTCATGCTTGCTGTCACGCCTAGTTTATATGTCTTTTCTTTTTCTATCACCTTGACTGCTGCATTACCTCCCCTGAGTGTCTTCCTTTGTAGTGAAATAAATTTACATTTTGTGCGTGTGAATGGTGTACCAGCACCAAGACCTTTGGGTTGTTCGTGGGCACCGAAAAATAAAGATTGATTGATTGATTGATTGATTATTATTATTATTATTATTATTATTATTATTATTTAGAATACAGCCCCGCCGCGGTGGCTCAGTGGTTAGGGCGCTCGACTACTGATCCGGTGTTCCCGGGTTCGAACCCGACCGCGGCGGCTGCGTTTTTATGGAGGAAAAACGCTAAGGCGCCCGTGTGCTGTGCGATGTCAGTGCACGTTAAAGATCCCCAGGTGGTCGAAATTATTCCGGAGCCCTCCACTACGGCACCTCTTCCTTCCTTTCTGCTTTCACTCCCTCCTTTATCCCTTCCCTTACGGCGCGGTTCAGGTGTCGAACGATATATGAGACAGATACTGCGCCATTTCCTTTCCCCCAAAACCAATTATTATTATTATGTTTAGAATACGTCTGCAAGAAACAGGGTTGTCGCCCTTTTACGCGGCGCCAAGCGCCGTTACTTTTTTTAAATTCCAGCAATCTTCAAATAATGTGAGCAAATCTTGGACTTTGGTAAATTATCTCAGAGGTATGAATTCCAATAAATGTTCTGTTTTCGATTCTTTTAGTCAGCCTCCGCCAGCAGTAACTGATGAGTTCAACAAACACTTTGTAAAAGCGTCGCAAAGAGCTCTTACTCCAACTACTAGCTCTAGTTCGTTAACGTAGTTCAAACCTGCGTCCGCTTTTCTTCCTAGGATCTTGAGATGTGATCTGGAAGGGATTTTTTTTTCAGTTTCCGACCTAACAAGCCCACTGGATATAATGCGATACTATTACACATCCTTAGCAAAAATTTTAATGTTCTGGAAGATATTCTCTTTTGAATAATAATAATAATAATAATAATAATAATAATAATAATAATAATAATAATAATAATAATAATAATAATAATAATAATAATAATAATAATAATAATAATAATAATAATAATAATAATAAATAAATCTTTATTACTCCTCAAGGAATACATATATGTTGCCGGGCCTGCCGAAGCCTCTACATGGCTTGTATGGCAGTTCCCAGCAGCGGGGCAGCTCCAGCGTTCGGAGACAATGGTATGCACTTTTTCCTTAAAATAAAAGCTTTTAAACATACTGTTAGAGAAAAACACTGAACCTCACACTTGTATTTTGCAAGTATGTTAAACAAATGATATATGCATATTAATGCTTTTTTCAATGTTGTCAACATGAACAGGGAGGCAAAATAAAGAAATAAAAATATCAAACATCGAACAATGCCTTTGCGCACATACACAATGAAAGTAACTGTATCGGATGCTCCAAAACATCATAAAAACACAGAATTAAAGCACTATGCACCAATTATTTTTGAAGTTCAATTAACGCTCTTTTTACTCCGGATCGTGTTGTTTGCTGTAATACTGTTTGGGGGGAAAGAAAATGGCGCAGTATCTGTCTCATATATCGTTGGACGCCTGAACCGCGCCGTAAGGGAAGGGATGAAGGAGGGAGTGAAAGAAGAACGGAAATGGCGCTACTGAATGGTTTTTTGGGGGCGACGAAATTCCTGAACGCCTGAAAACAGCAGTTGTTTTACCCCTGCACAATTCAGGACATAAAGATAAGATTGAAAACTACCGGCCAATTTCGATCCTACCTGTAATTGCTCAGGTCTTGGAAAAATTTCTTTTTGACACTATGTCTTCTTTTTTTAAGAAATTTTTTGTCCTGAATGATCACCAGTTTGCCTTTGTCTCTGGGCGCGGTACTGTTGCCCTTCTTGGGGAATTTTCGAATGAACTGTTTTCAACGTTTGATCAGAATCTTTTCACGTGTGCTCTCATCTTAGATGTAGCGAAAGCATTAGACTCCCTTAAACATCAAATCTTGTTAGGCAAGCTGCATTTTTCAGGATTCCGTGTGCATTTCTGCCACATTCTGGAAGACTATCTCAGCAACCGTTATCAAGTTGTCGCTACCGGTGATAAGGGCGTTTTCAGTTATAAATTGCCGCTGAATGTGGGTGTACCTCAGGGGTCTATTTTATCTCCAATGTTGCTTAAGATTTTTTCGAATGACTTCGCTTTGGCTATTACCAACTGTTTAGTGTTCCAATATGCTGATGACACAACGTTACTGGCAAAGCATATATCCTACAAATTGACCTCTGATTTATTCCAAAAGAACATTTACAGTGCAATGAGCTGGTTTGCCGACAATGGAATTGCTGTCAACGCCCAAAAAAACTCCACTATAGACAACTGTTATTAACAGTCCTATTTACTTGCATATTTCAAACTGTGTTTCTTGTAAATGGTCACGTGAGCTATTGAATATGTGGAATTTGTTAAGTATGTAGGAGTGTCTTTCGACAGTAGCTTAACCTGGCATTGCCATTTATCTAATGCTTGTAAAATGAGCTCAGTGGCATGGTTGTTGTTTAATATCACAAGTTTTGTGCCTTTATCTGTAAAAAAAAAACAATTGTACATGCTTTGGCGTACAGTGTGTTAAGATACGGTATTACCATCTTTGCCTTTTGCTCGCATTGTTGGGTATGCAGGATTGACAGCATTTAAAAGAATATTCCTTAAAAAGTTGCGTACAACACACCCATTCTGTAAGCTGAAAATATCTTCCGTGAACTACGGCTCCCAAACTTCAAATCCTTATTCATTGATACTGCTGTCCTTAAGCACTATTGGTAAAGTGAATTTAAAGAGGAAACTACCCCGACGAGACAACTTAATAAACATGACCGTTACATTTTTCCTCGGTCAAACACGAGGTATGGTGCGGCCACGCGTTGCGCTGATGTTCCGGCTACCGATGGAGGCGCCACAGAAAGGCACCAGTGTGCTGTACGATGTCAGTGCAAGTGGTCGAAATTATCCGGAGCCCTCCACTACATCACCTCATTCTCTCTTTCTTCTTTCACTCCCACTTTCCTCCCTTGCCTTACGGCGCGGTTCTGGTGTGCACCGAGATGTGAGAGAATTACTGCGCTGTTTCCTTTCCTCAAAATTCAATCTTCAATTCGAATTTGAAATAAAAAAGTTATCTCCTGATTTTCGTTTGCCCCGTCCTCCGTTTGACCCGCCCTCCGTTTGCCCGCCCAAGTTAAAACCTGTAAGCAATGGCTCCCAGTCATATCCTGTCAGCGGGACTTGTTATTTGCTTTGATCTCTTGCAATTCTTCTAGAATCCTGTCAGTCTTCCCGTTCGCCCCGGTCCGGAATGAGTTTCCCGCACTTGAATAAACAGAACTTACCTGCAGTCAGAAAACGACACTTCTGAGGCCAGGGCAGAATCACAACTGCATAACGGCGGCAATGAATGCAGCAATACGAATTGTAGAAACTAAGCTGCACAACTGGCCAGGAAAAATTAGCCATACTGCTTCGAAGAATGCTGCCGTTCCCTGTGATGTTCACAGGGTGGTCCACAGATTTTAATGCGTTGTCTGGTGACGTCGCTGCCGCAGATGCCCGGTGATGCCAAGGAAACTTCTTCGTAGAATGTTTGCGATCAAAAAAACTACCTTTCCTTTCTTTGTTCCCTGATTTCCTTAAAACTGCCTTTTTTTCTTGACTTTCAACGTGAAAGGTTGGCATTTGTCATAAGAAATATTCCTAGATAACGCATACTGATTACGTACGATGCTTAAAAAAAATAGAGAAGCGTAATTTTGATGACATGTTTTCTTCGTCACAATAATGCATAAGATATTATCGTATATGGATCATTACGAGGTATTCATTTTCGACTGCTACATAATTTCAATCGAGTTTGTCATGCTCTTCCGGCTCCGGTTTCAACAGCTATGTCAGTCATTCAGTCAGTTTTTATTTGCAGGATAATCACATCCTGCGGATGGCACAGACTAAAGGCATCGTTTCCTGACGAGGTCTCTGCCCCCATTACACCAGGAGCAGCCTACAGAAGTATATCAGAGAGCTAGCACAAAAACGAGAAGCTGCGTTACAGATAGTACACGTATACATCCTATACAACATGGCTGTACTTAAACGCTATGGACGCTTTATTTTAATCAAATTGAAGATTCGCTCATGTCACAAAGACAAGTAAAAAGAAGTCAACATTTGCTTAATGAAAAGGAAATTTACAATTAGAGTTGTTACTTAAAAATCTCAACTGAAAACAAAAATGCCCACAGTTCACGTTTGAACGTTTTTCTGGTTAGACAAATTCAAAATATAAGCACAGTTATTTAACATGTCTATTACCTGTTATTCCAGATCTTGTTTTCTATAATTTGTTCTGACTTTTTTATATCTGCGTTTGTGGTTACTGATATCATATTGCGCCAAGACAGGTGTTTAAATACTGTGGAGTTTCTTTTTCTATATTCGCTGCGCCAATATCCATAAATAGAAGTCATTTTCCGATAAAACATCAAATCTGGGAAAAAGTGGTTGCATTGAACACAATCTAATAGGCCGGTGTGGTTCACAAAAAACCGAAAGACACTCTTTTGCCGCAGTAGTAGATTATCATAGTTCCCTTTTGTCGTTGTTCCCAAGACCAGAATGCCATACAAAAGTATAGTTTAGAACCGGGAGTAATATAGTGATTGCTTTAGCCAAAGAGGTAGAAGAGAGGCTATTTTTCTAATGCATCCAACAGTCTTCGCGAAATGGAGAGCAGGTGATTGACATGAGAGGTCCAAGACAACTCTTCACTAAACCATACTCCAAGGAACTTTTGCACACTTACTTAATTGTTCTAAATTTTGTCCTCTGTACTGTAAGTTAATAATTTTTTATGTTTTTTGATTGCCTTAAATATCATGTACTGAGTATTTGCCGCATTCAGCTGAAGTTCGTTTTGTTGCAACCATGTGTATAAATCGTTTAATACACATTGGGCGAACGTTCAATGTCATGCAGTGTTCTACCTGTAAAGAATAAACTAGTGTCGTCTGCAAACGTGGTTATTGTGGGGGTTCTTTGTAGTTTCGTAATGTGACTCACATACAAAAGGAAAAGTAACGTGCCTAATACCGAACCTTGCGGGACACCTAGTTTAATGTCAAGTTGTTTTGAAGAAGAACAGTCTACTTTAACAAACTGACGCCGAAACGACAAGTAACTCTTGATAAGGTCCAATGTGATGCCTCATATTCCATAACAATCTACTTTTATAGCTAAGATTCGTGGTGACCGGAATCAAAACCTCAGCGCAGATCGAGAAATATTGCTAAGGTGAAGAACTGATCTTCAAGATTTATTATAATTTGCTGCTTGACGGTAAGAAGAGCGTCCTGGGTTGTCTTATTTTTCTGAAAACCATACCGTACAACGAGGGTGATACTAGGTATTTTGACAGCCGGTTGTTTATTGACAATTCGTAGATCTTAGAAAACACCAGTAGCACTGAGATTGGCCGGTAACCCGTAATATTGTCAGTTATACCTCCTTTGTGCATTGGAATTTCTTTGGCCAGTTTTAGTTTATCCGAGAAGACTCCTGTAGAAAATGTGAGACGAATGAGATAGGCTAGGGCAGTGCTGATTATTAATGACACTCTGTTTACAGGTTCAACTTTAACTTCATCATACCCACTTGCGACATTATTTTTTAAGTCTATTGTAAGACCATTGATTTCTCTGTCGGTAACGGCTTCCAGTACGAATGAATTTACTCGACGAGAAGGCCAGTAGTACCCACTTTGTTGAACAGACGGCTTGGGTACAGCTGCATTAATGAAATACTCGTTGATTTCATCTGCTAGCATCTTGCCTCCCATGGAGTCATTGATTACTATTTGGTCAGCCTTAACCGGTTATGGGTTTCTGCCAGTAAGGTAATTTACCTGCCTCCAGATCTTTGCCGAATCCGTTCTTATCCTGGCAAACATTGTTTAATAATTTGCAGGTTTGGCTGTCTTGATATCAGCGTTTAAGTTGTGATATTTTTTAACTTTTTTCAACTTGTCGCCATCTTTACATTTTATGAATTTGTGGAACATATTATTTTTCTTCTTGATGCGTTTTAGTAAGGCAGTGTCAATCCAGAGCTTTTTATTTTCTGATTGCATTTTTATACTTTCTCAGCGGAAATGCTTCATTGTTTGTAGCGACTAAGAAAGACCCGAAGAAAAATCTCATACGCAGAATCTTCATCTTGCTGTAGGTACAATTTTGACCAGTCAGTCCGCTCAATTAAAGAATGAAAATATTTTAAGGAGGAGTCATTCACCACACTACATTCAAGCCTGCTGCATTTATAGTTCGTGGTAAGGGTGTGTTGCGTGGCAGAGAATATGGGATGATGGTCAATAATGTCGCATGATAATGTTCTTGCTATGAAATCTGATGCATTCAGGTTTTAAACACACATATCTATAGAAGAACATTGTGAAGTAATTAGGGTTTGCATAGTAATAGCTTTTTCGAGTCCATAAGAGGATAAGAGATTCATCAGGTCGCGCGCAGAAGAGTCGTCAGCCAACGTGTCGATGTTTACATCTCCCAAGAGAAAGAGCTGCTTATTTGTATTAATACAGTAGAATATTATATTTTTTAAATGCTCTAGGAAATGCCGCTTGTATCCAGTGGGTGGTCTGTACAGGGCAGCAAATAAAAACGTGCTGGTTTCCACCGTTAGGCACTCCATATACCTATTCATAACTGTGCACTCATCAACATTATGATACGCGTGCTTTCGTTGAAAACAAATAATCAGTTCACCATCTTTACCTGTTCTGTCAAATCGTATTGCCATGTAATCAGTAAAGTAGAGGAAGGCTCATCTTTGCTTAACCATGCTTTTGTGAACATGAATGCATCAAAATTAACTTGCAAAAATTTAGGCAAATGTCCAGCTCATCTTGTTTGTTCGTCATGCTACGGACATTCAAGTGTAATAAGGAAGAACATCGGTGTAAATAACGAACTTTTGATTTTAGTGTGGACGATTCAGTAATGAAAGAGGCTGAGTTGAGCATCATGCTCATTAAATGAAAAGCCCGGACCAACACAATGACGTCTAAAATTATTTGATGCGGGTGATATTATCTTTCTTTGCAATTCGAATGGCATCCATCGGTTCATCTTTCCGTGCCAAAATTTTATCCGAGCTGACCCAGACGTATTTCCATCCGGCCACTTTCTTTTCCGCAAGGGCAGCACCAAGAAGTTGCTTACTGTGTTGTGTCAAGTGCTCATTCACGTAAATAGTAGTGGTGTCTGTGCCCTCAAATCCTACATCTTCATATGAAAGCTTTTTTTTTTTACTTGGCAAGGAAGATGTTGCGCTTGGTTCGCAAAATGAACCGTACAATGATGTTCTTATTCTCTCCGCGGGCAGTTGGCACCCGATGACAAATGTCGATATCAGCATCAGTTACCGCTTCCACCACAAGTTCACCGATCTTCTTTATCATTGTGGTCCAGTCGAGCTCCTCTGGCACACCCCTAATTTCCAGGTTATTATTTCGATGGCATTGTTCCAGCTGGTCAAATTTTTTTTCAAGTCTCTCGTTTTCTGCTTTGATATGTTGATTCTGAGCTGTTAACGCTTTTATTTCTTCACGTAACGCTTTGATGTCGCTAGCAATTGTCTTAACTTCATCACAGGAGCCGCTACAGAAGCGCAGACGATATTTTATTTCCCTCATTTTAGCCCGCATTTCCCTGCGGAAGTCCGAAAACACAATTGCGAGTTCTTTTTCTTCTTTGTTTGACATCTTTCGTGTGCCCACGTAAAAAAGCAGTCAAAATACAATATATATATATATATATATATATATATATATATATATATATATATATATATATATATACATATATATATATATTGTAAAGACGCAAATCAGGCGCACAAGAAATGTGGACAGGCAAAATATTTGTTGACACAGCGCAGCTCCAAGCCAAGAGTTCGAGAGCGTCAGCTTCGTCTTCTTCGCAAACTGAACTGCGTCAGCTTCGTCTTCAGCTTTCTCTCTTCGGCGGCACTAGCCGCTTAGACAGCAATCCCCAATTTTATGTCTTACAATACTCCCGGGTGAAAAAGCGCCATCCTGGAGGCCTAAGACCTAGAGATGATAACGGAGTCGTAGTAGGGTTTCAGGCGGTCGAAGTGGACGATTTCGCGGCCTCGGCGTCGATGATCAGGCGAAGGCGTGAGGGGCTCGACGAGGTAGTTAACTGGAGACGTCTGCTGAACTACGCGATAGGGGCCGTGGTATTTGCTTAGCAGTTTTGTCGACAGGCCCGGGCTGGAGGAGGGCACCAAAAGCCAAACTAAGGAGTCAGGAAGGTAAGCCGGCGGCAGACAGGTGGAAGTTGCGCGGGCACTTTTTTGATGGTACTTATTGTGGGCAGTAAAGGAACGGTCGAGTTGACGGTATTCTTCGGCATGCGCCGCGGCTTGAGAGACGGTTGTAAGTTCGGAAGAATCTGGGCGGTAAGGGAGTATGGTGTCCATAATTAAAGATGGCTGCCGACCGTTGAGAAGAAAATACGGGGAAAACCAGTAGTTGCTTGCATTGCAGAATTGTAAGCATAGGTAACGAATGGTGAAATGCGGTCCCAGTTGGAGTGATCGGATGAAATGTACTTGGCCATCATGTCGCCGAGGGTTCGGTTAAAGCGCTCGGTCATGCCGTTCGTCTGGGGATGGTAAGATGAAGTTGTACGGTGGACGATGTGACACTCTCCAAGAAGGGCCTCCAGGATGCCGGACATGAAGAAGCGACCTCGGTCGCTAAGAAATTCGTGAGGCGAACCGTGGCGAAGAATGATGTTTTGAAGCATGAAACCGGCGACCTCGGAGGCCGTTGCAGCTGGTAACGGGGAAGTTTCTGCATAGCGCGTTAGATGATCTATGGCGACAATGATCCAACGGTGCCCAGCAGAAGTGCTTGGAAGGGGGCCATAAAGGTCGATTCCAACACGGTCGAAATGCCGGGCCGGACAAGGTAAAGGTTGCAGAGGAGCCGGTGAGTGGTGTTGTGGATCCTTGCGCCGCTGACAGTCGAAGCAAGAGCGGACGTACTGACGGACAGAACGGTACATGCCTCGCCAATAATACCGAAGACGTAGGCGGGTAAAAGTTTTCAGCAGACCGGCATGAGCGCATTGCGGGTCGTCATGATAACTGGCACAAAAAGTGGAGCGGAGATGCCGGGGAATCACGAGCAACCATTTGCGACCATCTGGTAGGTAGTTGCGACGGTACAGCAGCTGGTCACGCACGACAAAGTGACGGACTAGACGACGGAGTGCTCTAGAAGGTGGATGGCAGAGCTGTTGGCTAAGTTATCGTGAATAGAAGCTATCCAAGGATCCTTGCGCTGCTCAGAAGCCATATCAATTGTATTGAAAGAAGGCGTGAGGCTGGAAATAGAGGGTTGGTCGAGTTCAGAGGACACAGGAGAGCGTGAGAGGGCGTCAGCATCGGAGTGTTTGCGTCCGGAGCGGTAAATGACCTGAATGTCGTAGTCTTGTAATCGGAGAGCCCAACGAGCGAGGCGGCCGGAGGGATCCTTGAGTGACGAAAGCCAGCAAAGGGCATGGTGATCTGTGATGACAGCGAACGGGCGCCGATATAAGTAAGGGCGAAATTTTGTGATCGCCCAAATAATTGCCAAACATTTTTTTTTCCGTCACGGAAGAATTAGTCTCCGCTTTTGCGAGTGCACTGCTTGCATAAGCAACGACGTACTCATTGAAGCCAGGTTTCCGCTTAGCAAGAACGGCACCCACACCGATGCCGCTGGCGTCCGTGTGGAGTTCTGTAGGGGCGGAAGGGTCGAAATGGCGCAAGATCGGAGGGGAGGTGAGAAGATGGCGCAGCATGGCAAAAGCTTCGTCGCATGCAGTGGACCAGGCCGGTAAGTCGTGGCCGCTGGCGAGAAGTTGTGCCAGTGGGGCGATAATTACAGCAAATGTTTTTACGAACCGACGAAAGTACGAGCAAAGTGCAGTAAAGCTTCTAGGTTCTTTCAGAGAGGTGGGCTAAATCAGCAACTGCTCGTAGCTTAGCAGGGTCCGGGAGGACACCATCCTTGGACACGACGTTGCCCAAGATAGTCAGCTGTCTGGCGCCAAAGTGACACTTCTTCAAATTAAGCTGCAGACCAGCGTCACTGAGACACTGAAGGACACTCTCAAGACGAAGAAGATGAGACGGAAAATCCGGGGAGAATACGACAACATCGTCCAAGTAGCAGAGGCATGTTTGCCATTTCAGCCCGCGTAGGAAGTTGTCCATCATGCGCTCGAATGTTGAGGCGGGTTGCAGAGACCGAAGGGCATCACATTAAATTCATACAGCCCATCAGGCGTGATGAAAGCTGTTTTCGGGCAATCAGCTTCGGCCATCGTCACCTGCCAGTATCCAGAGCGCAGATCTAACGAAGAAAAGTACTCTGCCCACCTGCAGGAAGTCAAACGCGTCATCTATACGAGGCAGAGGGTAGACGTCTTTCAGAGTAAATTTGTTTAGCTGGCGGTAGTCTGCCCAGAATTTAATGGAACCGTCCTTTTCTTTGACGAGTACAACGGGAGAAGCCCACGGGCTGTGAGAGGGCCGGATAACCCCACGGTGTAGCATGTCGCTCACCTGCTCATCAATTATGCGGAGCTCAGCGGAGAAGACGCGGTAAAGGTGCTGGCGCAAAGGTCGATGTGTTCCATTGTCGATATGGTGGCGAACCGCTGTTGCACGACCCAAGGGGTCTTGATGAGAATCGAAGGACGCGGCGGAAGCGCTGAAGCAAGGCGACGAGCCGGTCGGGTGACGTCTGACCGGTTGCGACGATGGGCGGGGTGAGGGCATTGATGTCATACGTGGGAGGGTCATCCGGAACAGGTGAAGCGTCGTCGAGATCGATGACATCAACCGTGCCAAGCGATCCTCCCCGAAATAAAGTGGTCGGGATAGGCAACGGGTTCGCAACGTACAGGGCGCTACAACCACCAGAAATTGTGAGCACAGCCTGCGGGAGCATGACGGGTTTGCGGTGCGCACAAAGGGGTGAGAACGAAAAAAGGACAGTAGCGTCAGAGTGCAGCACAAGTAAGGGGCACAAGAACAGAAGAGAAACCCGGCACGTCGGTGTCGTCAGTGGCGAGAATATGCGCGGCAGTAGCAGGAGAGGCGTCCAAAACAGTATCACACTGCGGCGACAAATCAATTTTAGCCCGTGCACAGTCGATGATTGCGTGATGCGCGGACAGAAAGTCCCAACCGAGGATGAGGTCGTGAGAGCAGCGGGCAAGAACGAAGAACTCAATGGTGTAGGAGAGGCCTTGGATGATGAGGCGAGCTGTGCACGCTGCGAGAGGTCGAATGGGGTCAGCGCTGGCGGTTCGAAGGGAAATTTCAGAATGCGACGTCTTCACTTTTTTTAGTTTGTGGCAAAAGTTGCGGCTAATGATGGACACGGCAGCACCAGTGTCAATGTGCGCATGAACAGGAACACCTTCAACCAGCACTTCAAGAATGTTCACAGGAGCGGCAATAGGACTTGAGATGGTCGGTGACGACGCAGTTCTTGCCTCCGGAACTGCGGCGCCTAGTTTTCCGCTTGAAGGGGTGGCGACCGGCGGCGCATAGGAGAGACCGAACGGCGGCGAGGAGACTGCGACCGGGGGGTTCGGTGGTAGGAGTCAGAGCGATAGATAGAGGGATCCTGGGGCAGATGAGAAGAGTCAGGTGCGGAGGGCACAGGAACGTCGTACGCCGGCGCTCGCCCGTAGTCGTCAGAACGGATCCGTGGGTGCGGCACCAACGGGCCACGTGACCAGCGAGGCCGCAAGTATAGCAAATCGGGCGGTTATCTTGCGTGCGCCACGGATTCAGAGGGCGTGAGCGGTGCGAGGCAAAGGTCGTTGAGGGTGAGGCATTGTAGGAGCGAGCGGCGGGTCAGGAAAGACGGTGCAAGGTGGCGCATAGGCAGGAACAACCGGCTGAGGTCGTGGCCGGACAACAGCTTCAGCATAGGTCAGTGGTGCAGTAACTGCAGGAAGTGGATTAGCGGGCGGCAGGACCTCTGCGACCTGCTCCTTGACGACACGCTGAAGGGAAGGCGACAGCGTTGGCGTTGGAGCGGGTGGGCAGGTAACCAGCGATAGCAGGCGGGCGACCTCCTCCCGCACAAACTGCTGGATCTGCTGAAGAAGGGTCGACTTACCGTGAGCAGGACCGCCGACAGCAAAGCTCGAAAGGGTGTCGTCCGAGCAAATGGTACTGCGGGTGACAAGACGCTGTTTCCGGAGCTCGTCATACCTCTGACACAAAGAAACCACGTCGGAGATGTTTTGAGGATTTTTTGACACTAACATCTGCAATGCGTCGCCCTCAATCCCTTTAAGAATGTGTTTGATATTGTCCGCGTCGCTCATGCATGGATTAAGACGCTTGCATAAATCAACGACATCCTCGATATAGCTTGTGAAATTCCCGCCGCTCTGCTGAGCCCGTCTGCGCAACTGTTGTTCGGCACGAAGTTTTCGGACAGCGGGCCGGCCGAAGACATCGGTAAGGCTGCTTTTGAGGGCCGTCCAGGTAGAAAAATTGGCTTCGTGGTGGCGAAAACACAAGTTGGCGACGTCAGTCAGATAAAAGATGACGTTTGTCAGTTTGACGCTGTCGTCCCACTTATTATAGGCGCCTACGCGTTCATAGGAGGCGAGCCAGTCTTCGACGTCGATGTCTTCCGTGCCGCTGAAGATATCAGGGTCGCGCTGACGCATGGGACCGGAACAGACGACGGAGTTGGGAGCAGTGGAGCCAGGTTGGGGCTGGGTGTCAGTCATCGTGGTAGAGGCTGGTAAGGGGTGTAGATCTTCAGGTACGTAGATCCGTAAGGTCTGTAGCTCCGGGGTAGGAACAGGCAGCACCTCTACCAAATGTAAAGACGCAAATCAGACGCACAAGAAATGACGACAGGCAAAATCTTTGTTTACACAGCGTAGCTCCAAGCCAAGGGTTCGAGAGCGTCGGCTTCGTCTTCAGCTTTCTGTCCTTCGGCGGCACTGGCCGCTGGGGCAGCAATTCCAATTGTATGCCTTACAATATATATATATAAATATATATATATATATATTTCTATCGTCCAGGAGTAGTGCAACAAGTGAGGCAATCACTATAACGTGTCAAGGTCGTTTGTTCTTACCTGTCACGATATACAGGATCATTTAGTCGTCCTTACCGCTAGGTACACTGCTGCCGGAGTGAAGAGCGAAGCAGGGATTCCAGGCTTACGTAGGCAGCCTGGCACGCTGCTCCGAGAGCGTAGGCAGCGACGAGGATGCGCAGTAGGATGCACTGGCGTCAGGATGACCAAAGGGCACAGGCAGTCTGCGTCGTTGATGGCCAGCCGTTGCGTTGATCCAAGACCCCAGGAAACGTGTGGCTGTAACGATATACAGGGTCACTTGGTCGTCCTGCTCTTTGGGTGCACTGCTGCCGGACTGAATAGCGAAGCAGGGATTCCAGACTTATGTAGGCAGCCGGGCACGCTGTTCCGTCAGCGTAGGGAGAGACGAGGATGCGCAGTAGGATGCACTGGGGACACGATGACCAAAGGGAACGGGCAGTCTGCGTCATTGATGGCCAGCCGTTGTGTTGATCCAAAGCCCCAGGAAACGTGTGGCTGTAACGATACTCAGGGTCACTTGGTCGCCCTGCTCGTTGGGTGCACTGCTGCCGGACTGAAGAGCGAAGCAGGGATTTCATGCTTATGTAGGTAGCCTGGCAAGCTGCTCCGTCAGCGTAGGCAGAGACGAGGATGCGCAGTAGGATGCACTGGCGTCACGATGACCAAAAGGCACAGGCAGTCTGCATCGTTGATGGCCAGCCGTTGCGTTGATCCAAGGCCCCTGGAAACGTGTGGCTGTAACGATATACAGGATCACTTGGTCGTCCTGCTCGTTGGGTGCTCTTCTGCTGGACTGAAGAGCGAAGCAGGGATTTCAGTCTTATGTAGGCAGCCTGGCACGCTGCTCCGCCTGCGTCCGCAGAAACGAGGATGCGCAGTAGGATGCACTGGCGTCACGATGACCAAAGGGCACAGGCAGTCTGCGTCGTTGATGGCCATCCGTTGCGTTGATCCAAGGCCCCAGGAAACGTATCGCTGTAACGATATACAGGGTCCCTTGGTCGTCCTGCTCGGTGGGTGCACTGCTGCCGGACTGAAGAGCCAAGCAGGGATTGCAGACTTATGTAGGCAGCCGGGCACACTGTTCCGTCAGCGTAGGCAGAGACGAGGATGCGCAGTAGGATGCACTGGAATCACGATGACCAAAAGGCACAGGCAATCTGCATCGTTGATGGCCAGCCGTTGCGTTGATCCAAGGCCTCTGGAAACGTGTGGCTGTAACGATATACAGGGTCACTTGGTCGTCCTGCTCGTTGGGTGCACTTCTGCTGGACTGAAGAGGGAAACAGGGATTTCAGGCTTATGTAGGCAGCCTGGCACGCTGCTCCGCCAGCGTTGGCAGAGACGAGGATGCGCAGTAGGATGCACTGGCGTCACGATGACCAAAGGGCACAGGCAGTCTGCGTCGTTGAAGGCCAGCCGTTGCGTTGATCCAAGGCCCCAGGAAACGTGTGGCTGTAACGATATACAATGTCACTTGGTCGTCCTGCTCGTTGGGTGCACTGCTGCCGGTCTGAAGAGCGAAGCAGGCATTTCAGGCTTATGTAGGCAGCCTGGCACGCTGCTCCGTCAGCGTAGGCAGATACGAGGATGCGCTTTAGGATGCACTGGCGTCACGATGACCAAAGGGCACAGGCCCTTTGCGTCGTTGATGGCCAGCCGTTGCGTTGATCCAAGGCCCCAGGAAACGTGTGGCTGTAACGATATACAGGGTCACTTGGTCGTCCTGCTCGTTGGGTGCACTGCTGCCGGATTGAAGAGCGACGCAGGGATTCCAGACTTATGTAGGCAGCCGGGCACGCTGTTCCGTCAGCGTAGGCAGAGACGAGGATGCGCAGTAGGATGCACTGGCGTCACGATGACCAAAGGGCACAGGCAGTCTGCGTGGATGATGGCCAGCCGTTGCGTTGATCCAAGGCCCTAGGAAACGTGTGGCTGTAAGGATATACAGGGTCACTTGGTCGTCCTGCTCGTTGGGTGCACAGCTGCCAGACTGAAGAGCGAAGCAGGGATTTCAGGTTTATGTAGGCAGCCTGGCACGCTGCTCCTTCAGCGTCGGGAGAGACGAGGATGCGCAGTAGGATGCACTGGCGTCACGATGAACAAAGGGCACAGGCAGTCTACGTCGTTGATGGCCAGCCATTGTGTTGATCCAAGGCCCCAGGAAACGTGTGGCTGTAACGATATACAGGGTCACTTGGTCGTCCTGCTGGTTGGGTGCACTGCTGCCGGACTGAAGAGCGAAGCAGGGATTTCAGGCTTATGCAGGCAGCCTGGCACGCTGCTCCGTCAGCGTAGGCAGATACGAGGATGCGCTGTAGGATGCACTGGGGTCAAGATGACCAAAGGGCACAGGCAGTCTGCGTCGTTGATGGCCAGCCGTTGCGTTAATCCATGGCCCCAGGAAACGTGTGGCTGTAACGATATACAGGGTCACTTGGTCGTCCTGCTCGTTGGGTGCACTGCTGCCGGAATGAACAGCGAAGCAGGGATTCCAGACTTATGTAGGCAGCCGGGCACGCTGTTCCGTCAGCGTAGGCAGACACGAGGATGCGCAGTAGGATGCACTGGCGTCACGAAGACCAAAGGGCACCGGCAGTGTGCGTCGTTGATGGCCAGCAGTTGCGTTGACCCAAGGCCCCAGGAAACGAGTGGCTGTAACGATATACAGGATCACTTGGTCGTCCTGCTTGGTTGCGCTGCTGCCGGACTGAAGAGCGAAGCAGGGATTTCAGGCTTATGTAGGCAGCCTGGCACGTTGCTCCGTCAGTGTAGGCAGAGACGAGGATGCGCAGTAGGATGCACTGGCGTCACGATGACCAAAGGGCACAGGCAGTCTGCGTCGTTGATTGCCATCCGTTGCGTTGATCCAAGGCCCCAGGAAACGTGTGGCTGTAACGATATACAGGGTCCCTTGGTCGTCCTGCTCGTTGGGTGCACTGCTGCCGGACTGAAGAGCCAAGCAGGGATTACAGACTTATGTAGGCAGCCGGGCACGCTGTTCCGTCAGCGTAGGCAGAGACGAGGATGCGCAGTAGGATGCACAGGCGTCATGGTGAGCAAAGGGCACAGGCAGTCTTCGTCGTTTATGGCCAGCCGTTGCGTTGATCCAAGGCCCCAGGAAACGTGAGGCTGTAACGATATACAGGGTCACTTGGTCGTCCTGCTCGTTGGGTGCACTGCTGCCGGACTGAATAGCGAAGCATGGATTTCAGGCTTATGCAGGCAGCCTGGCACGCTGCTCCGTCAGCGTAGGCAGAGACCAGGATGCGAAGTAGGATGCACTGGCGACACGATGACCAAAGGGAACGGGCAGTCTGCGTCATTGATGGCCAGCCGTTGTGTTGATCCAAGGCCCCAGGAAACGTGTGGCTGTAACGATACTCAGGGTCACTTGGTCGCCCTGCTCGTTGGGTGCACTGCTGCCGGACTGAAGAGAAAAGCAGGGATTTCATGCTTATGTAGGCAGCCTGGCACGCTGCGCCGTCAGCGTAGGCAGAGACGAGGATGTGCAGTAGGATGCACTGGCGTCACGATGACCAAAAGGCACAGGCAGTCTACATCGTTGATGACCAGCCATTGCGTTGACCCGAGGCCCCAGGAAACGAGTGGCTGTAACGATATACAGGGTCACTTGGTCGTCCTGCTCGTTGGGTGCACTGCTGCCAGACTGAAGAGCGAAGCAGGGATTTCAGGCTTATGTAGGCAGCCTGGCACGCTGCTCCGTCAGCGTCGGCAGAGACGAGGATGCGAAGTAGGATGCACTGGCGTCACAAAGACCAAAGGGCACAGGCATTGTGCATCGTTGATGGCCAGCAGTTGCGTTGATCCAAGGCCCCAGGAAACGTATGGCTGTAACGATATACAGGGTCACTTGGTCGTCCTGCTCGTTGTGTGCACTGCTGCCGGACTGAAGAGCGAAGCAGGGATTTCAGGCTTATGTAGGCAGCCTGGCACGCTGCTCCGTCAGCGTTGGCAGAGACGAGGATGCGCAGTAGGATGCACTGGCGTCACGATGACCAAAGGGCACAGGCAGTCTGCGTCGTTGATGGCCATCCGTTGCGTTGATCCAAGGCCCCAGGAAACGTGTGGCTGTAACAATATACAGGGTCACTTGGTCGTCCTGCTGGTTGGGTGCACTGCTGCCGGACTGAATAGCGAAGCAGGGATTTCAGGCTTATGTAGGCGGCCTGGCACGCTGCTCCGTCAGCGTAGGCAGATACGAGAATGCGCTGTAGGATGCACTGGCGTCACGATGACCAAAGGGCACAGGCAGTCTGCATCGTTGATGACAAGCCGTTGCATTGATCCAAGGCCCCTGGAAACGTGTGGTTGTAACGATATACAGGATCACTTGGTCGTCCTGCTCGTTGGGTGCACTTCTGCTGGACTGAAAAGCGAAACAGGGATTTCAGGCTTATGTAGGCAGCCTGGCACGCTGCTCCGCCAGCGTCGGCAGAGACGAGGATGCGCAGTAGGATGCACTGGCGTCACAAAGACCAAAGGGCACAGGCAGTGTGCGTCGTTGATGGCCAGCAGTTGCGTTGACCCAAGGCCCCAGGAAACGAGTGGCTGTAACGATATACAGGGTCACTTGGTCGTCCTGCTCGGTTGCACTGCTGCCGGACTGAAGAGCGAAGCAGGGATTGCAGGCTTATGTAGGCAGCCTGTCACGCTGCTCCGTCAGCGTAGGCAGACACGAGGATGCGCTGTAGGATGCACTGGCGTCACGATGACCAAAGGGCACAGGCAGTCTGCGTCGTTGATGGCCAGCCGTTGCGTTGATCCAAGGCCCCAGGAAACGTGAGGCTGTAACGATACTCAGGGTCACTTGGTCGCCCTGCTCGTTGGGTGCACTTCTGCTGGACTGAAAAGCGAAGCAGGGATTTCAGGCTTATGTAGGCAGCCTGGCACGCTGCTCCGCCAGCGTCGGCAGAGACGAGGATGTGCAGTAGGATGCACTGGCGTCACGATGACCAAAGGGCACAGGCAGTCTGCGTCGTTGATGGCCAGCCGTTGCGTTGATCCAAGGCCCCAGGAAACGTATGGCTGTAACGATATACAGGGTCACTTGGTCGTCCTGCTCGTTGTGTGCACTGCTGCCGGACTGAAGAGCGAAACAGGGATTTCAGGCTTATGTAGGCAGCCTGGCACGCTGCTCCTTCAGCGTCGGCAGAGACGAGGATGCGCAGTAGGAAGCACTGGCGTCACGATGACCAAAGGGCACAGGCAGTCTACGTCGTTGATGGCCAGCCCTTGTGTTGATCCAAGGCCCCAGGAAACGTGTGGCTGTAACGATATACAGGGTCACTTGGTCGTCCTGCTCGTTGGGTGCACTGCTGCCAGACTGAAGAGCGAAGCAGGGATTTCAGGCTTATGTAGGCAGCCTGGCACGCTGCTCCGTCAGCGTCGGCAGAGACGAGGATGCGAAGTAGGATGCACTGGCGTCACAAAGACCAAAGGGCACAGGCAGTGTGCGTCGTTGATGGCCAGCAGTTGCGTTGACCCGAGGCCCCAGGAAACGAGAGGCTGTAACGATATACAGGGTCACTTGGTCGTCCTGCTCGGTTGCACTGCTGCCGGACTGAAGAGCGAAGCAGGAATTTCATGCTTATGTAGGCAGCCTGGCACGTTGCTCCGTCAGTGTAGGCAGAGACGAGGATGCGCAGTAGGATGCACTGGCGTCACGATGACCAAAGGGCACAGGCAGTCTGCTTCGTTGATGGCCATCCGTTGCGTTGATCCAAGGCCCCAGGAAACGTGTGGCTGTAACGATATACAGGGTCACGTGGTCGTCCTGCTGGTTGGGTGCACTGCTGCCGGACTGAAGAGCGAAGCAGGGATTTCAGGCTTATGTAGGCAGCCTGGCACGCTGCTCCGTCAGCGTAGGCAGATATGAGGATGCGCTGTAGGATGCACTGGCGTCACGATGACCAAAGGGCACAGGTAGTCTGCGTCTTTGATGGCCAGCCGTTGCGTTGATCCAAGGCCCCAGGAAACGTGTGGCTGTAACGATATACAGGGTCACGTGGTCGTCCTGCTGGATGGGTGCACTGCTGCCGGACTGAAGAGCGAAGCAGGGATTTCAGGCTTATGTAGGCAGCCTGGCACGCTGCTCCGTCTGCATAGGTAGATATGAGGATGCGCAGTGGGATGCACTGGCGTCACGATGACCAAAGGCCACGGGCAGTGTGCGTCGTTGACGGCCAGCCGTTGCGTTGATCCAAGGCCCCAGGAAACGTGTGGCTGTAACGATATACAGGGTCACTTGGTCGTCCTGCTCGTTGGGTGCACTGCTGCCGGATTGAAGAGCGACGCAGGGATTCCAGACTTATGTAGGCAGCCGGGCACGCTGTTCCGTCAGCGTAGGCAGAGACGAGGATGCGCAGTAGGATGCACTGGCATCACGATGACCAAAGGGCACAGGCAGTCTGCGTGGATGATGGCCAGCCGTTGCGTTGATCCAAGGCCCCAGGAAACGTGTGGCTGTAAGGATATACAGGGTCACT
Organism: Amblyomma americanum; assembly: GCF_052857255.1. NCBI lineage: Eukaryota > Metazoa > Arthropoda > Arachnida > Ixodida > Ixodidae > Amblyomma > Amblyomma americanum. Next base: position 118,644,441 of record NC_135507.1, on the reverse strand, counting down.
TGGTCGTCCTGCTCGTTGGGTGCACTGCTGCCAGACTGAAGAGCGAAGCAGGGATTTCAGGCTTATGTAGGCAGCCTGACGCGCTGCTCCGTCAACGTAGGCAGGGACGAGGATGCGCAGTAGGATGCACTGGCGTCACAATGACCAAAGGGCACAGGCAGTCTACGTCGTTGATGGCCATCCGTTGCGTTGATCCAAGGTCCCAGGAAACGTATGGCTGTAACGATATACAGGGTCACTTGGTCGTCCTGCTCGTTGTGTGCACTGCTGCCGGACTGAAGAGCGAAACAGGGATTTCAGGCTTATGTAGGCAGCCTGGCACGCTGCTCCTTCAGCGTCGGGAGAGACGAGGATGCGCAGTAGGATGCACTGGCGTCACGATGACCAAGGGGCACAGGCAGTCTACGTTGTTGATGACCAGCCCTTGTGTTGATCCAAGGCCCCAGGAAACGTGTGGCTGTAACGATATACAGGGTCACTTGGTCGTCCTGCTGGTTGGGTGCACTGCTGCCGGACTGAAGAGCGAAGCAGGGATTTCAGGCTTATGTAGGCAGCCTGGCACGCTGCTCCGTCAGCGTAGGCAGATACGAGGATGCGCTGTAGGATGCACTGGCGTCACGATGACCAAAGGGCACAGGCAGTCTGGGTCGTTGATGGCCAGCCGTTGCGCTGATCCATGGCCCCAGGAAACGTGTGGCTGTAACGATATACAGGGTCACTTGGTCGTCCTGCTCTTTGGGTGCACTGCTGCCGGAATGAACAGCGAAGCAGGGATTCCAGACTTATGTAGGCAGCCGGGCACGCTGTTCCGTCAGCGTAGGCAGAGACGAGGATGCGCAGTAGGATGCACTGGCGTCACGAAGACCAAAGGGCACAGGCAGTGTGCGTCGTTGATGGCCAGCAGTTGCGTTGACCCAAGGCCCCAGGAAACGAGTGGCTGTAACGATATACAGGGTCACTTGGTCGTCCTGCTCGGTACCACTGCTGCCGGACTGAAGAGCGAAGCAGGGATTTCAGGCTTATGTAGGCAGCCTGGCAGGTTGCTCCGTCAGTGTAGGCAGAGACGAGGATGCGCAGTAGGATGCACTGGCGTCACGATGACCAAAGGGCACAGGCAGTCTGCGTCGTTGATGGCCATCCGTTGCGTTGATCCAAGGCCCCAGGAATTGTGTGGCTGTAACGATATACAGGGTCACTTGGTCGTCCTGCTCGTAGGGTGCACTGCTGCCGGACTGAATAGCGAAGCAGGGATTCCAGACTTATGTAGGCAGCCGGGCACGCTGTTTCGTCAGCGTAGGCAGAGACGAGGATGCCAAGTAGGATGCACTGGCGACACGATGACCAAAGGGAACGGGCAGTCTGCGTCATTGATGGCCAGCCGTTGAGTTGGTCCAAGGCCCCAGGAAACGTGTGGCTGTAACGATACTCAGGGTCACTTGGACGCCCTGCTCGTTGGGAGCACTGCTGCCGGACTGAAGAGCAAAGCAGGGATTTCATGCTTATGTAGGCAGCCTGGCACGCTGCTCCGTCAGCGTAGGCAGAGACGAGGATGCGCAGTAGGATGCACTGGCGTCACGATGACCAAAGGGCACAGGCAGTGTGCGTCGTTGATGGCCAGCAGTTGCGTTGACCCAAGGCCCCAGGAAACGAGTGGCTGTAACGATATACAGGGTCACTTGGTCGTCCTGCTCGGTTGCACTGCTGCCGGACTGAAGAGCGAAGCAGGGATTTCATGCTTATGTAGGCAGCCTGGCACGTTGCTCCGTCAGTGTAGGCAGAGACGAGGATGCGCAGTAGGATGCACTGGCGTCACGATGACCAAAGGCACAGGCAGTCTGCGTCGTTGATGGCCATCCCTTGCGTTGATCCAAGGCCCCAGGAAACGTGTGGCTGTAACGACATACAGGGTCACTTGGTCGTCCTGCTGGTTGAGTGCACTGCTGCCGGACTGAAGAGCGAAGCAGGGATTTCAGGCTTATGTAGGCAGCCTGGCACGCTGCTCCGTCAGCGTAGGCAGATACGAGGATGTGCTTTAGGATGCACTGGCGTCACGATGACCAAAAGGCACAGGCAGTCTGCGTCGTTGATGGCCAGCCGTTTCGTTGATCCAAGGCCCCAGGAAACGTGTGGCTGTAACGATATACATGGTCACTTGGTCGTCCTGCTCGTTGGGTGCACTGCTGCCGGAATGAAGAGCGAAGCAGGAATTCCAGACTTATGTAGGCAGCCGGGCACGCTGTTCCGTCAGCGTAGGCAGAGACGAGGATGCGAAGTAGTATGCACTGGCGACACGATGACCAAAGGGAACGGGCAGTCTGCGTCATTGATGGCCAGCCGTTGTGTTGATCCAAGGCCCCAGGAAACGTGTGGCTGTAACGATACTCAGGGTCACTTGGTCGCCCTGCTCGTTGGGTGCACTGCTGCCGGACTGAAGAGCGAAGCAGGGATTTCATGCTTATGTAGGCAGCCTGGCACGCTGCTCCGTCAGCGTAAGCAGAGACGAGGATGCGCAGTAGGATGCACTGGCGTCACGATGACCAAAAGGCACAGGCAGTCTGCATCGTTGATAGCCAGCCGTTGCGTTGATCCAAGGCCCCTGGAAACGTGTGGCTGTAACTATATACAGGATCACTTGGTCGTCCTGCTCGTTGGGTGCACTTCTGCTGGACTGAAAAGCGAAGCAGGGATTTCAGGCTTATGTAGGCAGCCTGGCACGCTGCTCCGCCAGCGTCGGCAGAGACGAGGATGTGCAGTAGGATGCACTGGCGTCACGATGACCAAAGGGCACAGGCAGTCTGCGTCGTTGATGGCCAGCCGTTGCGTTGATCCAAGGCCCCAGGAAACGTATGGCTGTAACGATATACAGGATCACTTGGTCGTCCTGCTCGTTGGGTGCACTGCTGCCGGACTGAAGAGCCAAGCAGGGATTACAGACTTATGTAGGCAGCCGGGCACACTGTTCCGTCAGCGTAGGCAGAGACAAAGATGCGCAGTAGGATGCTCTGGCGTCATGGTGACCAAAGGGTACAGGCAGTCTTCGTCGTTTATGGCCAGCCGTTGCGTTGATCCAAGGCCCCAGGAAACGTGTGGCGATATACAGGGTCACTTGGTCGTCCTGCTCGTTGGGTGCACTGCTGCCAGACTGAAGAGCGAAGCAGGGATTTCAGGCTTGTGTAGGCAGCCTGGCACGCTGCTCCGTCAGTGTCGGCAGAGACAAAGATGCGCAGTAGGATGCACTGGCGTCACAAAGACCAAAGGGCACAGGCAGTGTGCGTCGTTGATGGCCAGCAGTTGCGTTGACCCAAGGCCCCAGGAAACGAGTGGCTGTAACGATATACAGGGTCACTTAGTCGCCCTGCTCGTTGGGTGCACTGCTGCCGGACTGAAGAGCTAAGCAGGGATTTCAAGCTTATGTAGGCAGCCTGGCACGCTGCTCCGTAAGCGTAGGCAGAGACGAGGATGCGCAGTAGGATGCATTGGCGTCACGATGACCAAAGGGCACAGGCAGTCTGCGTCGTTGATGCCCAGCCGTTGCGTTGATCCAAGGCCCCAGGAAACGTGTGGTTGTAACGATATACAGGGTCACTTGGTCGTCCTGCTCGTTGGGTGCACTGCTGCCGGAATGAAGAGCGAAGCAGGGATTTCAAGCTTATGTAGGCAGCCTGGCACGTTGCTCCGCCAGCGTCGGCAGAGACGAGGATGTGCAGTAGGATGCACTGGCGTCACGATGACCAAAGAGCACAGGCAGTCTGCGTCGTTGATGGCCAGCCGTTGCGTTGATCCAAGGCCCCAGGAAACGTATGGCTGTAACGATATACAGGATCACTTGGTCGTCCTGCTCGTTGGGTGCACTGCTGCCGGACTGAAGAGCCAAGCAGGGATTACAGACTTATGTAGGCAGCCGGGCACGCTGTTCCGTCAGCGTAGGCAGAGACAAAGATGCGCAGTAGGATGCTCTGGCGTCATGGTGACCAAAGGGTACAGGCAGTCTTCGTCGTTTATGGCCAGCCGTTGCGTTGATCCAAGGCCCCAGGAAACGTGTGGCTGTAACGATATACAGGGTCACTTGGTCGTCCTGCTCGTTGGGTGCACTGCTGCCAGACTGAAGAGCGAAGCAGGGATTTCAGGCTTGCGTAGGCAGCCTGGCACGCTGCTCCGTCAGCGTCGGCAGAGACAAAGATGCGCAGTAGGATGCACTGGCGTCACAAAGACCAAAGGGCACAGGCAGTGTGCGTCGTTGATGGCCAGCAGTTGCGTTGACCCAAGGCCCCAGGAAACGAGTGGCTGTAACGATATACAGGGTCACTTAGTCGCCCTGCTCGTTGGGTGCACTGCTGCCGGACTGAAGAGCTAAGCAGGGATTTCAAGCTTATGTAGGCAGCCTGGCACGCTGCTCCGTAAGCGTAGGCAGAGACGAGGATGCGCAGTAGGATGCAGTGGCGTCACGATGACCAAAGGGCACAGGCAGTCTGCGTCGTTGATGCCCAGCAGTTGCGTTGACCCAAGGCCCCAGGAAACGAGTGGCTGTAACGATATACAGGGTCACTTCGTCGCCCTGCTCGTTGGGTGCACTGCTGCCGGACTGAAGAGCGAAGCAGGAATTTCATGCTTATGTAGGCAGCCTGGCACGTTGCTCCGTCAGTGTAGGCAGAGACGAGGATGCGCAGTAGGATGCACTGGCGTCACGATGACCAAAGGGCACAGGCAGTCTGCGTCGTTGATGGCCATCCGTTGCGTTGATCCAAGGCCCCAGGAAACGTGTAGCTGTAACGATATACAGGGTCACTTGGTCGTCCTGCTGGTTGGGTGCATTGCTGCCTGACTGAAGAGCTAAGCAGGGATTTCAAGCTTATGTAGGCAGCCTGGCACGCTGCTCCGTAAGCGTAGGCAGATACGAGGATGCGCTGCAGGATGCACTGGCGTCACGATGACCAAAGGGCACAGGCAGTCTGCGTCGTTGATGGCCAGCCGTTGCGTTGATCCAAGGCCCAAGGAAACGTGTGGCTGTAACGATATACAGGGTCACTTAGTCGTCCTGCTCGTTGGGTGCACTGCTGCCGGAATGAAGAGCGAAGCAGGGATTCCAGACTTAAGTAGGCTGCCGGGCACGCTGTTCCGTCAGCGTAGGCAGAGACGAGGATGCGAAGTAGGATGCACTGGCGACACGATGTCCAAAGGGAACGGGCAGTCTGCGTCATTGATGGCCAGCCGTTGTGTTGATCCAAGGCCCCAGGAAACGTGTGGCTGTAACGATACTCAGGGTCACTTGGTCGCCCTGCTCGTTGGCTGCACTGCTGCCGGACTGAAGAGCGAACCAGGGATTTTATGCTTATGTAGGCAGCCTGGCACGCTGCTCCGTCAGCGTAGGCAGAGACGAGGATGCGCAGTAGGATGCAGTGGCGTCACGAAGACCAAAAGGCACAGGCAGTCTGCATCGTTGATGGCCAGCCGTTGCGTTGATCCAAGGCCCCTGGAAACGAGTGGCTGTAACGATATACAGGGTCACTTAGTCGCGCTGCTCGTTGGGTGCACTGCTGCCGGACTGAAGAGCTAAGCAGGGATTTCAAGCTTATGTAGGCAGCCTGGCACGCTGCTCCGTAAGCGTAGGCAGAGACGAGGATGCGCAGTAGGATGCAGTGGCGTCACGATGACCAAAGGGCACAGGCAGTCTGCGTCGTTGATGCCCAGCAGTTGCGTTGACCCAAGGTCTCAGGAAACGAGTGGCTGTAACGATATACAGGGTCACTTGGTCGCCCTGCTCGTTGGGTGCACTGCTGCCGGACTGAAGAGCGAAGCAGGAATTTCATGCTTATGTAGGCAGCCTGGCACGTTGCTCCGTCAGTGTAGGCAGAGACGAGGATGCGCAGTAGGATGCACTGGCGTCACGATGACCAAAGGGCACAGGCAGTCTGCGTCGTTGATGGCCATCCGTTGCGTTGATCCAAGGCCCCAGGAAACGTGTAGCTGTAACGATATACAGGGTCACTTGGTCGTCCTGCTGGTTGGGTGCACTGCTGCCGGACTGAAGAGCTAAGCAGGGATTTCAAGCTTATGTAGGCAGCCTGGCACGCTGCTCCGTAAGCGTAGGCAGATACGAGGATGCGCTGCAGGATGCACTGGCGTCACGATGACCAAAGGGCACAGGCAGTCTGCGTCGTTGATGGCCAGCCGTTGCGTTGATCCAAGGCCCAAGGAAACGTGTGGCTGTAACGATATACAGGGTCACTTCGTCGTCCTGCTCGTTGGGTGCACTGCTGCCGGAATGAAGAGCGAAGCAGGGATTCCAGACTTAAGTAGGCTGCCGGGCACGCTGTTCCGTCAGCGTAGGCAGAGACGAGGATGCGAAGTAGGATGCACTGGCGACACGATGTCCAAAGGGAACGGGCAGTCTGCGTCATTGATGGCCAGCCGTTGTGTTGATCCAAGGCCCCAGGAAACGTGTGGCTGTAACGATACTCAGGGTCACTTGGTCGCCCTGCTCGTTGGCTGCACTGCTGCCGGACTGAAGAGCGAACCAGGGATTTTATGCTTATGTAGGCAGCCTGGCACGCTGCTCCGTCAGCGTAGGCAGAGACGAGGATGCGCAGTAGGATGCAGTGGCGTCACGATGACCAAAAGGCACAGGCAGTCTGCATCGTTGATGGCCAGCCGTTGCGTTGATCCAAGGCCCCTGGAAACGTGTGGCTGTAACGATATACAGGATCACTTGGTCGTCCTGCTCGTTGGGTGCACTTCTGCTGGACTGAAAAGCGAAGCAGGGATTTCAGGCTTATGTAGGCAGCCTGGCACGCTGCTCCGTCAGCTTTGGCAGATACGAGGATGCGCTGTAGGATGCACTGGCGTCACGATGACCAAAGGGCACAGGCAGTCTGCGTCGTTGATGCCCAGCCGTTGCGTTGATCCAAGGCCCCAGGAAACGTGTGGTTGTAACGATATACAGGGTCACTTGGTCGTCCTGCTCGTTGGGTGCACTGCTGCCGGAATGAAGAGCGAAGCAGGGATTCCAGACTTATGTAGGCAGCCGGGCACGCTGCTCCGTCAGCATAGGCAGATACGAGGATGCGCTTTAGGATGCACTGGCGTCACGATGACCAAAAGGCACAGGCAGTCTGCGTCGTTGATGGCCAGCCGTTTCGTTGATCCAAGGCCTCAGGAAACGTGTGGCTGTAACAATATACAGGGTCACTTGGTCGTCCTGCTCGTTGGGTGCACTGCTGCCGGAATGAAGAGCGAAGCAGGGATTCCAGACTTATGTAGGCAGCCGGGCACGCTGTTCCGTCAGCGTAGGCAGAGACGAGGATGCGAAGTAGTATGCACTGGCGACACGATGACCAAAGGGAACGGGCAGTCTGCGTCATTGATGGCCAGCCGTTGTGTTGATCCAAGCCCCAGTAAACGTGTGGCTGTAACGATACTCAGGGTCACTTGGTCGCCCTGCTCGTTGGGTGCACTGCTGCCGGACTGAAGAGCGAAGCAGGGATTTCATGCTTATGTAGGCAGCCTGGCACGCTGCTCCGTCAGCGTAGGCAGAGACGAGGATGCGCAGTAGGATGCACTGGCGTCACGATGACCAAAAGGCACAGGCAGTCTGCATCGTTGATGGCCAGCCGTTCCGTTGATCCAAGGCCCCTGGAAACGTGTGGCTGTAACTATATACAGGATCACTTGGTCGTCCTGCTCGTTGGGTGCACTTCTGCTGGACTGAAAAGCGAAGCAGGGATTTCAGGCTTATGTAGGCAGCCTGGCACGCTGCTCCGCCAGCGTCGGCAGAGACGAGGATGTGCAGTAGGATGCACTGGCGTCACGATGACCAAAGAGCACAGGCAGTCTGCGTCGTTGATGGCCAGCCGTTGCGTTGATCCAAGGCCCCAGGAAACTTATGGCTGTAACGATATACAGGATCACTTGGTCGTCCTGCTCGTTGGGTGCACTGCTGCCGGACTGAAGAGCCAAGCAGGGATTACAGACTTATGTAGGCAGCCGGGCACGCTGTTCCGTCAGCGTAGGCACAGACAAAGATGCGCAGTAGGATGCTCTGGCGTCATGGTGACCAAAGGGTACAGGCAGTCTTCGTCGTTTATGGCCAGCCGTTGCGTTGATCCAAGGCCCCAGGAAACGTGTGGCTGTAACGATATACAGGGTCACTTGGTCGTCCTGCTCGTTGGGTGCACTGCTGCCAGACTGAAGAGCGAAGCAGGGATTTCAGGCTTATGTAGGCAGCCTGGCACGCTGCTCCGTCAGCGTCAGCAGAGACGAGGATGCGCAGTAGGATGCACTGGCGTCACAAAGACCAAAGGGCACAGGCAGTGTGCGTCGTTGATGGCCAGCAGTTGCGTTGACCCAAGGCCCCAGGAAACGAGTGGCTGTAACCATATACAGGGTCACTTGGTCGTCCTGCTCGGTTGCACTGCTGCCGGACTGAAGAGCGAAGCAGGGATTTCATGCTTATGTAGGCAGCCGGGCACGCTGTTCCGTTAGCGTAGGCAGAGACGAGGATGCGAAGTAGGATGCACTGGCGACACGATGACCAAAAGGAACGGGCAGTCTGCGTCATTGATGGCCAGCCGTTGTGTTGATCCAAGGCCCCTGGAAACGTGTGGCTGTAACGATATACAGGGTCACTTGGTCGTCCTGCTCGTTGGGTGCACTGCTGCCGGACTGAATAGCGAAGCAGGGATTTCAGGCTTATGCAGGCTGCCTGGCACGCTGCTCCGTCAGCGTAGGCAGAGACGAAGATGCGCAGTAGGATGCACTGGCGTCAGGAAGACCAAAGGGCACAGGCAGTCTGCGTCGTCGATGGCCAGCCGTTGCGTTGATCCAAGGCCCCAGCAAACGTGTGGCTGTAACGATACAATGGGTAACTTGGTCCTCCTGCTCGTTGGGTGCACTGCTGCCGGACTGAAGAGCGAAGCAGGGATTTCAGACTTATGTAGGCATCCGGGCACGCTGTTCCGTCAGCGTAGGCAGAGACGAGGATGCGCAGTAGGATGCACTGGCGTCACGATGACCAAAGGGCACAGGCAGTCTACGTCGTTGATGGCCAGCCCTTGTGTTGATCTAAGGCCCCAGGAAACGTGTGGCTGTAACGATATACAGGGTCACTTGGTCGTCCTGCTCGTTGGGTGCACTGCTGCTAGACTGAAGAGCGAAGCAGGGATTTCATGCTTATGTAGGCAGCCGGGCACGCTGTTCCGTTAGCGTAGGCAGAGACGAGGATGCGAAGTAGGATGCACTGGCGACACGATGACCAAAGGGAACGGGCAGTCTGCGTCATTGATGGCCAGCTGTTGTGTTGATCCAAGGCCCCAGGAAACGTGTGGCTGTAACGATACTCAGGGTCACTTGGTCGCCCTGCTCGTTGGGTGCACTGCTGCCGGACTGAAGAGCGAAGCAGGGATTTCATGCTTATGTTGGCAGCCTGGCACGCTTCTCCGTCAGCGTAGGCAGAGACGAGGATGCGCAGTAGGATGCACTGGCGTCACGATGACCAAAAGGCACAGGCAGTCTGCATCGTTGATGGCCAGCCTTTGCGTTGATCCAAGGCCCCTGGAAACGTGTGGCTGTAACGATATACAGGATCACTCGGTCGTCCTGCTCGTTGGGTGCACTTCTGCTGGACTGAAAAGCGAAGCAGGGAATTCAGGCTTATGTAGGCAGCCTGGCACGCTGCTCCGACAGCGTAGGCAGCGACGAGGATGCGCAGTAGGATGCACTGGCGTCACGATGACCAAAGGTCACAGGCAGTCTGCGTCGTTGATGGCCAGCCGTTGCGTTGTTCCAAGACCCCAGAAAACGTGTGGCTGTAACGATATACAGGGTCACTTGGTCGTCCTGCTTGTTCGGTGCACTGCTGCCGGACTGAAGAGCGAAGCAGGGATTCCAGACTTATGTAGGCAGCCGGGCACGCTGTTCCGTCAGCGTAGGAAGAGACGAGGATGCGAAGTAGGATGCACTGGCGACACAATGACCAAAGGAAACGGGCAGTCTGCGTCATTGATGGCCAGCCGTTGTGTTGATCCAAGGCCCCAGGAAACGTGTGGATGTAACGATACTCAGGGTCACTTGGTCGCCCTGCTCGTTGGGTGCACTGCTGCTGGACTGAAAAGCAAAGCAGGGATTTCAGGCTTATGTAGGCAGCCTGGCACGCTGCTCCGCCAGCGTCGGCAGAGACGAGGATGCGCAGTAGGATGCACTGGCGTCACGATGACCAAAGGGCACAGGCAGTCTGCGTCGTTGATGGCCAGCCGTTGCGTTATCCAAGGCCCCAGGAAACGTATGACTGTAACGATATACAGAGTCACTTGGTCGTCGTGCTCGTTGTGTGCACTTCTGCCGGACTGAAGAGCGAAACAGGGATTTCAGGCTTATGTAGGCAGCCTGGCACGCTGCTCCTTCAGCTTCGGCAGAGACGAGGATGCGTAGTAGGATGCACTGGCGTCACAAAGACCAAAGGGCACAGGCAGTGTGCGTCGTTGATGGCCAGCAGTTGCGTTGACCCAAGGCCCCAGGAAGCGAGTGGCTGTAACGATATACAGGGTCACTTGGTCGTCCTGCTCGTTGGGTGCACTGCTGCCGGAATCAAGAGCGAAGCAGGGATTCCAGACTTATGTAGGCAGCCGGGCACGCTGTTCCGTCAGCCTAGGCAGAGACGAGGATGCGAAGTAGGATGCACTGGCGACACGATGTCCAAAGGGAACGGGCAGTCTGCGTCATTGATGGCCAGCCGTTGTGTTGATCTAAGGCCCCAGGAAACGTGTGGCTGTAACGATACTCAGGGTCACTTGGTCGCCCTGCTCGTTGGCTGCACTGCTGCCGGACTGAAGAGCGAAGCAGGGATTTCATGCTTATGTAGGCAGCCTGGCACGCTGCTCCGTCAGCGTAGGCAGAGACGAGGATGCGCAGTAGGATGCACTGGCGTCACGATGACCAAAAGGCACAGGCAGTCTGCATCGTTGATGGCCAGCCGTTGCGTTGATCCAAGGCCCCTGGAAACGTGTGGCTGTAACGATATACAGGATCACTTGGTCGTCCTGCTCGTTGGGTGCACTGCTGCCGGACTGAAGAGCCAAGCAGGGATTACAGACTTATGTAGGCAGCCGGGCACGCTGTTCCGTCAGCGTAGGCAGAGACGAAGATGCGCAGTAGGATGCACTGGCGTCATGGTGACCAAAGGGTACAGGCAGTCTTCGTCGTTTATGGCCAGCCGTTGCGTTGATCCAAGGCCCCAGGAAACGTGTGGCTGTAAGGATATACAGGGTCACTTGGTCGTCCTGCTCGTTGGGTGCACTGCTGCCGGACTGAATAGCGAAGCAGGGATTTCAGGCTTATGCAGGCTGCCTGGCACGCTGCTCCGTCAGCGTAGGCAGAGACGAAGATGCGCAGTAGGATGCACTGGCGTCAGGAAGACCAAAGGGCACAGGCAGTCTGCGTCGTCGATGGCCAGCCGTTGCGTTGATCCAAGGCCCCAGCAAACGTGTGGCTGTAACGATACAATGGGTAACTTGGTCCTCCTGCTCGTTGGGTGCACTGCTGCCGGACTGAAGAGCGAAGCAGGGATTTCAGACTTATGTAGGCATCCGGGCACGCTGTTCCGTCAGCGTAGGCAGAGACGAGGATGCGCAGTAGGATGCACTGGCGTCACGATGACCAAAGGGCACAGGCAGTCTACGTCGTTGATGGCCAGCCCTTGTGTTGATCTAAGGCCCCAGGAAACGTGTGGCTGTAACGATATACAGGGTCACTTGGTCGTCCTGCTCGTTGGGTGCACTGCTGCTAGACTGAAGAGCGAAGCAGGGATTTCATGCTTATGTAGGCAGCCGGGCACGCTGTTCCGTTAGCGTAGGCAGAGACGAGGATGCGAAGTAGGATGCACTGGCGACACGATGACCAAAGGGAACGGGCAGTCTGCGTCATTGATGGCCAGCTGTTGTGTTGATCCAAGGCCCCAGGAAACGTGTGGCTGTAACTATACTCAGGGTCACTTGGTCGCCCTGCTCGTTGGGTGCACTGCTGCCGGACTGAAGAGCGAAGCAGGGATTTCATGCTTATGTTGGCAGCCTGGCACGCTTCTCCGTCTGCGTAGGCAGAGACGAGGATGCGCAGTAGGATGCACTGGCGTCACGATGACCAAAAGGCACAGGCAGTCTGCATCGTTGATGGCCAGCCTTTGCGTTGATCCAAGGCCCCTGGAAACGTGTGGCTGTAACGATATACAGGATCACTCGGTCGTCCTGCTCGTTGGGTGCACTTCGGCTGGACTGAAAAGCGAAGCAGGGATTTCAGGCTTATGTAGGCAGCCTGGCACGCTGCTCCGACAGCGTAGGCAGCGACGAGGATGCGCAGTAGGATGCACTGGCGTCACGATGACCAAAGGTCACAGGCAGTCTGCGTCGTTGATGGCCAGCCGTTGCGTTGTTCCAAGACCCCAGAAAACGTGTGGCTGTAACGATATACAGGGTCACTTGGTCGTCCTGCTTGTTCGGTGCACTGCTGCCGGACTGAAGAGCGAAGCAGGGATTCCAGACTTATGTAGGCAGCCGGGCACGCTGTTCCGTCAGCGTAGGAAGAGACGAGGATGCGAAGTAGGATGCACTGGCGACACAATGACCAAAGGAAACGGGCAGTCTGCGTCATTTATGGCCAGCCGTTGTGTTGATCCAAGGCCCCAGGAAACGTGTGGATGTAACGATACTCAGGGTCACTTGGTCGCCCTGCTCGTTGGGTGCACTGCTGCTGGACTGAAAAGCAAAGCAGGGATTTCAGGCTTATGTAGGCAGCCTGGCACGCTGCTCCGCCAGCGTCGGCAGAGACGAGGATGCGCAGTAGGATGCACTGGCGTCACGATCACCAAAGGGCACAGGCAGTCTGCGTCGTTGATGGCCAGCCGTTGCGTTATCCAAGGCCCCAGGAAACGTATGACTGTAACGATATACAGAGTTACTTGGTCGTCGTGCTCGTTGTGTGCACTTCTGCCGGACTGAAGAGCGAAACAGGGATTTCAGGCTTATGTAGGCAGCCTGGCACGCTGCTCCTTCAGCTTCGGCAGAGACGAGGATGCGTAGTAGGATGCACTGGCGTCACAAAGACCAAAGGGCACAGGCAGTGTGCGTCGTTGATGGCCAGCAGTTGCGTTGACCCAAGGCCCCAGGAAACGAGTGGCTGTAACGATATACAGGGTCACTTGGTCGTCCTGCTCGTTGGGTGCACTGCTGCCGGAATCAAGAGCGAAGCAGGGATTCCAGACTTATGTAGGCAGCCGGGCACGCTGTTCCGTCAGCGTAGGCAGAGACGAGGATGCGAAGTAGGATGCACTGGCGACACGATGTCCAAAGGGAACGGGCAGTCTGCGTCATTGATGGCCAGCCGTTGTGTTGATCCAAGGCCCCAGGAAACGTGTGGCTGTAACGATACTCAGGGTCACTTGGTCGCCCTGCTCGTTGGCTGCACTGCTGCCGGACTGAAGAGCGAAGCAGGGATTTCATGCTTATGTAGGCAGCCTGGCACGCTGCTCCGTCAGCGTAGGCAGAGACGAGGATGCGCAGTAGGATGCACTGGCGTCACGATGACCAAAAGGCACAGGCAGTCTGCATCGTTGATGGCCAGCCGTTGCGTTGATCCAAGGCCCCTGGAAACGTGTGGCTGTAACGATATACAGGATCACTTGGTCGTCCTGCTCGTTGGGTGCACTGCTGCCGGACTGAAGAGCCAAGCAGGGATTACAGACTTATGTAGGCAGCCGGGCACGCTGTTCCGTCAGCGTAGGCAGAGACGAAGATGCGCAGTAGGATGCACTGGCGTCATGGTGACCAAAGGGTACAGGCAGTCTTCGTCGTTTATGGCCAGCCGTTGCGTTGATCCAAGGCCCCAGGAAACGTGTGGCTGTAAGGATATACAGGGTCACTTGGTCGTCCTGCTCGTTGGGTGCACTGCTGCCAGACTGAAGAGCGAAGCAGGGTTTTCAGGCTTATGTAGGCAGCCTGGCACGCTCCTCCCTCAGCGTCGGCATAGACGAGGATGCGCAGTAGGATGCACTGGCGTCACAAAGACCAAAGGGCACAGGCAGTGTGCGTCGTTGATGGCCAGCAGTTGCGTTGACCCAAGGCCCCAGGCAACGAGTGGCTGTAACGATATACAGGGTCACTTGGTCGTCCTGCTGGTTGGGTGCACTGCTGCCGGACTGAAGAGCGAAGCAGGGATTTCAGGCTTACGTAGGCAGCCTGGCACGCTGCTCCGTCAGCGTAGGCAGATACGAGGATGCGCTGCAGGATGCACCTGCGTCCCGATGACCAAAGGGCACAGGCAGTCTGCGTCGTTGATGGCCAGCCGTTGCGTTGATCCAAGGCCCCAGGAAACGTGTGGCTGTAACGATATACAGGGTCACTTGGTCGTCCTGCTCGTCGGGTGCACTGCTGCCGGAATGAAGAGCGAAGCAGGGATTCCACACTTAAGTAGGCAGCCGGGCACGCTGTTCCGTCAGCGTAGGCAGAGACGAGGATGCGAAGTAGGATTCACTGGCGACACGATGTCCAAAGGGAACGGGCAGTCTGCGTCATTGATGGCCAGCCGTTGTGTTGATCCAAGGCCCCAGGAAACGTGTGGCTGTAACGATACTCAGGGTCACTTGTTCGCCCTGCTCGTTGGCTGCACTGCTGCCGGACTGAAGAGCGAAGCAGGGATTTCATGCTTATGTAGGCAGCCTGGCACGCTGCTCCGTCAGCGTAGGCAGAGACGAGGATGCGCAGTAGGATGCACTGGCGTCACGATGACCAAAATGCACAGGCAGTCTGCATCGTTGATGGCCAGCCGTTGCGTTGATCCAAGGCCCCTGGAAACGTGTGGCTGTAACGATATACAGGGTCACTTGGTCGTCCTGCTCGTTGGGTGCACTTCTGCTGGACTGACAAGCGACGCAGGGATTTCAGGCTTATGTAGGCAGCCTGGCACGCTGCTCCGCCAGCGTCGGCAGAGACGAGGATGCCCAGTAGGATGCACTGGCGTCACGATGACCAAAGGGCACAGGCAGTCTACGTCGTTGGTGGCCATCCGTTGCGTTGATCCAAGGTCCCAGGAAACGTATGGCTGTAACGATATACAGGGTCACTTGGTCGTCCTGCTCGGTTGCACTGCTGCCGGACTGAAGAGCGAAGCAGGGATTTCAGGCTTATGTAGGCAGCCTGGCACGTTGCTCCGTCAGTGTATGCAGAGACGAGGATGCGCAGTAGGATGCACTGGCGTCACGATGACCAAAGGGCACAGGCAGTCTGCGTCGTTGATGGCCATCCTTTGCGTTGATCCAAGGCCCCAGGAAACGTGTGGCTGTAACGATGTACAGGGTAACTTGGTCGTCCTGCTCGTTGGGTGCACTGCTGCCGGACTGAATAGCGAAGCAGGGTTTTCAGGCTTATGCAGGCAGCCTGGCACGCTGCTCCGTCAGCGTAGGCAGAGACGAGGATGCGCAGTAGGATGCACTGGCGTCACGATGACCAAAGTGCACAGGCAGTCTGCGTCGTTGATGGCCAGCCGTTGCGTTGATCCAAGGCCCCAGGAAACGTGTGGCTGTAACGATATACAGGGTAACTTGGTCGTCCTGCTCGTTGGGTGCACTGCTGCTGCACTGAATAGCGAAGCAGGGATTTCAGGCTTATGCAGGCAGCCTGGCACGCTGTTTCGTCAGCGTAGGCAGAGACGAGGATGCGCAGTAGGATGCACTGGCGTCACGATGGCCAAAGGGCACGGGCAGTCTGCGTCGTTGATGGCAAGCCGTTACGTTGAAACAAGGCCCCAGGAAACGTGCGGCTGTAACGATATACAGGGTCACTTGGTCGTCCTGCTCGGGTGCACTGCTGCAGGACTGAAGCGCGAAGCAGGCATTTCAGGCTTATGTAGGCAGCCTGGCACGCAGCTCCGTCAGCGTATGCAGAGACGAGGATGCGCAGTAGGATGCACTGGCGTCACAATGACCAAAGGGCACAGGCAGTCTGCGTCGTTGATGGCCAGCCGTTGCGTTGATCCAAGGCCCCAGGAAACGTGTGGCTGTAACGATATACAGGGTCACTTGGTCGACCTGCTCGTTGGGTGCACTGCTGCCGTACTGAAGAGCGAAGCAGGGATTTCTGGCTTATGTAGGCAGCCTGGCACGCTGCTCCGTCAGCATAGGCAGATACGAGGATGCGCAGTAGGATTCACTGGCGTCACGATAACCAAAGGGCACAGGCAGTCTGCGTCGTTGATGACCAGCCGTTGCGTTGATCCAAGGCCCCAGGAAACGTGTGGCTGTAACGATATACAGGGTCACTTGGTCGTCCTGCTCGTTGGGTGCACTGCTGCCGGACTGAAGAGCGAAGCAGGGATTCCAGACTTATGTAGGCAGCCGGGCACGCTGTTCCGTCAGCGTAGGCAGAGACGAGGATGCGCAGTAGGATGCACTGGTGTCACGATGACGAAAGGACACAGGCAGTCTGCGTGGTTGATGGCCAGCCGTTGCGTTGATCCAAGGTCCAAGGAAACGTGTGGCTGTAACGAAATACAGGGTCACTTGGTCGTCCTGCTCGTTGGGTGCACTGCTGCCGGACTGAAGAGCGAAGCAGAGATTTCAAGCTTATGTAGAAAGCGTGGCACGCTCCTCCGTCAGCGTCGGCAGAGACGAGGATGCGCAGTAGGATGCACTGGCGTCACGATGACCAAAGGGCACAGGCAGTCTGCATCGTTGATGGCCAGCCGTTGCGTTGATCCAAGGCCCCAGGAAACGTGTGGCTGTAACGATACACAGGGTAACTTGGTCGTCCTGCTCGTTGGGTGCACTGCTGCCGGACTTAAGAGCGAAGCAGGGATTCCAGACCTATGCAGGCAGCCGGGCACGCTGTTCCGTCAGCGTAGGCAGAGACGAGGATGTGCAGTAGGATGCAATAGCGTCACGATGACCAAAAGGCGCAGGCAGTCTGCATCGTTGATGGCCAGCCGTTGCGTTGATCCAAGGCCCCTGGAAACGTGTGGCTGTAACGATATACAGGGTCACTTGGTCGTCCTGCTCGTTGGGTGCACTGCTGCCGGAAAGAATTGCGAAGCAGGGATTACAGACTTATGTAAGCAGCCGGGCACGCTGTTCCGTCAGCGTAGGCAGAGACGAGGATGCTCAGTAGGATGCACTGGCGTCATGGTGACCAAAGGGCACAGGCAGTCTTCGTCGTTTATGGCCAGCCGTTGCGTTGATCCAAGGCCCCAGGAAACGTGTGGCTGTAACGATGTACAGGGTAACTTGGTCGTCCTGCTCGTTGGGTGAATAGCGAAGCAGGGATTTCAGGCTTATGCAGGCAGCCTGGCACGCTGCTCCGTCAGCGTAGGCAGAGACGAGGATGCGCAGTAGGATGCACTGGCGTCACGATGACCAAAGTGCACAGGCAGTCTGCGTCGTTGATGGCCAGCCGTTGCGTTGATCCAAGGCCCCAGGAAACGTGTGGCTGTAACGATATACAGGGTAACTTGGTCGTCCTGCTCGTTGGGTGCACTGCTGCTGCACTGAATTGCGAAGCAGGGATTTCAGGCTTATGCAGGCAGCCTGGCACGCTGTTTCGTCAGCGTAGGCAGAGACGAGGATGCGCAGTAGGATGCACTGGCGTCACGATGGCCAAAGGGCACGGGCAGTCTGCGTCGTTGATGGCAAGCCGTTACGTTGAAACAAGGCCCCAGGAAACGTGCGGCTGTAACGATATACAGGGTCACTTGGTCGTCCTGCTCGGGTGCACTGCTGCAGGACTGAAGCGCGAAGTAGGGATTTCAGGCTTATGTAGGCAGCCTGGCACGCAGCTCCGTCAGCGTATGCAGAGACGAGGATGCGCAGTAGGATGCACTGGCGTCACAATGACCAAAGGGCACAGGCAGTCTGCGTCGTTGATGGCCAGCCGTTGCGTTGATCCAAGGCCCCAGGAAACGTGTGGCTGTAACGATATACAGGGTCACTTGGTCGTCCTGCTCGTTTTGTGCACTGCTGCAGGACTGAAGAGCGAAACAGGGATTTCAGGCTTATGTAGGCAGCCTGGCACGCTCCTCCCTCAGCGTCGGCAGAGACGAGGATGCACAGAAGGATGCACTGGCGTCACGATGACCAAAGGGCACAGGCAGTCTACGACGTTGATGGCCAGCCCTTGTGTTGATCCAAGGCCCCAGCAAACGTGTGGCTGTAACGATATACAGGGTCACTTGGTCGTCCTGCTGGTTGGGTGCACTGCTGCCGGACTGAAGAGCGAAGCAGGGATTTCAGGCTTATGTAGGCAGCCTGGCACGCTGCTCCGTCAGCGTAGGCAGATACGAGGATGCGCTGTAGGATGCACTGGCGTCACGATAACCAAAGGGCACAGGCAGTCTGCGTCGTTGATGGCCAGCCATTGCGTTGATCCAAGGCCCCAGGAAACGTGTGGCTGTAACGATATACAGGGTCACTTGGTCGTCCTGCTTGTTGGGTGCACTGCTGCCGGAATGAAGAGCGAAGCAGGGATTCCAGACTTATGTAGGCAGCCGGGCACGCTGTTCCGTCAGCGTAGGCAGAGACGAGGATGCGCAGTAGGATGCACTGGCGTCACGAAGACCAAAGGGCACAGGCAGTGTGCGTCGTTGATGGCCAGCAGTTGCGTTGACCCAAGGCCCCACGAAACGAGTGGCTGTAACGATATACAGGGTCACTTGGTCGCCCTGCTCGGTTGCACTGCTGCCGGACTGAAGAGCGAAGCAGGGATTTCAGGCTTATGTAGGCAGCCTGGCACGTTGCTCCGTCAGTGTAGGCAGAGACGAGGATGCGCAGTAGGATGCACTGGCGTCACAATGACCAAAGGGCACAGGCAGTCTGCGTCGTTGATGGCCATCCTTTGCGTTGATCCAAGGCCCCAGGAAACGTGTGGCTGTAACGATATACAGGGTCACTTGGTCGTCCTGCTCGTTGGGTGCACTGCTGCCGGACTGAAGAGCGAAGCAGGGATTCCAGACTTATGTAGGCAGCCGGGCACGCTGTTCCGTCAGCGTAGGCAGAGACGAGGATGCGCAGTAGGATGCACTGGTGTCACGATGACGAAAGGACACAGGCAGTCTGCGTGGTTGATGGCCAGCCGTTGCGTTGATCCAAGGTCCAAGGAAACGTGTGGCTGTAACGAAATACAGGGTCACTTGGTCGTCCTGCTCGTTGGGTGCACTGCTGCCGGACTGAAGAGCGAAGCAGAGATTTCAAGCTTATGTAGAAAGCATGGCACGCTCCTCCGTCAGCGTCGGCAGAGACGAGGATGCGCAGTAGGATGCACTGGCGTCACGATGACCAAAGGGCACAGGCAGTCTGCATCGTTGATGGCCAGCCGTTGCGTTGATCCAAGGCCCCAGGAAACGTGTGGCTGTAACGATACACAGGGTAACTTGGTCGTCCTGCTCGTTGGGTGCACTGCTGCCGGACTTAAGAGCGAAGCAGGGATTCCAGACCTATGCAGGCAGCCGGGCACGCTGTTCCGTCAGCGTAGGCAGAGACGAGGATGTGCAGTAGGATGCAATAGCGTCACGATGACCAAAAGGCGCAGGCAGTCTGCATCGTTGATGGCCAGCCGTTGCGTTGATCCAAGGCCCCTGGAAACGTGTGGCTGTAACGATATACAGGGTCACTTGGTCGTCCTGCTCGTTGGGTGCACTGCTGCCGGAATCAAGAGCGAAGCAGGGATTCCAGACTTATGTAGGCAGCCGGGCACGCTGTTCCGTCAGCGTAGGCAGAGACGAGGATGCGAAGTAGGATGCACTGGCGACACGATGTCCAAAGGGAACGGGCAGTCTGCGTCATTGATGGCCAGCCGTTGTGTTGATCCAAGGCCCCAGGAAACGTGTGGCTGTAACGATACTCAGGGTCACTTGGTCGCCCTGCTCGTTGGCTGCACTGCTGCCGGACTGAAGAGCGAAGCAGGGATTTCATGCTTATGTAGGCAGCCTGGCACGCTGCTCCGTCAGCGTAGGCAGAGACGAGGATGCGCAGTAGGATGCACTGGCGTCACGATGACCAAAAGGCACAGGCAGTCTGCATCGTTGATGGCCAGCCGTTGCGTTGATCCAAGGCCCCTGGAAACGTGTGGCTGTAACGATATACAGGATCACTTGGTCGTCCTGCTCGTTGGGTGCACTGCTGCCGGACTGAAGAGCCAAGCAGGGATTACAGACTTATGTAGGCAGCCGGGCACGCTGTTCCGTCAGCGTAGGCAGAGACGAAGATGCGCAGTAGGATGCACTGGCGTCATGGTGACCAAAGGGTACAGGCAGTCTTCGTCGTTTATGGCCAGCCGTTGCGTTGATCCAAGGCCCCAGGAAACGTGTGGCTGTAAGGATATACAGGGTCACTTGGTCGTCCTGCTCGTTGGGTGCACTGCTGCCAGACTGAAGAGCGAAGCAGGGTTTTCAGGCTTATGTAGGCAGCCTGGCACGCTCCTCCCTCAGCGTCGGCATAGACGAGGATGCGCAGTAGGATGCACTGGCGTCACAAAGACCAAAGGGCACAGGCAGTGTGCGTCGTTGATGCCCAGCAGTTGCGTTGACCCAAGGCCCCAGGCAACGAGTGGCTGTAACGATATACAGGGTCACTTGGTCGTCCTGCTGGTTGGGTGCACTGCTGCCGGACTGAAGAGCGAAGCAGGGATTTCAGGCTTACGTAGGCAGCCTGGCACGCTGCTCCGTCAGCGTAGGCAGATACGAGGATGCGCTGCAGGATGCACCTGCGTCCCGATGACCAAAGGGCACAGGCAGTCTGCGTCGTTGATGGCCAGCCGTTGCGTTGATCCAAGGCCCCAGGAAACGTGTGGCTGTAACGATATACAGGGTCACTTGGTCGTCCTGCTCGTCGGGTGCACTGCTGCCGGAATGAAGAGCGAAGCAGGGATTCCACACTTAAGTAGGCAGCCGGGCACGCTGTTCCGTCAGCGTAGGCAGAGACGAGGATGCGAAGTAGGATTCACTGGCGACACGATGTCCAAAGGGAACGGGCAGTCTGCGTCATTGATGGCCAGCCGTTGTGTTGATCCAAGGCCCCAGGAAACGTGTGGCTGTAACGATACTCAGGGTCACTTGTTCGCCCTGCTCGTTGGCTGCACTGCTGCCGGACTGAAGAGCGAAGCAGGGATTTCATGCTTATGTAGGCAGCCTGGCACGCTGCTCCGTCAGCGTAGGCAGAGACGAGGATGCGCAGTAGGATGCACTGGCGTCACGATGACCAAAATGCACAGGCAGTCTGCATCGTTGATGGCCAGCCGTTGCGTTGATCCAAGGCCCCTGGAAACGTGTGGCTGTAACGATATACAGGGTCACTTGGTCGTCCTGCTCGTTGGGTGCACTTCTGCTGGACTGACAAGCGACGCAGGGATTTCAGGCTTATGTAGGCAGCCTGGCACGTTGCTCCGTCAGTGTATGCAGAGACGAGGATGCGCAGTAGGATGCACTGGCGTCACGATGACCAAAGGGCACAGGCAGTCTGCGTCGTTGATGGCCATCCTTTGCGTTGATCCAAGGCCCCAGGAAACGTGTGGCTGTAACGATGTACAGGGTAACTTGGTCGTCCTGCTCGTTGGGTGCACTGCTGCCGGACTGAATAGCGAAGCAGGGTTTTCAGGCTTATGCAGGCAGCCTGGCACGCTGCTCCGTCAGCGTAGGCAGAGACGAGGATGCGCAGTAGGATGCACTGGCGTCACGATGACCAAAGTGCACAGGCAGTCTGCGTCGTTGATGGCCAGCCGTTGCGTTGATCCAAGGCCCCAGGAAACGTGTGGCTGTAACGATATACAGGGTAACTTGGTCGTCCTGCTCGTTGGGTGCACTGCTGCTGCACTGAATAGCGAAGCAGGGATTTCAGGCTTATGCAGGCAGCCTGGCACGCTGTTTCGTCAGCGTAGGCAGAGACGAGGATGCGCAGTAGGATGCACTGGCGTCACGATGGCCAAAGGGCACGGGCAGTCTGCGTCGTTGATGGCAAGCCGTTACGTTGAAACAAGGCCCCAGGAAACGTGCGGCTGTAACGATATACAGGGTCACTTGGTCGTCCTGCTCGGGTGCACTGCTGCAGGACTGAAGCGCGAAGCAGGCATTTCAGGCTTATGTAGGCAGCCTGGCACGCAGCTCCGTCAGCGTATGCAGAGACGAGGATGCGCAGTAGGATGCACTGGCGTCACAATGACCAAAGGGCACAGGCAGTCTGCGTCGTTGATGGCCAGCCGTTGCGTTGATCCAAGGCCCCAGGAAACGTGTGGCTGTAACGATATACAGGGTCACTTGGTCGACCTGCTCGTTGGGTGCACTGCTGCCGTACTGAAGAGCGAAGCAGGGATTTCTGGCTTATGTAGGCAGCCTGGCACGCTGCTCCGTCAGCATAGGCAGATACGAGGATGCGCAGTAGGATTCACTGGCGTCACGATAACCAAAGGGCACAGGCAGTCTGCGTCGTTGATGACCAGCCGTTGCGTTGATCCAAGGCCCCAGGAAACGTGTGGCTGTAACGATATACAGGGTCACTTGGTCGTCCTGCTCGTTGGGTGCACTGCTGCCGGACTGAAGAGCGAAGCAGGGATTCCAGACTTATGTAGGCAGCCGGGCACGCTGTTCCGTCAGCGTAGGCAGAGACGAGGATGCGCAGTAGGATGCACTGGTGTCACGATGACGAAAGGACACAGGCAGTCTGCGTGGTTGATGGCCAGCCGTTGCGTTGATCCAAGGTCCAAGGAAACGTGTGGCTGTAACGAAATACAGGGTCACTTGGTCGTCCTGCTCGTTGGGTGCACTGCTGCCGGACTGAAGAGCGAAGCAGAGATTTCAAGCTTATGTAGAAAGCGTGGCACGCTCCTCCGTCAGCGTCGGCAGAGACGAGGATGCGCAGTAGGATGCACTGGCGTCACGATGACCAAAGGGCACAGGCAGTCTGCATCGTTGATGGCCAGCCGTTGCGTTGATCCAAGGCCCCAGGAAACGTGTGGCTGTAACGATACACAGGGTAACTTGGTCGTCCTGCTCGTTGGGTGCACTGCTGCCGGACTTAAGAGCGAAGCAGGGATTCCAGACCTATGCAGGCAGCCGGGCACGCTGTTCCGTCAGCGTAGGCAGAGACGAGGATGTGCAGTAGGATGCAATAGCGTCACGATGACCAAAAGGCGCAGGCAGTCTGCATCGTTGATGGCCAGCCGTTGCGTTGATCCAAGGCCCCTGGAAACGTGTGGCTGTAACGATATACAGGGTCACTTGGTCGTCCTGCTCGTTGGGTGCACTGCTGCCGGAAAGAATTGCGAAGCAGGGATTACAGACTTATGTAAGCAGCCGGGCACGCTGTTCCGTCAGCGTAGGCAGAGACGAGGATGCTCAGTAGGATGCACTGGCGTCATGGTGACCAAAGGGCACAGGCAGTCTTCGTCGTTTATGGCCAGCCGTTGCGTTGATCCAAGGCCCCAGGAAACGTGTGGCTGTAACGATGTACAGGGTAACTTGGTCGTCCTGCTCGTTGGGTGAATAGCGAAGCAGGGATTTCAGGCTTATGCAGGCAGCCTGGCACGCTGCTCCGTCAGCGTAGGCAGAGACGAGGATGCGCAGTAGGATGCACTGGCGTCACGATGACCAAAGTGCACAGGCAGTCTGCGTCGTTGATGGCCAGCCGTTGCGTTGATCCAAGGCCCCAGGAAACGTGTGGCTGTAACGATATACAGGGTAACTTGGTCGTCCTGCTCGTTGGGTGCACTGCTGCTGCACTGAATTGCGAAGCAGGGATTTCAGGCTTATGCAGGCAGCCTGGCACGCTGTTTCGTCAGCGTAGGCAGAGACGAGGATGCGCAGTAGGATGCACTGGCGTCACGATGGCCAAAGGGCACGGGCAGTCTGCGTCGTTGATGGCAAGCCGTTACGTTGAAACAAGGCCCCAGGAAACGTGCGGCTGTAACGATATACAGGGTCACTTGGTCGTCCTGCTCGGGTGCACTGCTGCAGGACTGAAGCGCGAAGTAGGGATTTCAGGCTTATGTAGGCAGCCTGGCACGCAGCTCCGTCAGCGTATGCAGAGACGAGGATGCGCAGTAGGATGCACTGGCGTCACAATGACCAAAGGGCACAGGCAGTCTGCGTCGTTGATGGCCAGCCGTTGCGTTGATCCAAGGCCCCAGGAAACGTGTGGCTGTAACGATATACAGGGTCACTTGGTCGTCCTGCTCGTTTTGTGCACTGCTGCAGGACTGAAGAGCGAAACAGGGATTTCAGGCTTATGTAGGCAGCCTGGCACGCTCCTCCCTCAGCGTCGGCAGAGACGAGGATGCACAGAAGGATGCACTGGCGTCACGATGACCAAAGGGCACAGGCAGTCTACGACGTTGATGGCCAGCCCTTGTGTTGATCCAAGGCCCCAGCAAACGTGTGGCTGTAACGATATACAGGGTCACTTGGTCGTCCTGCTGGTTGGGTGCACTGCTGCCGGACTGAAGAGCGAAGCAGGGATTTCAGGCTTATGTAGGCAGCCTGGCACGCTGCTCCGTCAGCGTAGGCAGATACGAGGATGCGCTGTAGGATGCACTGGCGTCACGATAACCAAAGGGCACAGGCAGTCTGCGTCGTTGATGGCCAGCCATTGCGTTGATCCAAGGCCCCAGGAAACGTGTGGCTGTAACGATATACAGGGTCACTTGGTCGTCCTGCTTGTTGGGTGCACTGCTGCCGGAATGAAGAGCGAAGCAGGGATTCCAGACTTATGTAGGCAGCCGGGCACGCTGTTCCGTCAGCGTAGGCAGAGACGAGGATGCGCAGTAGGATGCACTGGCGTCACGAAGACCAAAGGGCACAGGCAGTGTGCGTCGTTGATGGCCAGCAGTTGCGTTGACCCAAGGCCCCACGAAACGAGTGGCTGTAACGATATACAGGGTCACTTGGTCGCCCTGCTCGGTTGCACTGCTGCCGGACTGAAGAGCGAAGCAGGGATTTCAGGCTTATGTAGGCAGCCTGGCACGTTGCTCCGTCAGTGTAGGCAGAGACGAGGATGCGCAGTAGGATGCACTGGCGTCACAATGACCAAAGGGCACAGGCAGTCTGCGTCGTTGATGGCCATCCTTTGCGTTGATCCAAGGCCCCAGGAAACGTGTGGCTGTAACGATATACAGGGTCACTTGGTCGTCCTGCTCGTTGGGTGCACTGCTGCCGGACTGAAGAGCGAAGCAGGGATTCCAGACTTATGTAGGCAGCCGGGCACGCTGTTCCGTCAGCGTAGGCAGAGACGAGGATGCGCAGTAGGATGCACTGGTGTCACGATGACGAAAGGACACAGGCAGTCTGCGTGGTTGATGGCCAGCCGTTGCGTTGATCCAAGGTCCAAGGAAACGTGTGGCTGTAACGAAATACAGGGTCACTTGGTCGTCCTGCTCGTTGGGTGCACTGCTGCCGGACTGAAGAGCGAAGCAGAGATTTCAAGCTTATGTAGAAAGCATGGCACGCTCCTCCGTCAGCGTCGGCAGAGACGAGGATGCGCAGTAGGATGCACTGGCGTCACGATGACCAAAGGGCACAGGCAGTCTGCATCGTTGATGGCCAGCCGTTGCGTTGATCCAAGGCCCCAGGAAACGTGTGGCTGTAACGATACACAGGGTAACTTGGTCGTCCTGCTCGTTGGGTGCACTGCTGCCGGACTTAAGAGCGAAGCAGGGATTCCAGACCTATGCAGGCAGCCGGGCACGCTGTTCCGTCAGCGTAGGCAGAGACGAGGATGTGCAGTAGGATGCAATAGCGTCACGATGACCAAAAGGCGCAGGCAGTCTGCATCGTTGATGGCCAGCCGTTGCGTTGATCCAAGGCCCCTGGAAACGTGTGGCTGTAACGATATACAGGGTCACTTGGTCGTCCTGCTCGTTGGGTGCACTGCTGCCGGAAAGAATTGCGAAGCAGGGATTACAGACTTATGTAAGCAGCCGGGCACGCTGTTCCGTCAGCGTAGGCAGAGACGAGGATGCTCAGTAGGATGCACTGGCGTCATGGTGACCAAAGGGCACAGGCAGTCTTCGTCGTTTATGGCCAGCCGTTGCGTTGATCCAAGGCCCCAGGAAACGTGTGGCTGTAACGATGTACAGGGTAACTTGGTCGTCCTGCTCGTTGGGTGAATAGCGAAGCAGGGATTTCAGGCTTATGCAGGCAGCCTGGCACGCTGCTCCGTCAGCGTAGGCAGAGACGAGGATGCGCAGTAGGATGCACTGGCGTCACGATGACCAAAGTGCACAGGCAGTCTGCGTCGTTGATGGCCAGCCGTTGCGTTGATCCAAGGCCCCAGGAAACGTGTGGCTGTAACGATATACAGGGTAACTTGGTCGTCCTGCTCGTTGGGTGCACTGCTGCTGCACTGAATTGCGAAGCAGGGATTTCAGGCTTATGCAGGCAGCCTGGCACGCTGTTTCGTCAGCGTAGGCAGAGACGAGGATGCGCAGTAGGATGCACTGGCGTCACGATGGCCAAAGGGCACGGGCAGTCTGCGTCGTTGATGGCAAGCCGTTACGTTGAAACAAGGCCCCAGGAAACGTGCGGCTGTAACGATATACAGGGTCACTTGGTCGTCCTGCTCGGGTGCACTGCTGCAGGACTGAAGCGCGAAGTAGGGATTTCAGGCTTATGTAGGCAGCCTGGCACGCAGCTCCGTCAGCGTATGCAGAGACGAGGATGCGCAGTAGGATGCACTGGCGTCACAATGACCAAAGGGCACAGGCAGTCTGCGTCGTTGATGGCCAGCCGTTGCGTTGATCCAAGGCCCCAGGAAACGTGTGGCTGTAACGATATACAGGGTCACTTGGTCGTCCTGCTCGTTTTGTGCACTGCTGCAGGACTGAAGAGCGAAACAGGGATTTCAGGCTTATGTAGGCAGCCTGGCACGCTCCTCCCTCAGCGTCGGCAGAGACGAGGATGCACAGAAGGATGCACTGGCGTCACGATGACCAAAGGGCACAGGCAGTCTACGACGTTGATGGCCAGCCCTTGTGTTGATCCAAGGCCCCAGCAAACGTGTGGCTGTAACGATATACAGGGTCACTTGGTCGTCCTGCTGGTTGGGTGCACTGCTGCCGGACTGAAGAGCGAAGCAGGGATTTCAGGCTTATGTAGGCAGCCTGGCACGCTGCTCCGTCAGCGTAGGCAGATACGAGGATGCGCTGTAGGATGCACTGGCGTCACGATAACCAAAGGGCACAGGCAGTCTGCGTCGTTGATGGCCAGCCATTGCGTTGATCCAAGGCCCCAGGAAACGTGTGGCTGTAACGATATACAGGGTCACTTGGTCGTCCTGCTTGTTGGGTGCACTGCTGCCGGAATGAAGAGCGAAGCAGGGATTCCAGACTTATGTAGGCAGCCGGGCACGCTGTTCCGTCAGCGTAGGCAGAGACGAGGATGCGCAGTAGGATGCACTGGCGTCACGAAGACCAAAGGGCACAGGCAGTGTGCGTCGTTGATGGCCAGCAGTTGCGTTGACCCAAGGCCCCACGAAACGAGTGGCTGTAACGATATACAGGGTCACTTGGTCGCCCTGCTCGGTTGCACTGCTGCCGGACTGAAGAGCGAAGCAGGGATTTCAGGCTTATGTAGGCAGCCTGGCACGTTGCTCCGTCAGTGTAGGCAGAGACGATTATGCGCAGTAGGATGCACTGGCGTCACAATGACCAAAGGGCACAGGCAGTCTGCGTCGTTGATGGCCATCCTTTGCGTTGATCCAAGGCCCCAGGAAACGTGTGGCTGTAACGATATACAGGGTCACTTGGTCGTCCTGCTCGTTGGGTGCACTGCTGCCGGACTGAAGAGCGAAGCAGGGATTCCAGACTTATGTAGGCAGCCGGGCACGCTGTTCCGTCAGCGTAGGCAGAGACGAGGATGCGCAGTAGGATGCACTGGTGTCACGATGACGAAAGGACACAGGCAGTCTGCGTGGTTGATGGCCAGCCGTTGCGTTGATCCAAGGTCCAAGGAAACGTGTGGCTGTAACGAAATACAGGGTCACTTGGTCGTCCTGCTCGTTGGGTGCACTGCTGCCGGACTGAAGAGCGAAGCAGAGATTTCAAGCTTATGTAGAAAGCATGGCACGCTCCTCCGTCAGCGTCGGCAGAGACGAGGATGCGCAGTAGGATGCACTGGCGTCACGATGACCAAAGGGCACAGGCAGTCTGCATCGTTGATGGCCAGCCGTTGCGTTGATCCAAGGCCCCAGGAAACGTGTGGCTGTAACGATACACAGGGTAACTTGGTCGTCCTGCTCGTTGGGTGCACTGCTGCCGGACTTAAGAGCGAAGCAGGGATTCCAGACCTATGCAGGCAGCCGGGCACGCTGTTCCGTCAGCGTAGGCAGAGACGAGGATGTGCAGTAGGATGCAATAGCGTCACGATGACCAAAAGGCGCAGGCAGTCTGCATCGTTGATGGCCAGCCGTTGCGTTGATCCAAGGCCCCTGGAAACGTGTGGCTGTAACGATATACAGGGTCACTTGGTCGTCCTGCTCGTTGGGTGCACTGCTGCCGGAAAGAATTGCGAAGCAGGGATTACAGACTTATGTAAGCAGCCGGGCACGCTGTTCCGTCAGCGTAGGCAGAGACGAGGATGCTCAGTAGGATGCGCTGGCGTCATGGTGACCAAAGGGCACAGGCAGTCTTCGTCGTTTATGGCCAGCCGTTGCGTTGATCCAAGGCCCCAGGAAACGTGTGGCTGTAACGATGTACAGGGTAACTTGGTCGTCCTGCTCGTTGGGTGAATAGCGAAGCAGGGATTTCAGGCTTATGCAGGCAGCCTGGCACACTGCTCCGTCAGCGTAGGCAGAGACGAGGATGCGCAGTAGGATGCACTGGCGTCACGATGACCAAAGTGCACAGGCAGTCTGCGTCGTTGATGGCCAGCCGTTGCGTTGATCCAAGGCCCCAGGAAACGAGTGGCTGTAACGATATACAGGGTCATTTGGTCGTCCTGCTCGGGTGCACTGCTGCCGGACTGAAGAGCCAAGCAGGGATTCCAGACTTATGTAGGCAGCCGGGCACGCTGTTCCGTCAGCAGTAGGCAGAGACGAGGATGCGCAGTAGGATGCACTGGCGTCACGATGACCAAAGGGCACAGGCAGTCTGCGTGGTTGATGGCCAGCCGTTGCGTTGATCCAAGGCCCCAGGAAACGTGTGGCTGTAAGGATATACAGGGTCTCTGGCTCGTGCTCCTCGTTGGGGGCACTGCTGCCAGACTGAAGAGCGAAGCAGGGATTTCAGGCTTATGTAGGCAGCCTGGCACGCTGCTCCGCCAGCGTCGGCAGAGACGAGGATGCGCAGTAGGATGCACTGGCGTCACGATGGCCAAAGGGCACAGGCAGTCTGCGTCGTTGATGGCCAGCCGTTGCGTTGATCCAAGGCCCTAGGAAACCTGTGGCTGTAACGATATACAGGGCCACTTGGTCGTCCTGCTCGTTGGGTGCACTGCTGCCCGACTCAAGAGCGAAGCAGGGATTTCATGCTTATGTAGGCAGCCTTGCACGCTACTCCGTCAGCGTAGGCAGAGACGAGGATGCGCAGAAGCACGCACTAGCGTCACGATGACCAAAGGGCACAGGCAGTCTGCGTCGTTGATGGCCAGCCGTTGCGTTGATCCAAGGCCTCAGGAAACGTGTGGTTGTAACGATATACAGGGTCACTTGGTCGTCCTGCTCGTTGGGTGCACTGCTGCCGACTGAAGAGCGAAGCAGGGACTTCAGGCTTATATAGGCAGCCTTGCACGCTGCTCCGTCAGCGTAGGTAGAGACGAGGATGCTCAGTAGGATGCACTGGCGTCACGATGACCAAAGGGCACAGGCAGTCTGCGTCGTTGAAGGCCAGCCGTTGCGTTGATCCAAGGCCCCAGGAAACGTGTGGCTGTAACGATATACAGGGTCACTTGGTCGTCCTGCTCTTTGTATGCACTGCTGCCGACTGAAGAGCGAAGCAGGGATTTCAGGCTTATGTAGGCAGCCTGGCACGCTGCTCCGTCAGCGTAGGCAGAGACGAGGATGCGCAGTAGGATGCACTGGTGTCACGATGACCAAAGGGCACAGGCAGTCTGCGTCGTTGATGGCCAGCCGTTGCGTTGATCCAAGGCCCCAGGAAACGTGTTGCTGTAACGATACACAGGGTCACTTAGTCGCCCTGCTCGTCGGGTGCACTGCTGCCGGACTGAATAGCGAAGCAGGGATTTCAGGCTTATGCAGGCAGCCTGGCACGCTGTTCCGTCAGCGTATGCAGAGACGAGGATGCGCAGTAGGATGCACTGGCGTCACGAAGACCAAAGTACACAGGCAGTCTGCTTCGTTGATGGCCAGCCGTTGCGTTGACCCAAGGCCCCAGGAAACGAGCGGCTGTAACGATATACAGGGTCATTTGGTCGTCCTGCTCGGGTGCACTGCTGCCGGACTGAAGAGCCAAGCAGGGATTCCAGACTTATGTAGGCAGCGGGGCACGCTGTTCCGTCAGCGTAGGCAGAGACGAGGATGCGCAGTAGGATGCACTGGCGTCACGGTGACCAAAGGGCACAGGCAGTCTGCGTCGTTTATGGCCAGCCGTTGCGTTGATCCAAGGCCCCAGGAAACGTGTGGCTGTAACGATATACAAGGTCACTTGGTTGTCCTGCTCGTTGGGTGCACTGCTGCCGGACTGAATAGCGAAGCAGGGATTTATAGGCTTATGCAGGCAGCCTGGCACGCTGCTCCGTCAGCGTAGGCAGAGACGAGGATGCGCAGTAGGATGCACTGGCGTCACGTTGACCAAAGGGCACAGGCAGTCTGCGTCGTTGATGGCCAGTAGTTGCGTTGATCCAAGGCCCCAGGAAACGTGTGGCTGTAACGATATACAGGGTCCCTTTGTCGTCCTGCTCGGGTGCACTGCTGCCGGACTGAAGAGCGAACCAGGGATTTCAGGCTTATGTAGGAAGCCGGTCACGCTGTTCCGTCACCGTAGGCACAAAGATGCGCAGTAGGATGCACTGGCGTCACGAAGACCAAAGGGCACAGGCAGTCTGCGTCGTTGATGGCCAGCCGTTACGTTGAAACAAGGCCCCAGGAAACGTGTGGCTGTAACGATACTCAGGGTCACTTGGTCGCCCTGCTCGTTGGGTGCACTCCTGCCGGACTGAAGAGCGAAGCAGGGATTCCAGACTTATGTAGGCAGCCGGGCACGCTGTTCCGTCAGCGTAGGCAGAGACGAGGATGCGCAGTAGGATGCACTGGCGTCACGATGGCCAAAGGGCACAGGCAGTCTGCGTCGTTAATGGCCAGCTGTTGCGTTGACCCAAGGCCCCAGGAAACGAGTGGCTGTAACGATATACAGGGTCATTTGGTCGTCCTGCTAGGGTGCACTGCTGCCGGACTGAAGAGCCAAGCAGGGATTCCAGACTTATGTAGGCAGCCGGGCACGCTGTTTCGTCAGCGTAGGCAGAGACGAGGATGCGCAGTAGGATGCACTGGCGTCACGATGGCCAAAGGGCACGGGCAGTCTGCGTCGTTGATGGCAAGCCGTTACGTTGGCACAAGGCCCCAGGAAACGTGCGGCTGTAACGATATACAGGGTCACTTGGTCGTCCTGCTCGGGTGCACTGCTGCAGGACTGAAGCGCGAAGCAGGGATTTCTGGCTTATGTAGGCAGCCTGGCACGCTGCTCCGTCAGCATAGGCAGATACGAGGATGCGCAGTAGGATTCACTGGCGTCACGATAACCAAAGGGCACAGGCAGTCTGCGTCGTTGATGGCCAGCCGTTGCGTTGATCCAAGGCCCCAGGAAACGTGTGGCTGTAACGATATACAGGGTCACTTGGTCGTCCTGCTCGTTGGGTGCACTGCTGCCGGACTGAAGAGCGAAGCAGGGACTCCAGACTTATGTAGGCAGCCGGGCACGCTGTTCCGTCAGCGTAGGCAGAGACGAGGATGCGCAGTAGGATGCACTGTTGTCACGATGACGAAAGGACACAGGCAGTCTGCGTGGTTGATGGCCAGCCGTTGCGTTGACCCAAGGTCCAAGGAAACGTGTGGCTGTAACGATATACAGGGTCACTTGGTCGTCCTGATCGTTGGGTGCACTGCTGCCGGACTGAAGAGCGAAGCAGAGATTTCAAGCTTATGTAGAAAGCATGGCACGCTGCTCCGCCAGCGTAGGCAGAGACGAGGATGCGCAGTGGGATGCACTGGCGTCACGAAGACCAAAGGGCACAGGCAGTCTGCGTCGTTAATGGCCAGCCGTTGCGTTGACCCAAGGCCCCAGGAAACGAGTGGCTGTAACGATATACAGGGTCATTTGGTCGTCCTGCTCGGGTGCACTGCTGCCGGACTGAAGAGCCAAGCAGGGATTCCAGACTTATGTAGGCAGCCGGGCACGCTGTTCCGTCAGCAGTAGGCAGAGACGAGGATGCGCAGTAGGATGCACTGGCGTCACGATGACCAAAGGGCACAGGCAGTCTGCGTGGTTGATGGCCAGCCGTTGCGTTGATCCAAGGCCCCAGGAAACGTGTGGCTGTAAGGATATACAGGGTCTCTTGCTCGTGCACCTCGTTGGGTGCACTGCTGCCAGACTGAAGAGCGAAGCAGGGATTTCAGGCTTATGTAGGCAGCCTGGCACGCTGCTCCGTCAGCGTAGGCAGAGACGAGGATGCGCAGTAGGACGCACTGGCGTCACGATGACCAAAGGGCACAGGCAGTCTGCGTCGTTGATGGCCAGCCGTTGTGTTGATCCAAGGCCCCAGGAAACGTGTGGCTGTAACGATACTCAGGGTCACTTGGTCGCCCTGCTCGTTGGGTGCACTGCTGCCGGACTGAAGAGCCAAGCAGGGATTACAGACTTATGTAGGCCGCCGGGCACGCTGTTCCGTCAGCGTAGGCAGAGACGAAGATGCGCAGTAGGATGCACTGGCGTCATGGTGACCAAAGGGTACAGGCAGTCTTCGTCGTTTATGGCCAGCCGTTGCGTTGATCCAAGGCCCCAGGAAACGTGTGGCTGTAAGGATATACAGGGTCACTTGGTCGTCCTGCTCGTTGGGTGCACTGCTGCCAGACTGAAGAGCGAAGCAGGGTTTTCAGGCTTATGTAGGCAGCCTGGCACGCTCCTCCCTCAGCGTCGGCATAGACGAGGATGCGCAGTAGGATGCACTGGCGTCACAAAGACCAAAGGGCACAGGCAGTGTGCGTCGTTGATGGCCAGCAGTTGCGTTGACCCAAGGCCCCAGGCAACGAGTGGCTGTAACGATATACAGGGTCACTTGGTCGTCCTGCTGGTTGGGTGCACTGCTGCCGGACTGAAGAGCGAAGCAGGGATTTCAGGCTTACGTAGGCAGCCTGGCACGCTGCTCCGTCAGCGTAGGCAGATACGAGGATGCGCTGCAGGATGCACCTGCGTCCCGATGACCAAAGGGCACAGGCAGTCTGCGTCGTTGATGGCCAGCCGTTGCGTTGATCCAAGGCCCCAGGAAACGTGTGGCTGTAACGATATACAGGGTCACTTGGTCGTCCTGCTCGTCGGGTGCACTGCTGCCGGAATGAAGAGCGAAGCAGGGATTCCACACTTAAGTAGGCAGCCGGGCACGCTGTTCCGTCAGCGTAGGCAGAGACGAGGATGCGAAGTAGGATTCACTGGCGACACGATGTCCAAAGGGAACGGGCAGTCTGCGTCATTGATGGCCAGCCGTTGTGTTGATCCAAGGCCCCAGGAAACGTGTGGCTGTAACGATACTCAGGGTCACTTGGTCGCCCTGCTCGTTGGGTGCACTGCTGCCGGACTGACAAGCGACGCAGGGATTTCAGGCTTATGTAGGCAGCCTGGCACGCTGCTCCGCCAGCGTCGGCAGAGACGAGGATGCCCAGTAGGATGCACTGGCGTCACGATGACCTAAGGGCACAGGCAGTCTACGTCGTTGGTGGCCATCCGTTGCGTTGATCCAAGGTCCCAGGAAACGTATGGCTGTAACGATATACAGGGTCACTTGGTCGTCCTGCTCGTTTTGTGCACTGCTGCCGGACTGAAGAGCGAAACAGGGATTTCAGGCTTATGTAGGCAGCCTGGCACGCTCCTCCCTCAGCGTCGGCAGAGACGAGGATGCGCAGAAGGATGCACTGGCGTCACGATGACCAAAGGGCACAGGCAGTCTACGACGTTGATGGCCAGCCCTTGTGTTGATCCAAGGCCCCAGCAAACGTGTGGCTGTAACGATATACAGGGCCACTTGGTCGTCCTGCTGGTTGGGTGCACTGCTGCCGGACTGAAGAGCGAAGCAGGGATTTCAGGCTTATGTAGGCTGCCTGGCACGCTGCTCCGTCAGCGTAGGCATATACGAGGATGCGCTGTAGGATGCACTGGCGTCACGATGACCAAAGGGCACAGGCAGTCTGCGTCGTTGATGGCCAGCCATTGCGTTGATCCAAGGCCCCAGGAAACGTGTGGCTGTAACGATATACAGGGTCACTTGGTCGTCCTGCTTGTTGGGTGCACTGCTGCCGGAATGAAGAGCGAAGCAGGGATTCCAGACTTATGTAGGCAGCCGGGCACGCTGTTCCGTCAGCGTAGGCAGAGACGAGGATGCGCAGTAGGATGCACTGGCGTCACGAAGACCAAAGGGCACAGGCAGTGTGCGTCGTTGATGGCCAGCAGTTGCGTTGACCCAAGGCCCCACGAAACGAGTGGCTGTAACGATATACAGGGTCACTTGGTCGTCCTGCTCGGTTGCACTGCTGCCGGACTGAAGAGCGAAGCAGGGATTTCAGGCTTATGTAGGCAGCCTGGCACGTTGCTCCGTCAGTGTAGGCAGAGACGAGGATGCGCAGTAGGATGCACTGGCGTCACGATGACCAAAGGGCACAGGCAGTCTGCGTCGTTGATGGCCATCCTTTGCGTTGATCCAAGGCCCCAGGAAACGTGTGGCTGTAACGATGTACAGGGTAACTTGGTCGTCCTGCTCGTTGGGTGCACTGCTGCCGGACTGAATAGCGAAGCAGGGTTTTCAGGCTTATGCAGGCAGCCTGGCACGCTGCTCCGTCAGCGTAGGCAGAGACGAGGATGCGCAGTAGGATGCACTGGCGTCACGATGACCAAAGTGCACAGGCAGTCTGCGTCGTTGATGGCCAGCCGTTGCGTTGATCCAAGGCCCCAGGAAACGTGTGGCTGTAACGATATACAGGGTAACTTGGTCGTCCTGCTCGTTGGGTGCACTGCTGCTGCACTGAATAGCGAAGCAGGGATTTCAGGCTTATGCAGGCAGCCTGGCACGCTGTTTCGTCAGCGTAGGCAGAGACGAGGATGCGCAGTAGGATGCACTGGCGTCACGATGGCCAAAGGGCACGGGCAGTCTGCGTCGTTGATGGCAAGCCGTTACGTTGAAACAAGGCCCCAGGAAACGTGCGGCTGTAACGATATACAGGGTCACTTGGTCGTCCTGCTCGGGTGCACTGCTGCAGGACTGAAGCGCGAAGCAGGCATTTCAGGCTTATGTAGGCAGCCTGGCACGCAGCTCCGTCAGCGTATGCAGAGACGAGGATGCGCAGTAGGATGCACTGGCGTCACAATGACCAAAGGGCACAGGCAGTCTGCGTCGTTGATGGCCAGCCGTTGCGTTGATCCAAGGCCCCAGGAAACGTGTGGCTGTAACGATATACAGGGTCACTTGGTCGACCTGCTCGTTGGGTGCACTGCTGCCGTACTGAAGAGCGAAGCAGGGATTTCTGGCTTATGTAGGCAGCCTGGCACGCTGCTCCGTCAGCATAGGCAGATACGAGGATGCGCAGTAGGATTCACTGGCGTCACGATAACCAAAGGGCACAGGCAGTCTGCGTCGTTGATGACCAGCCGTTGCGTTGATCCAAGGCCCCAGGAAACGTGTGGCTGTAACGATATACAGGGTCACTTGGTCGTCCTGCTCGTTGGGTGCACTGCTGCCGG